>NW_026606573.1:1310000-1789601 GCF_029890125.1 Rhinichthys klamathensis goyatoka | reverse complement strand
CTTGCCTCCGTATTGACACGGCTCCTGCCATGATTTATAATCACACAGTCAAAAGTTTTGAGTGAGGAAGCAAAGTTTGCAGTGCAGACCCTCAACAGTAAGCAACACCAGCGCACACACTTTTTTTTATTATTATTATTATTCCTTTTTTTTTTTTTTACTTTAAGCGATGTTCTGAGCGAAGGCAAAACATCAAGCGAATGCCTTATAGTTTGCGGTGGATCAATCCCAAAGAGCGAGAAGACACTCAAATGAGGGTCTCTCATTATGGACTGCATTGTTTGTCCAGAAATCCTTTCCTCGCACCTTGTTAGAGATGTCCAGTCTGCATAATTGGAGCCGGCGCTGACAGATGCTTCACTGAAAGCTTTTGTAAATGACAAATGTTCTACCTCTCTGGGAAAGATGACCGTTTAAAAGAATGACGTCTCGTTATTGGTCCTGCGGATGATTTGGAAGGCTCTGGCAATCAAGCTGCTCCTAACAGTATCGAAGCATTTCTCCTGAATAGAGTAAGAAATCACCTCTCTTCAGGATGTTAGAATAGGTTTGCAATAAATAAACAGTCGCTTTATGATTATTGGAGTTAAATTACTTGAAAACCCACATTGCTGTAAATTGACCATGAGGTACTATGTGAATCTTTAAAACAAGATGATGATATCAGAGGAATGAGATAACTAGAGCATTCTGGAGAACCAAAGACAGAAAAGTTTTTTTTTTTCTTTTCTTTCTCTCTTTCAAAACAGGTTAGAGTTACACATCTGTTTTGAGATGCTCAGGTTCAACACGGACATTCCAAACACAGATGACTTCTCTTTGGGCTGTTTTTGTTTATAAACTCCAAGATTCCTCTGATTAGCTTGTCACTTTGTTTGGATCCAGGATGATCAAGTAAAAACTTCATTATAAGAGTCCAGATTTTTACTTGTGTACTGGAAAGAGTCTTGCAGTGATGAATTCTATTTTATAAGAAACCACCTGTTGTGAACTTTTCAATGGAAGTGTCACCCTATTGCAACAGTGTAGCTTTTCCGCATATTCTCATATATTGCATCTTCCTTATGCAATACATGCAGAGTAAGAGAAGATGAATTTCTTTGCTATTTATTCACAAATTAAATGTCTTGGATACTGCAGATTGTATAAGTGTTCAAACAATAACATGTTTTAAGATTATATTTACAATAACGATAAAATAATATGAAATTCTTTCACAACTCAATTAATGACAATGAACCAAAACGTCTTGCTGCCAGTTATGTGGATAGCCATAAATGAACAATTATGCAATTGTAACTCCTTTATATAGTCTATGTGTAAAATTGCTGCATCATTAGCCGTGAGGCTGTTTGATGGCGGGGAGGACCCTGCAGCCTCGTGGTCTTAGAGACACAAGTCACATTTCGGCTCAGCACAGATGGAAGCAGGATAATTAGCAGCATATCGTGGCCATACAATTGAGAAAATAAAGACTGGAAAGGTTTAGTCTCAGTGTGTGCTTGATTTTTTTAAGTGCATGTCAAAGTCGTCATTAAATGTGACTAAATGTGTTATAGAATCTTACTGTGAATGTAAGTAATAATAATTTTGACCACAGAATTTTGAGCTGGATATTCAGGTGAAAATCACAGACTTATCCCTGGTGAAGTATGTAGGACTCCTCCAATAATTTACTCCACGGTAAACCTTAAATTTAGTTTCATTGTGACTAAGTTCAACATGAAATGTTTGCGACCCATTTTACTTCTGTAACCTGACACTTTTCAGAGTGAAACAGGATTATGAATGTGAAAAAAAAAGAAAAAAAAAGTAGAGTAGTACTTGATTTTATCTATCGATTAACTGAATTGTGAAAGTGGCCATTAATATCAGAGACAGGAGGTTGAGAAGTCAGATGGATTTGTGGTATCAGCCGAAAGGGAGGGCCAAACATTTTTTTGTAAACAATTTGGAATAACACGCACTGATGAATGGTGCACAAGACGACCATGAATGCCTATTAAGGGAGTAAATAGGGTTAACTGTGTCAATTCATGTTGACTAATCATTGATTTTCACAGTCTTTGTTGCTCAAGGAAATAAAACTGGCTTAGTAAAGAAAGATACTGTACAAAGTTTAGTCGTTTTTATTTAACACATTTTTTATGTATTCTCTGAAGCCGCAAGACTTCAGAGAGTGCCACATTTAGATAAAAGATGCAGACTCATCTGGTGAGGTGATGAGTTTGCCCCACGGAGCAGGAGACACGAATGCATCCCTCCTCTTCCTGCTCGCAGGCCGATTTAACACCAACCAGGCCAAAACACACTGCTTCCTTCCTGTCTAAAAGGAAGCCAGGCGGGCTTGCAGGAACCATGGTATGTGTTTAAATTGTGTATGTAGGGTTTGTTGCATTGTGTTTTTCAGGAACAGAGCTGCCTTGAAGTACATTCAATTTGTTTCAATAGGTGAATGAAAGTAATTCACATCTGCTTAAATCTTTATATCTTTCAGTCAGACCCATGAAACGTGTGACGGATTTATTTTGATTCTTCCAAACATTTCTGCTATTATTGTCATAACTCTGCTATGACAATGACACCAACAACACTGTTTATACACAAACTGAGCAGCAACAAAATGAGAAACACCTAATGTCTGTCACGACCTGGATCCCAAGGTGGGACTATCCAATTCTTCAACATGAGTAAGACCATAGAAGAATAAACCACCACCTGAAAAAGTGTCTGATTGTCACAAAATGAATTATAGTAATGTTATATTGTAACTGCCTGGTCTGAATAGAGGTGGCTAAAAAAGGTAAAGAGTCTGTTACATAATACCGTTCAAAGTTTGGGTTTGTTATTTTTTAAAAATGTTTTTTAAAGAAATCTCTTATGCTCGTGGAATGAAATGTACTGTAAAACAGTAATATCGTAAAATATCATTACAATTTAAAATAACTTTCTCTCTTTTCTCTTTAAATCAATTTAAAAATGTAATTGATTCCTGTGATGCAAAGCTGAATTTTCAGCACCCATTACTCCAGTCTTCAGCATCACATGATCCTTCAGAAATAAAAATGTCTTCACTGTCACTTTTGGTCAATGTATTGCGTCCTGGCTGATTAAAAGTATTCATTTAACATCATACTGACTCCAAACTTCACCTTATGACAATATCAAGTACTGTTGGTTGAAATGAAAGTAAAGTACACAGTTTGAACTACAGAGTAAGCATTTGATTTATTTCAGATTCGCCAACTAATTTATTGCAGTACAGCAGAGATACAACACCTACCTTTTGAACCAGTGGGTAAGATGTAATTCTGCCGAGGCGGTCCCTGTTGTTGCTATTATCTGCTTTATTGAACATAGCACTCCGTTTCCACGGCCATTTACATAAACGGAGGAGTCTATATATATAAAGTAGCATCAAATGACTCATGACTTGGGAGAGGGGGACCGGTGGCCCCATCCCTCTCTCCTCTTTATGCTCCTCTCTGCCTCTCCACCTCTGCATTGCAAAGCCCCTTACATTAAATTGTGATAGATGAAGAGCGGAGGGCATTCATACAAATCAATGACTTTAGTGTATGTGTCATTAGCTTGAGAGATGCAGGCAACGGTCAGTGCCATAAATCAAGCGATGATCGGCCCTGTCTGAGACGCGGAGCGGCTCCTCGCACAGACGCATGCATGAGCCCGGGAAAGAACAGGAAAGTGGCTCCTCCGCTTGTTAACGGCATGCTTGGTTAGTGTGCTATCTAACACACTGAATGATGCCGTTGTTTTTTTTAATGTATATTTAAAAGTGAGCTGAATCTGGCGTATCCCTGATGACCAGGCCGGCCGGTGGATTAATGACTCTGTGCTCTTGCTACTTTGACACCAATACTGATGGCAGAGATCTAGCGACCCAGAACTCCAGAGAGACAGCAGTCAATAGCAGACCCTCTCAACCCAGTGAACCACAGCAGGAGAAAAATCATTCTCACAATTTACCACAGAGAATAGCATTTATATAGACTCAAATGTGCAAGATTGCAGATTCAGTGTAATTAGACAGTACAGTCCATACAGAAGCAACACGGGAACATACTGAACGCTGAACCACGTGAGCAGGGAATGGGGTGAGCAGTGAATCATCGCAAGGCCTTGCACTTCCTTCTTGATCTGAAAGACTCACATTGTGAACACTATCAGAACCACACTTAAATATATGTTGTGTCTATTTTGGCAATGTATGACTATGAATTAAAGGGGTCATGAACTGGCTTTTGAATTTTTTTTATATTGTTGTCTGAGGTCAACTTATGACGTTCGCTTGGTTTTTACATTCAAAAACATCAAAATGAAAAAGTAATAGGCTATTTTCTACCCTAGTTTTGAGCCTGCTCAAAACGCTAGGTTTTTATGGGCGTCTCGCATTGAAGACTTGGAAGTAAACGCCCACTGCTGTGAGTGGATAACAGTTTTGCATATTATAATGAGTTTCGTGTAATGCGCGAATCGGTGGGCGGGGCTAAACCGGCCGTGTTGAAGTAGGCGTTGATCTTCTTCTGCGGGGGTGATGTTTATCCTCTTTGTCGTCATAGTTCCCCACTTTGAAAAACGAGTCGTTTGCTGAGCCTGGTGTCAAAGCTTTTATTGACTAACAAGGACGTTTTCAGTTCTGAAACTTACAGGATATTCTTATAATATGATGACCTCTTAGATGTCAAAAGCTCAAGGAAAATTTGATTTCTCAGTTCATCACCCCTTTAAAATACCAACGCATTTCTCATCCTTTGGCGTCATATAGGTGACGCCATATGACATTTCGTCGAAATCTTACGCACATGGCATCCTTTAGCGTCAATATAACACGCACTGTTATGGGTAGGTTTAGGTCGGGGTAGGGTACGGTTATGACGCTTGGGATCTGCGTCTCATATTCACGCTAAACGATGCCATGTGCGTCGGATTTAGACGAGCGTCACCTGTATGACGCTTTGGGTTCTGCGTCTCATATTGATGCTAAAGATGCATGTGCGTAAGATTTCAACGAAATGCACAAAGCGTCACATGCATGACGCCAAAGGATGAGAACGGGCTGAAAATACATAATCATTAAAAAAAAGTGTGTTGTCTTACATGTCACTTTCACACATCAAACTCCAATGAGACTTCATTCTCTATTTATTTATTTTTGGGTGATTGTCATTTTGTTGGTGCAGCTTATATACCAATTAAAATTGCAGGCATAATTACTTTTATTCTGCATAGTGTGTACTGTCAGTTAAGATCTATTTGATGGAGATATTTTGAACATAATTTTCCTAAGCGGTAATCGCTGCAATTACTTACATCTATTTGATTTTATGAAATCAAGTATAATGTAAGAAATGTTTTGTCACTTATAAATTTGCTTCGCATGGTAAATTCTAAATTAACATGAATTATTCAAGTCAATAACTAAAAATATTATTACTATCATTGAATCAACCCAAGAAAAGTCATTTTTATGGCTCAGATCAAAAAGAAATAGCTCCTCAATGTAACAACTGCACATTCTCATTTATCACAGTGTACTTTTCCCTTCTGAACAAAACACTGCATGTAAAATTGAGAAGAAAGAGACAAAGTAAGAAAACAAGACAGCAGAGAACAACAGGTTTTTTTAAATTGTATATTTTTATGGAACGGTGAACGACAGCAATCTTCTATTGCTTATGAAACACATTCATCTTTCTCTTGCTGATCTAGAGGGGTGAAGAGGGTTCAGTTTGGAAACGGTGAAATCACACACTTGTGACTCATTTAACATGCTCATTTTGGAAAGAAAAAGCAAAAGGAAATGTCTCTTAGACTTCAAACAAAATCATTAACATAAAATATATCAGTTATATTTTTTTAATACTAGACAGTATGGACAAAGCAATCAAACTAACAGCACAGACTGAATTTCCATAGTTCTCTCTAGAGACCATATCTGCATTTGATCTAAAAAAAAATTAAAACTAATTATATATTTATAAACACAGTTATATTCAGTTTTTGTCTTTGATGTTTGTGCTCATTTCTGGCATAGAGAAAATTTATCAATTATAATTTTCTCTAATGATACTTCCGTTAAATATTATATTTTTTGATATGTGCTCAGTGTTGTACTAGTTTGACGTGCATCTAACTACAAAGGAAAGATAGCGTATCTGTATATGCTTCATATACATTTAAATTGTGTTTGTGTATAATTGCAGATACACTCACCGGCCACTTTATTAGGTACACCTGTCCAACTGCTCGTTAACACTAATTTCTAAGCAGCCAATCACATGGCGGCAACTCAGTGCATTTAGGCATGTAGACATGGTCAAGACAATCTCCTGCAGTTCAAACCGAGCATCAGTATGGGGAAGAAAGTTGATTTGAGTGACTTTGAACGTGGCATGATTGTTGGGTGCCAGAAGGGCTGGTCTGAGTATTTCAGAAACTGCTAATCTACTGGGATTTTCACGCACAACCATCTCTAGGGTTTACAGAGAATGGTCCGAAAAAGAAAAAACATCCAGTGAGCGGCAGTTCTGTGGGCGGAAATGCCTTGTTGATGCCAGAGGTCAGAGGAGAATGGCCAGACTGGTTCGAGCTGATAGAAGGGCAACAGTGACTGAAATAACCACTCGTTACAACCGAGGTATGCAGCAAAGCATTTGTGAAGCCACAACACGCACAACCTTGAGGCGGATGGGCTACAACAGCAGAAGACTCCACCGGGTACCACTCATCTCCACTACAAATAGGAAAAAGAGGCTACAATTTGCAAGAGCTCACCAAAATTGCACAGTTGAAGACTGGAAAAATGTTGCCTGGTCTGATGAGTCTCGATTTCTGTTGAGACATTCAGATGTTAGAGTCAGAATTTGGCGTAAACAGAATGAGAACATGGAACCATCATGCCTTGTTACCACTGTGCAGGCTGGTGGTGGTGGTGTAATGGTGTGGGGGATGTTTTCCTGGCACACTTTAGGCCCCTTAGTGCCAATTGGGCATCGTTTTAAATGCCACGGCCTACCTGAGCATTGTTTCTGACCATGTCCATCCCTTTATGGCCACCATGTACCCATCCTCTGATGGCTACTTCCACCATGTCACAAAGCTCTAATCATTACAAATTGGTTTCTTGAACATGACAATGAGTTCACTGTACTAAAATGGCCTCCACAGTCACCAGATCTCAACCCAATAGAGCATCTTTGGGATGTGGTGGAACGGGAGATTCGCATCATGGATGTGCAGCCGACAAATCTGCGGCAACTGTGTGATGCCATCATGTCAATATGGACCAAACTCCCTGAGGAATGCTTCCAGCACCTTGTTGAATCTATGCCACGAAGAATTGAGGCAGTTCTGAAGGCAAAAGGGGGTCCAACCCATTATTAGCATGGGGTACCTAATAAAGTGGCCGGTGAGTGTATATTTGTTTCAGTAAATTCTCTTGACACAAGTAGGCTACAAAGGCCAATAAACGTACACTCTCGCCCTTTCAGAAAACACACACACACCCTCCAGGTTGACATATCCATATCCAGACACCACCTGACCCGCTGTTTACATAATGTCCCAACTCGTTCCCTTACAGTGTATCTTGCTATAACCATTGACACCATTGGACAGCGGTATCATTAGCCGATTAGGCGAAACATGATGGGGACAAGATCTCACAAAGCTGCAGAATTGGGGATTAGAATGAAAAGGTAGATGACGAAGCCTCTGAGGCGCGATGGACCCTTCCCAATTACTCCACTCTGGGACCTGAGCTCAGAGGGGTCAAGCATTAAAGCGAAAAAATGTATCTGAAATTATCCTTGAGTTGGAGTTAAACAAATCAACATCCACCCTAGGGTTTAACATACAACTGACTCCCTCTTGGGAGAGGGGGAGAAAAGAAAAGAGAGAGAGAGAGAGAGAGAGAGAGAGAGAGAGAGAGAGAGAGAGAGAGAGAGAGAGAGAGAGAGAGAGAGAGGAGAGAGAGAGAGAGAGAGAGAGAGAGAAGAGAGAGAGAGAGAGAGAGAGAGAGAGAGAGAGAGAGAGAGAGAGAGAGAGAGAGAGAGAGAGAGAGAGAGAGAGAGAGAGAGAGAGAGAGAGAATCAACATATGAAACCCATCTTCAAAATCAGCATCTGAGATTGACAGAAAGAGAAAGACAACCGGAAACACTCTCTTTCCAGAGCTCCAGCGACTACCTGCCTGCTTCCCAATCCTTCCCTTTGTTTTCTTTTACTCCTTTATTCTTGAAGGAGCCTAATTAGCCGTTGCTGAGGGCCTCTTTCTCCCTGCCCTTAAATCAGTAATTGGTTTCAGTGCTGAGACTGTCAAGAAATTAACACATCACACCCTGACAGCAGCTGTTTTTTTTCCTCTTATTTGTCATCTGAATCGCCACTGATTTGCCAGAGAGCATAACAAATGAGTGGTTGGTAATCAGAGGCTACTCTCTGGGGTGGAAGTGTGTGAGAGCATTTGTGTCTGAAAGAGACAAGAGCGAGAGTGGGAGAGGAGGAGAGTTAGTGAGGATGTTGATGCTCGCAGAAGTTCTCCATGATTGATATTTAACAAATTTTCACTTGTGAATATGGCCTGCTATATTAGCATGTACACTTTGCATGTGTACATTTTTATGCCATATGCTAAGTTCTCAAAACACACAGAGGCATAGTGTTAAAGTCCATTCTGAGAAGGGATGACACAATACCAAAAATCTAGTAGTCGGTACCGACACCACCAAAAGTACACGATACTCGATACCAAAGTCGATACCACAGTAAAAAAAAACCAACAATAATAGGCCTACTTAAACAGTAACTTTAAGGTGGAGAAATTACAATTATCTCACCAAATTGTTTGCTCAATTTGTGTTTTTATAAGGTAGTTTGTTGCAATAGTCAGTAAAAAAACAAGAATGACTGAACACATTAGAAGCAGTAGCATAAATAAATACAACAGAAGAAAGATACAAATTAAACAACGCTGTATATTTTTTCAGGTAGGTCTAAAAGTACTATTCAATTAAAAACACCACAGAAATTGAATAATCAAATATTAAATAACTCTGCATAGTCATAACTGTAAAAGTTGAATATAGATTCATCCTTATTTAAGCTTTTCTTTTGTTGTTTGATTATCATTATTAATACAGACAGCGAATAGTAGACAGTAGCAGGTTTTAAAGGCTGTTGTCACTAAGACCTAATGGACGGAAACAATATGCTGTTACACATGCTGTTCACATTCACAACGCTAATATTCGCCAAGACGGGCATTTTGACATAGCTATGTGTGTATTTGAAAGTTTATCTCACAGAAAGTTTAAAAATTAATGATTTGCTCTGATAATCTGTTTGGGTTCAACCTACATGCTATAGTGCATAAATTGTTCAGTACCATCGATACTTACAGTACTGTAGAAAAACCATCAGGATTTTAAATTCATCCCTTATTCTGAGGTGGCCATTTCAAAGATTCAGGGCTCGAATCATGCATGGTCAAGCTAAACCCCCCTCATGGACGCATTTATTCATCCTTCTCTTCAGTCATTTGTCTAGGGTCAGCAGACAGCCACCGTCAGATTAGAACAATCATGCATTTAAGGATTAGAGCACAATCACCAAGTCACTGATAAGACGGCCATTTAACACCACAGATAAGATCAGCACATGACTGGGTTAGGTGAAGGACATGACTACATTTCCTCTTTAAAAAGTTGACTGCATAACTAATTTAAACGCAAAAACAGCAAACTCATTTATCTGAAGTCTGACGTATCAGCAAAACTGTTTTCATAATATTAAGACGTGTATCTTAAGCAGCAAATCAGTATATTAGAATGATTTCTGAAGGATCATGTGACACTGAAGACGTGCGATCTGAAGGATCATGTGACACTTGCGCCGATCCGTTGTTCACCAGCACCCATTCCACAAACACGGCAAAATCTCCCTGAGGATCAACACCGGGCAGCCATGCCTTGAATTGCTCGCTGAGGCTGGTAAAATAAAACACAATATCACAAAGCGAGCGGTCAGGATAGTGTGCGAGGCACGCCAGCTCTAAAAAGTCCTTGGTGTGGTCCTCTAGTTTTGCTCCTTCTGCTCCAAGCAGAGCAATTGGACGGACACGAAGTCCATTACAAAATAGGGAGAAAAAAACACTGCAAACAAAAATCTTATCTGGGCCCGGTATTCTGTCGTGTGTGGCTGTAGTAAATGCACGTCGCAAGGAGATTCAGAGAAAGA
The DNA here is from genome assembly GCF_029890125.1 of Rhinichthys klamathensis goyatoka. Taxonomy (NCBI): domain Eukaryota; kingdom Metazoa; phylum Chordata; class Actinopteri; order Cypriniformes; family Leuciscidae; genus Rhinichthys; species Rhinichthys klamathensis. The sequence goes on along the minus strand of NW_026606573.1, from coordinate 1,779,345 downwards.
AACAGTCTTTAATAATAAATCCAGGAGAAAACTCAGGAGAACACAACCACGTTAAACCATTGACAATTCCGGAGAAAGAACTAAGAGCTTAAATACACAGGGAGAGTTAATTAACCAGAAGAGAGACAGGTGCGGCATTAATCAGCAACTAATGACTAATGAACACAGACAAAATGGGAGAAGGAAAAAAGAAACCAAAACACGATGGAACTAAACAGAAATAGAAAGAACCCTGAAAAATGGCAGTTGCATAATGAAGTTAATCTTTACATTTAAGCAGTAAATGGATTTAACATGTTTTAGTTTTTAGAGTGTAACATGTTCTCTAATCAGAGAGTATTAGAAATGCAGATGGTGAGTCTGTGAGAGGCAGAGATGTATCCCGCCTGTCCATAAATCCCTCAAACTCTACAGGCAGATAATGGCCCAATTAACCTTTTCAAACTACCACTGTCAGCACAATTTGCCATGGCTTTTTACAAAATGAACTTCTTTTGGCGGCAAACTGTGTGAGATTCAGATCACAGTGAGGGCCTGCCACCCCTTGGCCATCTCTCACCGACCTTCCAACATGTTCAAGTCCCTCCGTGAGTTTTTCATCTTTCCAGTCCTCCATTTTGCCTACTTACTGCTCTTCGCTGACCGTTTCTGTAATCAGTACAGTGAAGGACACTGGACTAGCGTTAGCTTTTGAGTGGAAGGCCGTACAGGTCAGATTGTAGTCCAGATGAGGAGAGTTGAGAGGGGTGGAGGTGGCAGCGAGGCTTAAATTGGCCCTCTTGCACCTGCACACTTGTGACGCCAATGTCACTCGGTCTGTAGCAGGGAGAGGTCAAGAGGCTCATTGTTACGACCTCACCTCCTCAAACCAAGCATTCACCTCAAAGCTCACCACCATTAGACCGAACGGCACATAGCCATTCTCACTTTAAAAGTGTGAAGCTAAAGAAGTACTCATTAGTCCTCGTAATACATAATTGCACAAGTGCACGCTGATTACACATCACAAAAATCGTTTCTGTTCTTATTTAGCTCACAGGCATATCATCTCGGGTGTTAAATGTATGGAGTGTAAAAATAAAGCGCATATTAAGTCCCACGCACATGGTGACATATCAGTTTGGCTCCGTTTAACTTAAACAGTTTATCCGTTAGAAAATATTATGTTTGTTCATTTGCTTCGTGACATAAAACCACGTTCGAAAAGGTGAGGTTAAATTAAAAAGTGCCGCTGATACAGAAGAAAGTCGCAGCGGTCTTGTCATTGTCACTTCACATTAATCAAGCAGTCCGGCGCTTAAAATGTTAGGTGGGTGCAAGGACAGAGAAATAAAAATCTAAAGAAACAGTAGCACGGAAAACGAAGAGCCCGGTTGCAACTGCTGTCATTCAGGAAATATATCCGAGTCTATAAAGTGTTCCCTCAGGTCCTTGTTGTGTCTTTCACTGTCTGTAGGTGTGTACTCACTCCATCTCAGTGTTGTCACACAACAAGAAAAGTCTATTTGGGTCTTGCATGTTAGCCAGTGTTTGTTTGTGGGTGTGTGACTGACACCCTGAGGCTACAAATACAGTTATACAAAACAAGGGTGGAAAGAGGCCGCCGTATGATATTTCTTGATTTTGACAAGCGCCCTGCCAAGGTGAAATTGTTTCTGATGTGCTTTTGAGGCGCTTCCCTCTTCCAAAAGCCTTGTACATGAAGTTAGTGTTGTTTTCTACCTCATCTCCTTTCCAACGTGGCGGCAGGCTGAGGAGAGAGGTGGCGTTTGCGCCTTCGTGTTTCGTGAAATTGGACTGCCTCTCCCCATTATTGTAAACATCATCCCCACCGACATGGCTGGCAGTTGCCGTGGCGTCGGACCTGGCTGCCTTGGATACATCTGCTAAAACACATCCATTAAGGCCAAACTACTTTTGATTTACATGTTGAGACTTTTTAAAAGTGTCACATCCAGTGGCATTTGCCCAGACAGCTCGCCTGTGTCGCAGAAGACCCACCGTCTCTCTCTCTCTCTCTCCCCCCCTCAAAGCCTTTATTTACTTTTTTTTCTAGCTTCTTCTTCTTCTTTTACTTTCTCTTCATTTTTTTTCCCCCCCAAATGAAGAATTCTCTTTCGTTCAGCACTGGTCACATCACACCAGGCAACCCCTCATGGCTCGGTAAACAACGCTCTTCAACTAGCGTTCGCTCCTCTCCCTTTCTCTCTTCTGCCTCATTACTGCATAAGCACAACTTAATGACCTTATCGTCAATGCAGTTCCCTATCACCTGTCACACCAGCAATTAATTTGATTCCAGTTATAAATTATGGCAGATCTTTTCTTTCTTTTTTTCCTTTTTGTGTCAGAATGTAATTTATAATGATTAGGGGAAAAAAATGTATGTGACATGGGTATCATGAGAAAGGACAACAAAATGCTCATTAAGCATGTAGAAATTGTCCATGAGGCTTTTGTTGTCTAAGGTCTCACTGTAATTAAACTTGTATCATCTAGTTCATAAAGAACAGACAATTAAAGCCACAAGAATGGCTAAACAATAGGCCATAGGGTTTCGAGTAGTGCGCTGCAGAATGTTAGCGATAAAAGTGATAATTAGCTACTTTTGTCACATTAGTTATGGAAGTTATAGAATACCTTATATTTGTTCAAAATTCTCCAAACAATGTGCTGAATGAGTGTCATCGAAATTGCCCCACAAGTTCCCATTAAAGTCAAATTGTGGCAATAGACCCATCGCATACTTAAAAATTTCCTCTCAGATCAAAGTAATGAAACAAGCCATCTCTGCATCAGCATGCATCATGTGTTGTGTTAAAAGCATCGCTACTGACAGTTTCTCTTTGATTCTTCTGACTGACAAGCTCACCACATCCAACGCACCGTTACGTGTCCCATGTGTCAATTAGAGACCTCAATCTGATTATATCTAACTTACTAGACCTTGTATGTATTACATGGCTGCCTTTAGACACGCTGGAGGGCAATGCTTCATCTTCACTTGGCAAAGATTTTATGAATCCAAGTGATTTCATAAAAGTCCCATTATATCTGAATTTACTGCTGTTATGGCTTACGATACAAATATCTCAGCAAGGTGTGAATGTCGCCAGTGGCTATGCTTGTAAAGAATGAGGCGGTAATATGTAGCGTGTGTGTGAGAGAATATGTTCTGAATGATAATATGACTTCCTTGCACAGTAGGACTATATAAAAGATACTCATGAATGTATTATGGGTAATGGATTAGTTGAGTGTTTTTATGGACGTTTTGATTCTCACATATGTTAGCGAGCAAATTACTTAGTTTTCACAAAAATGCTCGGGGCTGATCGTCACAACACGGCAGAGTTCATGATTCATTTATTAAAAAGGATTTGTCAATGTTACATCAGCCCGAAAAGGAAAAAAAGATCAGAGAAGGAGAAATGTTTCTGGCAAAATACCACCGTATAAACGTCGCATAGGTCATGTATTTGCGACAAAAGAGCTCGTATTGGTACTGAAAGGGTTGATAAGGTTATTCTAGATTTATTAGCGCACAGATTTCTTGTTTAATTTTGTTCGTTATTTTATCCTTTTTAGTTTTGTCATTGTTCCGATGAGAGCTCTGCGAGGACCTCGGTGGCTTTTTCTTTATTGGGTCATAAAGGCTTGTATGTTATGACCGGTTAAAAGGCGTCACCTTAGATTTGAGCCCCCACACATCAGGAGGATCTCAGATATGTTTATAATGTTAAAGCTGAGCACCTTGACCCCATTATTAAGAGAAGTCTTTATGCACAGAGATAAAATGTGTGACAAATGCACGAAGGACGCCTTTGCGCGACTTCTTCAATCAATAGAATCTTCCTTATTTTCCACAATAAAATGAGAATTATGCATCTTGAGCTGATTGAATTATACAGGTAATTGCACATCTCATCATGTTCCCCACCGCCTGTTCACTTGATCTATTAACGTAGTTTCCTGATCGCTCTTCCAGCACACCCTACATCTGAGTATGGGCTTGAGGAGAGGATCAAGGACACCTGAACTTTTCATCCTCAAGTTCTGGACTAATCATGTTACAATAATAATAATAATAATAAAACATTGAAAAACAATAAAAGGATTACAATTAGTCATATTTAAGACAAATACATGTATATAATATGTAAATAGATAGATATGTGTAAACTTAATGCAGTTACAGTAGTATATTCAAAATACTTATTAAATACTTATTCTTTTATCAAATCAAATAATATTAAATATAATAATAGTAAAATAAAAATGAGCTGTGTCAAGTTATAAGATACTGCATCATAATGCATTCTCTAGTCAATCTGTAAGAATGAAAGCCTGACCTCTGAACTTTGATATCCATATATATTGATACGAGTAGTGATACAAATATATATATAACCCAACTAATAATAATAATTTAAAAAAAAGAATAAAATCATGTCTCAACATTTCACTGAGATACAGATTGACCTGTTTTTCACTAATGCAAGGGGCAAATTGTTAAGTAATCCGGGTGGCGTAAGTACAAAAATAATTATTTTTAATAAAAAATAATAATAAAAAAAGATTCAGTGTGGTGATGAATATTATTGACCTGTAGATTTTCTCAATTCATTCAACTTTGAAAGATACAGTCAATTTTGGACCTGTCTATACTTATATACAATCTTAAGGTGTGGTGTTTTTTGTTTTGTTTTGGCTTTCCTCTTTAATGAGACATCTTTTGTATCAAAAGAGGAATATGTCACAGTAGCAGCCCAGGTTTCAAGGACAATTGAACTCTATTGGAGAGAAATTAGGTTTGGTCTTCAGCTTATGACAAACTATAGCGCCACTGCACCTAATGACCCTTGTGATGTTCTTCTGCATGGGTCAATGACTAATAAGCAAATATCACACTCAGTATGCCATTGCTATCGTCTGTCACAATTAAGCTTTTTCTCCCTTCTCCTCCGTTTGACTTGTTTTCCCAGAGAATTCTGGTAATAACTCAGATGAATGTAGAATTAAGCTGTCTATGTGTGGTGTTTCTGTAACTGCAAGGCTTTATGAACATCCAGATATTTTTGCATGTACTTAAAGCCACTTGAATGAAATATTATTCATCGTCTAATGCAGTGAGTGATTTGAAAACCAATCCGAGCACTATTTAGGCATGCAATTTGCTTATATTAGATACGATCTAATATTAATAAGAACTGAAATAATCACATATAGATTTTCACGTGTGCTTATATGAACAATTATAGTATTTCAAATGATCTATTATTCTCTTTCTTTGGCTAAATAAGTGTATATGATACCATTCATCAAGTGCGGATGAGGGGCTGACATGTCTTCCCTCTTCCATTCATCATGATTATAGGGTGATCTGTCTCATTTTGTGTTTAAAGCCGTGTGGCCAGTGTTTTTCACCTGTTTCCTTTAGTCACTGATTGACATTATTACATAAATTAACGTTTGCTCTTGGTTTCAGTTTTATGAAAATACTCTTTTTTTGTGTCATGTGGAGAAAATGAGTACTGTTTGCCCATTCAAAATATATACTCTGCTACAGAGTGCTGTATTAGTGATATATACACACCAGGCAATGCCAACATGCACGCGTACAGAAAAACACACATTCGGAGGGAGGTGAAGTGAAATGAAGTGTGTAAAGTGCATAGCAGACCTGGCCTTATGTACTTGATATGCTATAATGCCTTGATATGTTAAGTGCACAAAGCATCATTTCAAAACAAAACATCTAAATGACCTAAAATTTTCACAGACAAGATACACATTAAAACAGTTCTGGTTAAATTAAGATTCATAACTGTCTTTTGCCAGATAATGTCAATTTGAACATGCTTATAACAGTATAATAAATCTTTGTCTCTCATTATAATCCCATTAGAAGTCAAACTGATAAACCCTTCCATTTAACTATATGCTTTGAGTTGGACTGATAGTATTTCTGCAGAGGAACACACACACACACAAATCATATATCTTAATTTCTGCTAAAGCAAATCATTTAGATGGTGACTTAAAACAATGCTTTACACAATTAAACATTTGATAACAAAGTCTTAATATCATCTGCAGTTGATATATAAGAGCCATAGAAATTAACTTGGTAATCATTTTCACAAATATTTCAGGCCACAGCAGGCAACAGAAAGAGGCCCTAATGCAGTCCGTATCCACCTCAGTGGCAGAAACGCATTTCCAAACGGCACACACTCACACTCCACTCAACACAGACAATCCATCGCCTGACAATCTGAGACACACGCGGAGATGGAACTCATCTCTCACTTCCTCCTCGCTCGCCTCTATCTGCAATGCAAAATTAACCTCACTTTAATCTGAGTGTGCTGGGGCAGGGTGGAGAGGTGGGGAACTGGGCCCTGATGAAGAGCCGCCAACGATGCAAGAGTTCAAATCTGGTGTGTCGCTCAATTATATTTCCTTGTTTTGCCTGTCCTTGAGAGGAAACCCCTCTGCTCAGCCACATTATTCTAGCCCTATAACAAATGACTCCGCAACACCCGAGCACAGCAGCGCTACATGTGCGAGCAGGCGTGTGTGTGTACACGGCGAGTAATATTCTCCATCTTGTTTGGCAAAAAAGACTTTCTTTTTGATGTAAAGGTGGCGGCGTGTGTGGCTGCGCGTGGAGGGGAGGATGTGGGATTGTCTAATGCTGATTGTGATTGTCAAGCGCAGGCCGGCCCAATTATATCACTGAATCTTTGTTAAGCAGGCCTTGAAAATGCCTGACAGTATAATTAATCTTGCCATATGAACAAAGAGACCCTGCTCAATAGTATTGAGGACGCTTATTAAAAATACTAAACACCCTCTGCACCCTTTTGAAAATGTGATGTGGGGGAATAGGGGGTTGCTTTTGAAATAGCAAGACGCAAGTCATTATCTTTTTGTTTAGCTTTTTTTTTTTTATCCAGAGGTGAAATTGATATTAAGGGGGAGGGAGCCATGATTTTGCAGAATGATGAAAAATGATGCCTGTGAATACGAGATATCATTTTGATGCTGCTCTCTCGTGGAGCTGACGATATACTGCTTTAATTAGAGTTTTGCGATGATAAGATACCTCATCACAGAGTTTGAGGTGTTATTCACAATACTTTAATTTATAAAATAGAACAACATTACACTCACACTAATTGCACTGTGTGTAAAAATGAATGATCTGTTCCTGAGGAATGGCCAGTGTTACTAAAACAGAAATATGATGCCTGCTGGTATAGTGTTAATATATCGCTGTACTTATTCCCTTATGTTCTCCCGCACTCATTTATATGACAGTACAGAATTACAGTAAGGTCACAGCTTTCAGACAGATTAGCTGAATAACCTCTTTAAAGACATTCAGGATTTATACATTCATCAATAAAGAGACAAAAAATGAACAATCAAGGATGAAGGATTATTTCACGATGTACGGTTAGATGTAAGTGTGCACTTGACTTAAGTCGAAGTCCCTTTAAGGTAAGTGAGTGCACTCGGCTGAGGAGCAGAGATACAATCTAACAACAATGGAAACCATGTTTTACTTCTTTAGCTCAGAATTTTTTTTTTTATGTTTTATGAGGACTCTCCATAGACATGCTGATTTTTTACTGTACAAACTTTACATTATAGCCTATCCCTTAACCCCACATCTAAATATTACCCTTACAAAAAAATATATATTAAAAACAAAAAAAACAAAAAACAGTTTAGTATGTTTATTTACCGATTTGAATTACAATTATAGTTTATAAGTGTGGCCTGAAACCTGAATACACTACATTATGAAGACATTATGACACTACATTGGGTCCTAATAATGTAGGCCAAGCCAGTGTACGCACCACGCCACGCCACACACACACACACACACACACACACACACGGTCCCCACAACATCCTTCAGAAATCATTCTAATATGCTGATTTGGTGCTCAAGAGCCATGTCTTATAATATAGTATGTTGAAAACCATTGTGCTTCTTAAAAAAATAATATATATATATATATATATATATATATATATATATATATATTTTTTTTTTTTTTTTTTTGGAAATTGTAGGCTAAGTCTTTTTTCAGGATTATATAATAGAAAAGAAAGAAAAACATCTTACTGACCACAAACTTTTGAATGGTAGTATAAATATCCAATTATATAATTTAATCAGATTCATATTTTTGCTGGTGCAAACACAATGACGGGGTTTAAATAAATGAACATTTAATTAGGCTGGTAGTACCAAACTTTAACAGGTAAATAACTATACCAAACACTGTATACTGAATGCAAAACAAGTATTACATAGTAGCCTACAGGGTTTGAATCTGTAGATAATGAACTCTCCGAATGAACCAATGGACTAAAATAAAGTGGACTACACTAAAACAAACAGGCAAACAAACAGACAAATGGCTCTTTAAGCGGGACTTGACTCATGTTGAACATTGTGATGCCTCTATCAGGATTGACACGTTTAACTGAAAAACAGGGCTCCAGTCACCATATTTAGGATCACGTTTTCTCCCATTTATATGTATATGAGTGGACCATCTCCTCCCCTTATAACATCTCTTCTCCAGTGTAGCGCAGCACACTTTGTTGAGAGCGTGTACATGTACTCCCTATGCCTCAGTTCTTCAGGAGTACTTAAATCAGTGGAGGGTTCCTTCCCTCCACCTTCCTCCTCTTTTCATGGTTCACAAGCCAAAGCTGCCCCGGCCAACAGCCCTATCAGAACCTCCTCAGCACCGGCACTGGGCCGATGCGAGCAGAGCACGGGGTGAGATCGAGGGGCACGCAAGGTGCAGCAGAGGTGGAGATGCCTAATTTAGCAGAAACACCATCTCACGAGCTACAAGCCAGATCAGCCTTGCAACCGCAAAATCATTTTAATATATTCCCAGTGCTACTTGTGAATATTAATTTTAAAAATTAATTATTAATTTTGCCCCTGGCATGCCAAGATATACTCGTTTTAATTAGTGTACCGTACTCCCCTACAATTAAAATATAATTGATGTCCATATATATTGACAGCCGCTGTGATCGCTTTTCTTGCTGGTGTCAACACAGGCAGGGCAGAGATTCTGCCGTACTCTCTGGTCCATTTAGTCAGCGCCGCTTTTCAGATCCATCCCAACATTTTTGACATAAATAGACAAAATATGGCCTTGATACCAGTAATTAGAAAGATAGACACTCTAAACTGAGCACTGGGGTTGTCCTTCCAACCTGAATGACCTCCTTTCCTCTCTGGCACAAAAAAAGGGCCTTTTAAATGATATTCTGGCTATTTTATGTAATAAAAAAAATAAAAAATAAAAAAACCACGATATGGCTTCAGAAGCCTTGTAAACTTTTTTGAAGCTTAAAAAGCTCGAAAAGAGTGACCGGTACATTGTTCAAAATGTCTTATTTTGTGCTCCACTGAAGAAAGTCAGTGCCACAGGTTTTAAACAACATTAAAGTGAGTAAACGATGAAAACAAATTCCATTTGAGGTTTTGTTTATTCTTCTGGCTCTTATTATCGCAGCAATGGTGGAGTAAGAGCAACATGTAGATGTCTGTGCTATAGTTTTGTATGATTTGTCTGGCATGTGTGTTTCCCTCTCTCTCCATCCAACCTGCTTCCCCCTCTTTCCCTTCCTCTTCCTCTCTCTTTCTGCATGGGGAGGTGGCAGATGGATGTGTGAGAAGCAAGAAATCTGCTTCTGTCCGTGTCAGTTCTGCTCTACAGAGCACTGATAACTGAATAATAATCCTCTCTCTCTCTCTCTCTCTCTCTCTCTCTCTCTCTCTCTCTCTCTCTCTCTCTCTCTCTCTCTCTCTCTCTCGTTCCTCTGCACCTCCCTCTTTCTTTTTCTATTCTCATTCCTTTCTCTTCATCTGAACATCCCCTCCTTTCTCTTTTACTGTTTATCACATCCCACTAGTTCATATTAAACTTTCTCTATCAGCTTTCACCATCCACTGTGTTAAAAAGATCCTGTCATCACTTCCTCTCATAGAGCCTCACAGTGACCAGTAGCAAAAGCACATGTCACAGGAACATCTGCAAAAGAGCTGCACAAATACACATCAAGCTGCTGTTTTTTCACTGAAGTCATCAATTATCTAAGATTAGCAATTATATATCAAATATATTAATTTAAGCTGTAACACTGAGATACGGATTTCGATTTCCCACTGTGAAACTTGGATTCAGGATCAAATCTAAAAGATTTCAGAGAAAAAAAATGCAAATTCACTTGCCTAATATGGGCCTGAATGGGCATTACGCTTCTGATTGGCATGATGGCTGAAGGGAAACAGTACCATAATCTCTATTACGGCATTCAATCCCCCTTCTGCCAAAGAGTCAAACACACAAGATGAGAATTTATGACATATGCACATCAAAAAATGGTGAAAGAAATGAAGAAAGAGGAATCTTCAGAAGCTATTCTAATGGAGCAGGCAAAAGATTTTAGTATTTAATATTGCATGCGCACTGGGTTTTTGTGCAATTGACCAACATGACATTCCTAAGTGTATAAATGGGTAGCTTTATGATGATAAGATCACTGGCTAATAAGATATTTATGTGACACGCTCACTGACGGATCCATCTCCACGCTTCCTTCTTCATGCTTCAGTGAGCCGGTGAGGATCAAACGCAAATTCACCAAATGGGCTCGTTAAATGGAGAGGAAATTTAATAAATTAGTATTTCTGCTCTCCAAGCCATGAGGAAATCAAACATTTTGGGATTGATAGAGCCAGAATTAGGATCCTCAAGATACATTCATTTGTCTTATTTTTTTATTTTTTTTCATCCTGTTTTAAACATTCAAACATGTTTTAAGATCCCAAACCTGCCATCTCAGCGGTATTCATTAAAGAAAGTTAAAGTGTGGACAGTGTTTGGTGTTTGAGATATAAATTTGATATGTTTTAACTTTTGGTGTGTATACAGGATGCTTATTGGGAATACGGCTCTGGGCTCACGTTAGATATGTTGTCTGAATTGTTTTATAGGTTTCTCTCGGTCGAGTCTTTGTTAATCAGCCCTGTCATGACTAATGCCACGACTTTTCTCGACATGTTGTGTGTTTACACCACTCATACGCTTGCTGTCATGGTGAGCATAACCCATGGTAATTAGCCTAATGGTGCTAATGAGGGAGCTGACATGAAAAAGCCAGTGTTAGGACAGCGACTGATTGACAGCATTACAGATTTACACACACTGACATGCTTAAATGCGCACACACACTCCAACTACTTGCAGCATAAAAAGCCGCCTCATCATAACAATGAGTATGAATTACCAAATGTTACATTTAAAACAAGTAAAAAAATACACTGTGAATTTTAATTGATCAAACAGACCCTATATAGAATAATGAGTATTATTAATAAACCCTAACAGGGTGATACAAAACATCTGTGTTCTCTTACGAGAGATTCTCTCGTATTGCGTAAGTTTAGCTTACGCTACGGGAAAGATTCATCTTCTCGAGATATTGAAGCCAAAAAATTATCCTTAATTTTGTATTCATTGTCAACGCAGTGCAGCAGCTAGCAGACCTAGAGCAGGCCATCTCGCGTGCTCATTGGCTGCCCTGCTGGCATCTGCTGCAGCCTACCAGTGAGCCCCGCGTGACGTCACGCCCAATGAAGGGCGCTCGCGCCTTCATAGCGTCACAGCCCGCCAGAATGGGCGTGGCTTAGCGTATAAAAGAAGGGGCTGTAGGCTGACTTCCCTGATTTTTCGACTCTTCAGCGAGCTCTCCGCATCGCTGGATCAGAGAGAAGCCACCGCCGCCGTCGAACAGCGAACAGCCAGCTTAGGACAGCGCTGAGGAAGCCGGCCGTCTTCGCCACATTCAGCAATCCGTGCGAGCTACGCTATCCGGCGACGTATCCTTTTTACTCTGTTGTATTCTCTTCTAGCTTACTCCTAAAAGAGCGCAAGTGTCTTTTTAAAGATGCCTCGCATTTCCTGCGGCTCGTGTAGGACCCCGGAGACAGCCGGAACCTGTGGCCACTGCGACGCGCTCGCCGGAGAATCTCCCTCGAGCCTCGCTCTCGCCTTCCCCGCCTCTCTTCACCGACGCGCAGCTGCCGCTCACGAGCCTCACTGCCGTCGCGTCTGAGGATGAGGTTGAGGGACACGCCACAAGGGACTGCTGTTCTAACCGCGGCTAGCTTCCTTTACGTTACAAGGAAGCTACCGCGCCCACCATAGAAGCAGTCACTCCGCCCTTTGTGGGACCACGCAGTGATAAGCGCCGTTCCCAAAGGCAGCCGGAGCCTGTAGCCCCAGCGACGCGCTCGCCGGAAAGCCTCCCTCGAGCCTCGCTTTTCACCTTCCCCGATTCCCTTCACCGACGCGCAGCTGCCGCTCACGAGCCTCACTGCCGTCGCGTCTGAGGATGAGGTCGAGGGACACGCTATGGACTGCTGTTCTAACCGCGGCTAGCTTCCTTTACGTTACAATGAAGCTGCCGCGCGCGCTCTTATCTGCTCGCGCTACTTAAGCTTTCATAGTTTCCCCCATGGCTCAGTGGCTAAACTCAAAGCTTTCGCGCCAGAGACCCGTGTTCGATCCCGGCTCTCGCAGCAGAAAAAATGTATGCAGCTCTCCTCTATGAGCTCGCGACCAGCTTTCTTACGAACAGAAAGCGAGCGCGCGCCCCCGAGCGCATGCGTCACCGGCGAAGGAAGGAGAGAGTGTGGTTTTTTGTCCCACCGAGGCCTGACAAACCCCCTCTTTTTCTCAAACATTTTCCAGCTCCTCCTAGTTCGAGCGGCTGGTAATGTCTATACTGCAGTAGAGAGCCTGTTTTAACACGCACGCCTGCAGACAATGCCGACACGCACACGAAAACTGTGATGACGCTCTCTCTCTTATCTGCTCGCGCCAACTAAAGCTTACGATGTTTCCCCTGTGGCTCACTGGTTAAACCCTAAGCTTTCGCGCCAGAGACCCGTATTCGATTCCCGGCTCTCGCAGCAGAAAAAAATTATGCAGCTCTCCTCTCTGAGCTCGCGACCAGCTTTCTTACGTACAGAGAGCGAGCGCGCGCCCCCGAGCGCATGCGTCACCGGCGAAAGAAGGAGTGAGTGTGGTTTTTTGTCCCGCCGAGGCCTGACAAACCCCCTCTGTTTTCTCAAACATTTTCCAGCTCCTCCTAGTTCGAGCGGCTGGTAATGTCTATACTGCAGTAGAGAGCCTGTTATAACACGCACGCCTGCAGACAATGCCGACACGCACACGAAAACTGTGATGACGCTCTCTCTCTCTTATCTGCTCGCGCCAACTAAAGCTTACGATGTTTCCCCTGTGGCTCACTGGTTAAACCCTAAGCTTTCGCGCCAGAGACCCGTATTCGATTCCCGGCTCTCGCAGCAGAAAAAAATTATGCAGCTCTCCTCTCTGAGCTCGCGACCAGCTTTCTTACGTACAGAGAGCGAGCGCGCGCCCCCGAGCGCATGCGTCACCGGCGAAAGAAGGAGTGAGTGTGGTTTTTTGTCCCGCCGAGGCCTGACAAACCCCCTCTGTTTTCTCAAACATTTTCCAGCTCCTCCTAGTTCGAGCGGCTGGTAATGTCTATACTGCAGTAGAGAGCCTGTTATAACACGCACGCCTGCAGACAATGCCGACACGCACACGAAAACTGTGATGACGCTCTCTCTTTTATCTGATCGCGCCAACTAAAGCTTATGTTGTTTCCCCTGTGGCTCAGGGGCTAAACCTTAAGCTTTTGCCCTGGAGACCCGTGTTCGATTCCGGCTCCCGCAGCAGATAAAATTTATGCAGCTCTCCTCTCTGAGCTCGCGACCAGCTTTCTTACGTACAGAGAGCGAGCGCGCGCCCCCGAGCGCATCCGTCACCGGCGAAAGAAGGAGTGAGTGTGGTTTTTTGTCCCGCCGAGGCCTGACAAACCCCCTCTGTTTTCTCAAACATTTTCCAGCTCCTCCTAGTTCGAGCGGCTGGTAATGTCTATACTGCAGTAGAGAGCCTGTTATAACACGCACGCCTGCAGACAATGCCGACACGCACACGAAAACTGTGATGACGCTCTCTCTCTCTTATCTGCTCGCGCCAACTAAAGCTTACGATGTTTCCCCTGTGGCTCACTGGTTAAACACTAAGCTTTCGCGCCAGAGACCCGTATTCGATTCCCGGCTCTCGCAGCAGAAAAAAATTATGCAGCTCTCCTCTCTGAGCTCGCGACCAGCTTTCTTACGTACAGAGAGTGTTTCTTACGTACAGAGAGTGCCCCAGTGTTCACCCCTACACACAAGCACATCAAATCTCGTGTCACTCACAAAGCACACTCTCATAAAGCGCAGAAAGGCCGCTCGAGTGTTGAATATAAGGAATGTGTCCACAGGTCTGTGCCCACTATCTGCCCGCTCTGTTACACGGTCAATAAAACAGGTTATGAATGTAAGTCTCGTGCCCGCCGGAGAGCGTTCACGCTTACTGACACACACCTCCCCCCGGGCGCCGCCCGCGTGTTTAAATGTTATCACAAAACGCAGGGCATTGTTAAGACGCTCCCCATCCGTTATGATTGGGGCGTCAAATACACTTGTAAGTCTCGTGCCCGCGCACACGCGCTCACGCTTACAGAAAGCTTTTCCACCCAAAGCGCTGCTTGCGCGTCAAAAAGTGAGAATAAAATGCTCCCCATCCCTTATGATTGGGACACCTCACATAAATCAGACGGTCTCAGCTTTCAGCGAGAAGCCATTGCCCAGAACCGAGAGCGTGCGCGCCGCGCTTTCGGCTCCGGCTCAGTTTCACAAGCCCGCAGATGGCGGCGATCTGAACCCGGAGGCCATTCGCCCCCTAGCGGCTCACATAGCTGCGTGGGAAACTATCCCAGGGATTTCAGAATGGGTTCTGAGCACAATAAGCAGGGCTATACACTTCAATTCATTCGCCGTCCCCAGCGCTTTTGAGCCCGGACCGCGACGATAGTGAATGCGGAAGTAGCACACCTACTTCACGCAGAAATAGCAAAGCTGCTGTGCAAAGGGGCTATAGAAAAGGTGCCGCCTTCTCTGAGCGAGTCAGGCTTTTACAGCCGTTATTTTCTCGTACCCAAGAAGGACGGAGCCTTCAGACCTATCCTAGATCTGAGACATTTGAACAAAGTGCTTGTGAAAGACTGTTCAAAATGCTTACGACCAGGAAAAACCTCGCGCACGTTCGCCCGAGGGACTGGTTTATTTCTCTAGATCTGAAGGATGCCTATTTTCAGATTCAGATAATACCCCGTCACAGGCAATTTTTGAGATTCGCCTTCGACGGTCAGGTATATCAATACACCGTCCTGCCGTTCGGCCTGTCTCTAGCACCCTAGGGGTGCAACACTCGAGCGGCCTTTAGATGCACCATTTACGAAGTGCATGGACGCGGCGCTCGCCCCCCTGAGAAGTCAGGGGCTGCGAATAATGAACTATCTGGACGATTGGCTGATTTTGGCACAGTCAGAGACAGAGCTGCTATCTCACAGAACAGTGCTTCTCAGTCACCTGGAAAGCTTGGGTCTCACGGTCAACTGGACCAAGAGCTCATTACTACCCAGCCAGTCAATTTCCTTTTTAGGAATAGAACTGGACTCGGTGACCATGTCGGCTCGTCTATCGGCACAGCGCGCGCTCCGTGTTCGCCACCTAGCCGCGTCTTTCCAGAAGGACAGCTTTCTCCCTTTGAAAACATTTTAAAGGATGCTGGGCTGTATGGCATCAGCTGCAGCGGTGCTCCAGCTGGGCCTACTGCGCATGCGCCCGCTCCAACGCTGGTTGAATGCTTGCCCGTCCCGCCGAGCTTGGGTTTCTGGCGGTCAGAAAATCAGAGTGACTCAGACCTGCATAGCGGCTCTGCAGCCCTGGTTAGTGGCCGACTGGTACCAGCTGGGAGTGATGATGGGAACCATCTCTTATCGGAAAGTCATTTCGACAGACGCGTCCAACTGGGGTTGGGGCGCGCTGTTCGAGGGCAGACCGGTCTTCGGCCAGTGGTCAGACCAAGAGAGGTGTTTTCACATAAACTGTCTGGAGATGATAGCGGTCGAGAATGCGCTGAAGCGCTTCCTCCCGTTCATACAGGACCAACATGTTATTGTCCGCTCGGACAACATGTCTGTGGTATCCTATGTAAACCGTCAGGGCGGTGTCAGATCCAGAAATCTCTGCAATCTGACGGAACGCCTCCTTATTTGGTCTCAGATGCACCTGCGCTCGCTGAGGGCGGCGCATGTGCCTAGCCATTTGAACGACGGCCCAGACAAACTGTCCAGGGACAACGTTCCCCCAGGGGAATGGTCCCTGGGCCCCCAAACGGTCCAGAAACTGTGGCGCCTATTCGGCAGGGCGGAAGTCGACCTATTTGCGTCAAAAGACAACGCTCAATGCCCGACGTTCTTCTCGAAGGACGAGGACGCGCTGGCCCAGGTTTGGCCCAGCCTCCGGCTATATGCTTTCCCTCCGGTCTCTCTGTTACCACAGGTGATCAAGAGAATCAGGGAAACGCGCCACTCGGTGCTCCTCATAGCCCCGCGTTGGGAGAATCAGATTTGGTTCCCGGAGCTAGCACAGCTGTCACATACAGCTCCGTGGCAGATTCCGGTGAGGGCAGATCTCCTCTCTCAGGCTCGCGGCACGATCTGGCATCCCCATCCAGAGCGCTGGTCTCTGCACGCATGGTTGATCAACGGGTACTCGTTGCCCTGCCAGAAGGAGTAATGAACACGATCGCGCAGTCTAGAGCCCCTTCCACGAGAAGGCTCTACGCGTCTAAATGGTCGGTGTTCTCTGGATGGTGCACCGACAGAGGTCTGGACCCGCAGACATGCGGGGTGGCGCATCTGCTCTCCTTCCTACAAGAGCTGTTGGATAAGGGAAGGTCCCCATCCACACTCAAAGTATACGTGGCAGCCGTGGCAGCGTTCGCAGAATCGACGCACGGCCAGTCATTAGGAAGACATGAGTTGGTCATCCGCTTCCTTAGAGGAGCTAGGAGGATGAACCCGCCGCGCCCCCCGTCGGTTCCCATGTGGGATCTTTCACTGGTCCTAGAGGCCCTGAAAGCTTTTCCCTTCGAACCACTAAACTCCGTGGGGTTGAAATATCTATCACTGAAAACCGTCTTTCTGACTGCACTGTCGTCAGTAAAACGTGTGGGGGACCTGCATGCGCTGTCTGTCAGCGCATCGTGTCTTGAGTTTGGGCCGTATGACTCTAAAGTCATCCTCAGACCTAGACATGGCTACGTTCCTAAAGTGATGGGCACTCCGTTCAGAGCGCAAGTTATCTCGTTGTCAGCTCTGCCAGCATCTGACAGCGAAAGTGATGTGAACCTCCTCTGCCCTGTCAGAGTGCTGAGGTTTTACATTACGCGCTCCGCCTTATTCAGGCGTTCGGAACAGCTGTTTGTTTCGTTCGGTGGGCGCACCAAGGGTCTCGCCTCCTCGAAACAGAGCCTGTCCAGATGGATAGTGGACGCTATAGCAGCCGCTTACACGTCAAAAGGTCTGCAATGCCCTCTGGGCATCAGGGCTCATTCCACGAGAGGCGTGGCCTCTTCGTGGGCATGGTCCAGTGGAATTTCTATCCATGACACATGTGTAGCGGCGGGCTGGAGCTCCCCGTCTACCTCTGTCAGGTTTTATAACCTAGAAGTTCCTGCCTTGCAGGCTAAACTGTTGTCAGTTAAAAGAGAGGTGTATTCTGCCCAGACCTCCTGCTCAGATCACTCTCACATGACTCAGCTCTCCTGGTTGAGCTGCACTAAGTAGGGTATGTGCCATGTGCCTATACAGACCGGCGCGCTGCTCTGTATTCCCTATGTGTGCGTATGTACAAGTGATGGCCCGCGTGGCTGGCCACCTTATTCTCCACCTTACAGGGTTTCCCTAAAAGTTCGGGGTCTCATGGTGGATGCTTGGCGCGCACGGCGTTGACAAAGTGTTCCCGTAGCGTAAGCTAAACTTACGCAATACGAGAGAACCTCTCGTAAGAGAACGATACTCGGTTACTAACGTAACCTCGGTTCTCTCTAGAGAGGGAACGAGTATTGCGTAACCGGCCGTGCTCGCGCCACGAGCGACTTCGCTTCAGTTGTCGAAAAACCAGGGAAGTCAGCCTACAGCCCCTTCTTTTATACGCTAAGCCACGCCCATTCTGGCGGGCTGTGACGCTATGAAGGCGCAAGCGCCCTTCATTGGGCGTGACGTCACGCGGGGCTCACTGGTAGGCTGCAGCAGATGCCAGCAGGGCAGCCAATGAGCACGCGAGATGGCCTGCTCTAGGTCTGCTAGCTGCTGCACTGCGTTGACAATGAATACAAAATTAATGATAATTTTTTGGCTTCAATATCTCGAGAAGATGAATCTTTCCCGTAGCGTAAGCTAAACTTACGCAATACGAGAGAACCTCTCGTAAGAAAACCGAGGTTACGTTAGTAACCGAGTATCGTTTTACATCAAATCATTGTTTTGTGATAATGACTGGCTGACAGTACATAGTCCTGCTTACCAAATAAATAATAAATAGACATTTATAAACTGAAATAAATTGATTTAAGCTGAAATTATTTTATTATGTGAAAAGAATTAAACTACAACACGTAGTTACATAGGAAATCTGGAAGAGCAGTCAATTATAAAATTTAGCGTAATTACTATAAATATAATAATGTTACTGCAGAATGCCACAAATTAAGTACTCCAATCAGCCGTTTAATAAATATTTGAAAATCGAATTAAGGCTAATAAATAAGATGCGACAATTTCATATTTAATTTAGAAAAAATACACAAATTACACATACAGCAATTTATTTACGTGTTATTATTTTCTATTTATTTAAATGTTCAAATACAGTTTTTTTTTTTATATTTGGATTTTCAAAAATGTCTTTTATATATATATATATATATATATATATATATTAGAGACCTATAAATAAAATGTGACACTTTTGTATTTAATATATTTTAAATCACACTATTTACATATACAGTATAGTGCAAATTTATGTATTTAGAATTTCAAATACCATCATATATAGTTATTAAGGAACTAATAAAAATGTGACAACTTTGTCTCTTTATTTAAAAAAATGTGTATTAGTTGTAGTAGTAGTAGTAGAAGTCGTAGTAGAACCTTGTTTCTGCTTCTGTGGACTGTAGCACATCGCAGTGCAGTGTCTGAGCACCATCTGTGTGCAGTGAGCTCAGTGTTCACAGTAGCATACACACTCAAAGAGCGTGAAGGCGCTGTGCACAATAAAAACCATAATGCAAAGAGTGTGTGTTTGACTGGATGAGGACTCAAGAGTGGTACACACATGACACAAACCATACCCTCAAGTCCATCTGTCACCATGCATGGATAGCACAGCAAACCTGCTTTGAAACCCCTCCCTTCCTCTCCTCTCCATGTCTACTGTGCTCTCTCTCTATCTCTTTTTCTCTCACTCTCCCTCCACCTCTTGTTCCCTTTTCTAAATCTCAAAGGAGCCTGTGTGTACTCTATATTTATTATCCTGGGTGGCACAGTTGATAGATGGGATACCTGCACAATTACAAGGGCACAACATTACCTTTTCCAAGCTGATAGGGTGAAAAACACACTCTCTATCCTCTCGCTCACTGTCTCTCACCTCAGACAGGGTGATATTATGTTATAAAGACATCACCTATTCTGGACAATTCAGACCTATTAACAAAGAGTTTATATAACTTAATCCTCACAACAGAAAATATTTTCACATTTAACAATAGAGGGCATTTTGTAGAAATTCAAACCACAATTTCGAGTCCGTTTGCAACAAAGCTTGCTGGCAACAAAGAACAGAGTACCGGGTCTGACCACTCGAACTAAACTATAAAAAGTGCAAATAAAAAGGGGAGAGTCATAACTGACTGTCTTTCATAACATTCATAATGTTTCCGAAAGCACCACGGGTGTATACGTGCGTCGCAGAGCATTGACACGGGCCCAGAGCATCATATTAAAGGTGTTTCTCTGTGGCACAATGTTAAGGCAGCCAAAGTCAGAGCATTTATCTTTATTCTGCTGAGATTTGTGAAAGGCGAGATTGAGAGGAGGCCGATGATGCAGGGTGTTCCGAGGCGGACATCTTGAAGCGTGATGTTGAGGTATGTTCCTGCTCGGGCAGGGGAGGCATCGACATATAAAATGATTGTAAATTTGCATTAGGCTCAATCCATCATAGGTGAGAGGGAGAGAGAGTGGGGACAGCGAGCGAGGAGCTGTGTTGTACGCTGTGGAGCAGGCAGCCTCTGACAGATTCCTCTTTAAGTGACTGTGAATGCAACAATTCCACAAATAATTTGTCAAGCGCTGCTGCTGAACTAGCTCTGAACCCTCTTCCCCTCTCTCTCCCTCTATCTCTCTCTCTCTCAAGGCATAGAGTTGCAATCCTTTTATGGGACAACTCCTAATAAAGGAAAAGATAATAATTGCAGTTAAACTGTGAAAGAGATAATATATGCTCGCAAAATATCTCTTTAAAATAAGTGCCAATAAAACAGACAACATTTTTATGTTATTATTTAACTTTTTTTTACTATTGATTATAGGCAATTTAATTATAAAATAAAGATTTAAAACAACATCACCACTAAAACAAACCCACTCAATCAAATTGTAAGTTTTAAGTGGTCATACAATGTGTTTAAAATCTAGATACAATTTGAGTTTTTTTTAGATAATAAAATAACTCACTGTACAATAAAATATAGAGCAATTTTGCTGACCATTAAAAATAGTTAAACAGTGAGCGAGTTGTGGTCTTTTGGATGAAGACGCAGACATGGTGAGCTGTAACAAAAGCACATGGTTTGCAAACTAGGCCTACATAATGACAATCAGGCCCAAATTAGGAGAGCAAATGAGCTGTTCGGGCTGATGGTCAGCAGAAACTTGGCAGCACTTGATTGCATTTTTATATTTATGAGCTAATTTCACTGAGCACTTGTGTTTTCGGTATACTAATACAGCATGTGTCTTTCAGTCATGGTGTGGCT
This sequence comes from Rhinichthys klamathensis goyatoka, assembly GCF_029890125.1. NCBI lineage: Eukaryota > Metazoa > Chordata > Actinopteri > Cypriniformes > Leuciscidae > Rhinichthys > Rhinichthys klamathensis. The sequence continues at coordinate 1,758,259 of NW_026606573.1, read as the reverse complement.
TTTATTTGAAGGTTTTTCAAGGGTTGGCTTGTTTACTTGTAATTGAACATGAAAGAGAGACAGACGTCGTTTGACAAACTGAAGACCCTTTTTCTGTTCTACATAGTTTTGGGAAAAAAAATTATTAAGAAGCCAAATCAAGTGAGCTGACATGGTTACAGCACAGTCATTCATATGACCATCAGATGAGTCTCATAAAGCAACAATGCAAGGTTGTGAGTAAGGGGTGTTTTAAAACCCCAAATCACTGTAATGGTCGGACTCAAATGGCTCATTGCTTTTATAACACTGTGGCACTGTGATAAAAAAAAACATATATATCAATGTCAAATGTATTATTATTATTTATCAGAATTAAACCATTTTTCAAGTAATATACTTATTATTCTAATTGCAGGCTGTCAATCATTGTAGCAACTTTAACATTAGTGTAGGCTATTTTCACACAGCAGAAGAATGTGACAGTCAATACAGCTTGGATATAAAAGAGAGGGACAACTGCATCCTGCAGTCAAACTGACACCTTTACATTTTAGGTTATGTGTTTATGATCATCTCAATCCAATCAGAAATATCCCTCTTATTTACCTGATGACTATTAATAACACACTTTATTGAGGTTTCCTTTCTGTCAGATAACAACTTACTATGGTTTTGACTAGGGGTGTCACAATTTGAAATTAAATGTTGATATTGTCTTAACCCTTAAATGCATACCTGGGGTCTTTGGTAACCTGAGACATCATTCACTACCCCCCTCCTCCTCATTCATTCTTAAAGTTAGACATCAACCTTCTTAGTATTCTCAATCAATTCATTCTAAACAATATATATATATATATTTATAAAAGTATGCCTGTTGTCCCATAAATCTTTTGTAAACATTGTATAAGGTCGCTAATAGTGTGTAACAGTGTAAGTATGGCTATATTTTTTTCTGCACAACAATAACTGAATCCTGTATGACTCAATAAGTGCAATTCATCTTTATTCCACAAGGTGGCTATGTCTGATACACAATGATGAAGTGACGCTTCACTCATAGTTACTGCAGGCAGAAAACAAAAGAATAGGAAATATCATCAGCAAAACTTGAAATAGCTCAGTGATTTACTGCAGAGCAAGTACTGAACGCAGTCAAATATTAGTGTCACTGTCACTTGATGGTGGATCTGGTGAAGCAGCTGTCAGTGATCAAAATATTGATTTTGAAGATGTTGGAAATTATAGTTTTGAGAATATGTTTGAGATGGCGAATATGAGCCAGATGCTGAATGTACTGGGAAATGAGCTCTGATGATGGTATAAAACATCTGCTCAAACTAAACCTTTCCAAGCTCCAAAAGGTAACAAAATAAGCTTTATTTTATTCTTCTGTAGTTGTTACTCTAATATCAGGAGAGTTTTATATTATCACGACAGGTAGAAATCTATCCATGTTAGATCCAGGTCGCTAAAAACTTGAATATGTAATAATGATTGGCGAAATATTCATGCATTTAAGGGCATAATTGTAAAAAAAAAAAAAAAGTAAACCCTTCCAGCATCAGATTTTCCTGTATCTGTTTGATACTCCAACATAGTAGGTGGCAATATTGCACCTTAATGCTGGTTCCCACCCATCATAAAATGGAAGAAGATTACTACAGCAGCACAAAGGCTGCGTCCGAAATCGCATTGTAGTGATTTTTAAGGCTCAGGGAAGGAGGAGGCAGGTACCGGTTAACGTTCAACATAAACTTTAATCCAAAAAAACAAAAAAACAAACAAAAGTAAAACGGCAGCCCCTCACAGACGACTGCCGCATATAAACATAACAAAACACAACATAAATGTCCCAGGCCTGGGACTCGAGACCGGTGTGGCCTCGTCTCCCGTGGCCTCTTAGCAAAGTGTGCAACGTACGCGCACTTCAGAATCTCACCAGACGTAGTAGGTCATCCGGGTACATTTTACCTACTCTTTTATGAATGCTGTGAATTTGGACATACTTCTTTTGTCACATACTGTTTTTCGCCTTCTATATAGTAGGGAATTATGTGATTTTGGACAGAGGCAAAAGTCATGTTTGAGGAGATGACATACGACAACAAGACGAGACAAACAACAGTAAGTTCTTTATGAATGCTTTTGTACAGTTATGGTTACAAACTCTCTCTCTCTCTACCTCTCTAAACTTGTATATTGAGTGTGACTATTTGGCCCAAAAAAAAGAAAGAAAAGAAAATCAATATTAATGAAAGTTAAAGATGAATTTGATTGATAGCATAATCCCCCCCTCCTCCCCTGATATAATACAATTCTCTTGAATTTACTTCTAATCAAACCACCCTGAAGACCACTAGTGAAAACTCATTGAAACGCAATAAGTTGGACATAAACATTAGTTCGAGACATTCAACACAGTAGCACTTTCAGTAGCACTGAAAGTTACAAGACATTTGATGAAACCTAGAGTGTGTTTTGCAAGACTGTGCCCTAATATCATATGTATCAAGGAGAAAGAAAGGCCTGATATTGTAGTATTCACACAATAATGACCTCAGAGCTCTCCATCAGCAGTGTTATTTATCAAAAACAGGCTGTGAGCGGGGTGAAGGATGTCTCTTATCTTTTCCTGTCAGCAGGGACATTAGTCATGGGAAAGTTTGGCTCCGGTCTAGGCGAAGGGGGTCCTTGTTGTCATTTTAAATTGCTAATCAATCACCAGATCAGGTGCTTCTGTTGACCAGATTACATAGATGGGTGCCGCGAACACGAAGGGCCATTTGCGGAGGGTTTGGCCCATGCAGATGAGGCCGATTGAGTGGTTTAACATTGTTGATCACACAGTGAGGGATGGGATGAGGGGGAAAGCGAGAAAGAGAGAGAGAGGGAGGAAAAGAGCCTTAAGCAATGACTTCTGAGAGGGCAAACCGAAAAGGAAAAATGCTCATTCATCATTATTGTCATGGGCTTTCCCAAATGATAACAATTTGTCTTCATCCTATTTTTAGACAATGAGACACAATAGCCATTTGGCCAGATGGGATAGCAGCCCACCATTGCAATGTTACCTTTTTCTTTGATGTTTCTTTGTTTAATTTTATTATTTTTCAATGTCATTACAATCAGCTCTGTTCAACACATTTGGAAGTTAAGAACTAACAGCTACATATTCTTACAGAGCTAATAACGTTAAATTGCGTCGGAAATTACTCTACCTAAAAATAAGTTAAATATCTGACCCAGAAAAGCCTATAATAAACAGGATCTGTTACAAACAGACAGACGCATCGGGACAGATAGACTGGCACTTCTGAAAAGCAGGTGGCCAGTACGTGTGGTTCCCTCTAATGGGAAAGAGGAGGTCAAAGTTGTGACTGAGAGGGATGAAGACAAATGATACTGAGAGAAGATGTATGGAAGTAGTATAATTGACATCTAACGTGTGTGCTGACCCTCTGACTCCTGGGGTTACCGCAGGCCACCAAATTAAAGGCCAGCATTAGTTTAACCAATGGGGAGATTCAGATTGAGCCAGCAGTTTGAGAGAACTGAAAATCAATAGTAAGGGTAGTTGAAGTTGAAAAGTATCATTTGCATTAAAGATGGTAAAGCCTACATGTTTTTATGATAAAGGTGCTATGTTCATAACATCGTTCTGAATTAGAGTTAGCATTGTAATTACAATCCAATTCGAAAGTGGAAATTTAAAGTCATTGCTGTCCAAAGCTGCCTTCTGCCTTCTCAGTGTCAATTCACTGCTCCACCCATCAAATACAGACTTAAATCACACAGATTTGGGGTTTGGGGTATTATATCATGATATACTTGTGAGAAAAATATAAATAAAATAGTTTCATGTCAGTAAGATGTTTTCATGTTTTTCAAAGAAGTCTTAAGTTTACCATGTTAATTTTAACTGGTTTCCATTTTAATACATTTAAAAATGTAGTATATTCCTTTGACGACAAAGCTGGATTTTCAGCATAGTTACTCCAGTCTTCAGTGTCACAGGATCCTTCTAATATTTTGAACATTATGTTTCTCTGAAGTGAAGATATATCAAAATACACTTATTCCATAATTATGTCATTTGCCATGCCATTTAGACTGAACATATACACTCCTTGCAATTTTGCATCTCTCTTAAAATGGTTGAATACCGTAAAACTTCAAATAATAGCCAAGTCTCAAATAGACGCCTCTTTTACACGCCTGGTGTGGCTGCAGGTCTGGGTAAATAAAGGTCGGTTTCAAATAGAGGCCGGGTCTCTTTTTTAGTTTCGGGTTGTATTTAATCTTCTAAAACCCGTCAGATCGTCCGCTTTTTGGCGGTCGCCAAAGCAAATTTTTGTCCCGCCAAAGCCTTTTTTGATCGGTGAGTGATGTAGAATAGAATGACTGCTGCGCTTGACAGGGCGCATAACGAGCAGAGAGAGAGAGAGAGAGCCCCGGCCGCGCGCGCGCACTCTCACATCTTCAAACAACACGAGCGCTGTCTTGCTCTCTCTCCCTCGCGCATATTAATCAAAATCAATTGACACGATAGTAAAACGTCGGAAGACCGCAGTTTCACGTGGAGCATTTGGAGATTTTTAGAGATTAGAGACTCTAGGCCTACACTCAATGAACAACATCTCAACACTAAATTATAAAGGCCTGTTTCAAATACAAGCCGGTGCAGTTCGACGATTTGGGAAAATAAAAGCCCGGGCTATTATTTGAAGTTTTACGGTACACAGTGGAGTCCACTTTGGCACTATTGAGTAATTTGAACTAGCTAAGACAAAGAATACATTCTCATAATGAATTCCAGACCACCTCAGCAGATTAAATAAATTCAGCTGATAATTGGTAAGCAAAAGAGCTTGTCTTTAACTTTGAGAAAATATTAGTGTAACAATGACATTTTCATGCAGTGTAGTGGAGCTCTGCATAGTCCAGTGGGATTCTGTTTACGTGGCTCTGTTAAATCTTTACTGTTTCATGCAACAACAAAAAATCCCTGGCTTCGTCTTTGAAAAGCTGGCAGGAACTGATGTCTCTAAACAGCGTTTAAAAACAGATTACTGCATAATTGCCAGTGTAAGGCCTCTCTAATCCCCTCTCCTGTTCAAATCCACCATGTCACCACCTCCAATCGCAGAGGGCACATCGCCATTAAAAGTGTGAGCCGTGGTATATATGATTCACATTTCAAAAGCCTCCATTTTCCTGTCAGTCTCTCACTCTGCCTGGTGACTTTCTAAAAGATGTCATCAAATTCTTATGCCACGATGTGAGTTTGTTCATGATGGTAAATTATGTGAATGAAAGCAATCAGAGAGAGGAAGTTCTCTCTCACAGAGGTCAGTCTCTGACTCGCCGGATGCAATTAAACAAATGCAGACATGCAGATGAAGTGCCAGTGAAAAGAAAAAGAGTGCACTTTAGACCGCCCTTAGAAAGAAAATAAAGAGAGGCAAAAAAAGAAAAAAACTTTTAAGTGAGGAGCTAATGTCATTGACGTCTGTTTTTGCTTTTGCATTATGGGAGCAGCATTAGTCTCTGATTACACTAACTGAACAAGAGACTTCAACTGATCATTACAGATAACAAGGGCTTTACGTCGATGCCATCTGAATTAACACCCTTTTGAATCAAAAGTTTACAGAATAAATTGCATTTTATGTTTCTTCTTAACACACAGGCTGCACATAATATAGAGTCAGGTTTAAGACATGAGTTTTTTGGCCGGTAAATAATGGCGCAAATACCAGTAAATTGACTAGTGCAAACCTTAGTAAATCACCTTGCATGATTAATTTAAATAATCTCCTCCCATACATTTTGCATCTGAAAGGGAAACTCCTAAAAATGCATAAGCAATAAGTGTCACTGCCTTTTCAGCGCTAATTTTTCACTGTGTGTCTTTAGTAAATCCTTTGTTACGCCAAAAGAGGGTTTGCGCTGGCGCAAGCTAGTAAATCTGGCCCCAAGTGTCTTCAGCAGATTCATCCCTAGTGTGTGGGTGTGACATGCGTTAGACCCCTCCCCTCCACCCAGCATGCCTTGCTGTATTGGCTAACTGTGAGTGATAATTTATCATGTACCTACTGTGTTCCTCTATTCCAGAGATGAGCAAGGAGCTCTTAAGACACCATTGATTTTTATTTGATTAAATGTCCGCTCGTTCACAGCAAATTAGCGTGAGTTTAATCAAATCAAAAATCGATAACTACTTAATAAAACAGCCCCCATTTACGGTCAAAGTGAAACTCTGGATGGTTTAAGAAAACAGGCTGGATGTAGTTAGGATGTGTGAATGTTTCAAGGTAAAGTAGTAACACGGATTATTATTAGGGAAGTTCAATCGACAGCATTTGTCTTGTAGGATAATTTTGATTGCCACAAAAAGTCTCTCTTTTTCTTTCAAAACAAAATAATATTAATCCCTTACTAACTTTTTGTGTGTAGTTATCTCCAATTGCCATGACAATGTAAGGCCTAAAACAACAATTAAAAAAAATTGCACAGCTCAAATAAACACAAGTTTTAACAGAATAATTGATGTAAGTGCTTTTAGAAAATGATGGGCTTCACGAGAATGCTTTTAAATTCTTCGATAACTGGCCCCATTCATTTCCATTGCAAACTGCCTCATCAAAATCTTTTCTTTTTTCTTTTTTTTTATTCTTTTCTTTTTTAAGAAAATGAGGCATAAGTCAATTTAATTTCTCTGGACAATTGAACAATTGTACTGAACAAATTGAACCCAGAATATTCATTTAAGAGACAATAAACACCAATAGGATTGTTGCACTACTAACTGAAGTGCGCTGCTGAGGCATTCATGCTGCACTGATCTAATTCACAGGTGGACCACCCCGAAAAAAAAGCTTGTGTTTGACAAGCCTTTCCCATCCTAAACCCCTCAACTGTCATTCATTTTTATTGGCCATCTGCAAGAAGGCCTCTTTGAAAATAAAGCACTACTTCTGACAGGTTGAGCGAGGTTGATCTCCAGTTTTCTCTTTGGAGGAGACGCTCTGAAGCATCTTGCTGCTGTGTTTTTCATGCACAGTTTTGTACGTCTTTAAGCGTTTTTGACCGTATTTGATCCGTGTTACTTCCCCTGCTGTACTCCTTCAGAACACACAACTTTAAGTCCCTTTAGTAAATGTACAAATATGTGTGCGAGTGTTGAGTGCAGAGTCAAGGATCAGTGCATCAAAAGCCCCTGATAGGCCCTGGCAGTTGCTCAGACAAAGCTGACCTAGATCTATCTAGGGCTCTTAACAGAGAGGTCTTAAGTCCGGCCTGTCCAAGCCACTGTGCCCTCCCTCTCTACAGTGCCCGAGGGCAGGCCTGAAGGAGAGAAAGATCCACAACTCCTATGGGGCTCAAAGTATCGCCTCTGTCTGAGCGAAGGCATTTATGAAAGGTTAAAGGGGGGAGGGGGGTTGACGCTGATGGAATCATGTGGAGGTAGACTTTTGAAGCTTCTCAGTCAAGTGTGATTAAAACAAACAGTAATCCACTGATTCTTGACTCATGCACGTATTTACATTTACCAAAGGGACTTAATGCTGATGTGTGTTCTGAAGCGGTACAGCAAGGGAAAGCATAGGTCAAACAGGGTCAAAAACACTTAAAGATGTACAAACTGTGCATGAAAACACAGAAGCAAGATGCTTCAGAGCGTCTCATCCGAAGAGAAAACTGGAGACGTTAAAGTTCAGTCAACCTGTCAGAAATAGTGCTTTATTTTCAAAGAGGCCTTCTTGCAGATGACCAATAAAAATAACGATAGTTGAAGGGATTTAGTGGGTTTTGTCAAACACTTTAAATTCAAAACTTTTCAAAAATATATGGATCAATGCAACTAATTAATTTCCTTGTCCCATCTATTGATTTATCCATAAATATATTGCAAATCATACATATTTGACTTGGATATGCCACTTCTACAGTTTGTTTTCAAGTTTTGAATGTGAAATTAAAAATATCAGTGTAATATACAATTGTCCTCATAGTGACGGAAAGGCCTCATTATTAAAAAATTCCAAGTACTTTCGAAAGTACTTTGACATAATCTCGTATTATTATAACAAAATTTCTTTACTGATTATCAACATTTGAAAGACTGCTGTATTTTTTTTAGCTTAACCCATACGCATTATGTTCTAACCATGAAATATTTTTTCAAGTTCAATCATCCTTCAATCATACAAATCAAAAAAGATTTTTTTGGGGGGGTACTAGGGAAACATTGCCATATGATATAGTTTTTATGTATGGTTTAGTTTTTCTATAAAATTATGATGTTCTTTTCTATTTAATTGCACATTTCTCATGCAAACCAAAAATAAGTAGATCCCTATCATTTAATCCCTATCATTCCCAATCATTTGGCTAACACATTCTCATCACATGGAAGAGCTAACTCTGCACTCTTCCTATTGCCCTTTTTGTAAAATATTGCTGTATTCATTTACTGAAATGAAGAAATCAAACTATACTACAATAAACACTTCAAATAAATAACTACAATAATATTGTTGATGATACTATCTATAAAATATCCCAATGGGGAAATACATTACTGCAATTCCACTGTAGTACTGCGTTGCCATACGGAAACATACCTATTTCCCCATAGTGGTACAGCATTGCCAAGTGTCAACATTAATGTTTTCTCAATTTACAGTAAAACTATGTTAAACAAAGTTGATTTGTGAATACAAATATGTAAAAAAAGATCAAAGATGCTGCAAAAAAATCCCCCTTGAGAAGAGATGTTTAGAAATTAGGTTATAGAGCAATTTCTGAAGCACTTCAACAGGTGTCTTCCGTGTGAGGGTGACAATGGGAAAGAGAGTTTTGGAGGGACATTTAAATCTCATGTGACTTAAAAACAGCACATCATTGGCTACCTTAAGGCCTGCCCTTTTATTTCCCATAGTGCAACATATTGTATTTTTTTTTCTGAATAACAAGGAAATGAGTAGAAATTAATTGTTGCCATACCATAGAGGGTTAAAAGTATATTTATACTTTTTTTACAGAATGTTGCGGTGCTTATAAATGATTTATCAGTGCACATCATATTTTTTTTTAATTCATATGCCCTCGTAATCTTTAATCAAAAACGTTAACCTCTCCTGCCCCTCGAAATGATGTCTGTTCTCTTCATGGCGTATGTCTCGGCAGAGGGTGGGACTAAATATCCTCCACACATGACATCCATTGCCTCCATTTAGTTAGCAACACCCAACTTCCTACGATCCAATCAATTCCCGAAAGAAGGAAATCAAATCCTGCCCTATACACTTTTCTCATTAACAGCTTCACACGAATATATGTCACAATAGGGAATATAAACTATCGCAACTTCCATTTCATGCCAACTTTAAAGTAATTATGAGGATGTATGCTCACATATATAAGGTGTATGGAAGATGTTTTATTTAATACTTAATGTTACTATATGAAACCACAAAGTGTATGTTTCTAAGAACTTGGACAATATAGTTAAATAAATAACAATGTCTTATATTTCCTAGACCCAAACATGTGGTTGAAGAAAAATATGTCTTCAACATTGCAAAAATTCCTTAATTAATACTAAATAGTAATTCCACAAAATAGCTGATTACTCAGTCAATGTTTTCCTCATGTACGTAGGTTCCCTCTTGAAGAATCATTGCCTCCACTTATTCTCAGAGTCCTGATAGCTCGGTAAAGCTCCACCTATCTCTTCCAATACACTATCCAGTCAGGCTAACCACTCATAACCCCTTCTTTTTTTCTTTCCCAGTGGCTAGTAAACACTATTTATCTTAATCCCTCCAGTTTTAACAAAGGCTGTCTCCAAAATAATGAATGTTCAATGTAATTAATTAAAGACACACTGCAGCACCCTAACCTCTCAAAACAGAAGACGGTTTTATTGATATCACAATCGACAGCTGATATACTGCTCTGTAATTTGATGTCCACTGGAGCCCTTTTTTGTAATTACAGTGTTGTCTCTTATCTATTTTTATCACACCGTGTTAGCCATTTGTTGGCGGACACTGCATTTAATATCATTTAAATGAGCAACACTAGCCTTTAATTTCAAAAGACAAGGCCATCTTTTTCATGTTGGCCTTCATTTTTTCCCCTCCACCGCAACATACAAAATAGACCTCGCTCCCTTTCGTTCTCTCTCTCTCTCTCTCGTTCTCCCTCCCTCTCCCTGGCTCAACTTGTCAGTCAAAACATGAAGCTGACACGCCGGCATAAATTGTTCAAAGTAGTTTTAGGTGAATAGGAACGGAGATGGGAAGCCAATGTGGATATTTTTCCCCCCTCTCTACAAAAGCCAACCTCAATTTGCGTCAAACAGGGTTAAAAGACCTTGGGATTAAAGCAATAAAGTGGCTGCTGTCAGCCCTGAAACCCCCTCCATCGCTTAAGTGCCAAACTAGAGTTGTTCAATATCATCTCACATTAGATCATGTCATCGCGAGGTGACGGGCATGCATCACAAGTCCCGACAGGTCCGATTTCTGCTGAAGAATTCATCCCTGTCTGGCACAATCAAATCCCGACTCTTCTCCGTGCCGATCTAAAATGGGAAATCCAATCTGATTGTGCCGGAGCAGCGTGAGAACACACAACGGGGGGAAATGTGAAATTCCCGTCGGCTGATGAAAACAGAAAAATTTGGGAAATGGAATGTGATGGGGGCCCAACAGAAGCGCCAGGCCCGCTCACCTGCGTCTTGACGCTCCCCCTTCGAGACAGTGCTAATGGAGCACTCATATATACCGACTTGGGAGGAATAATATACTCGGACAGGGGGTAGGTTGGGTTGTTATCTCAAAATTGGAGTCTGAAAGGATGTTTATTTTTATCATTTTCCAACAAAATATCTGTCTTCCCTCCCTCCCTTTCCTCCAGCAGTGCACATTTTTCATTCACAATGGAAGCGAGGCCATTCAGCCAGCCGGAGTCTGTGGACTGCCCAGTGGACAGCCGAATCGGCTCGGAATAAATAGAGACTGCCACAAGCTGGCGGGAGAATGACTGACAGCCGACAAGGCCCCAGCCAGCTTGCTGTCACCGGCAAATCCCCCTGCACACTTACACACACACCGCTTTCCTTCACTCGATGGCTTCTAGGCCTTATCACTCAAGGGTCTGCTAATTCACTAGCCAAGGTTGGACTGATAAGGCCCGTTCCTCGCCGTCCATTTTCCTCGAGAAGGGAGATGGACAGGTCCCCAGGATAAAGCAGCTTGTGCCCCCCTCCAACATGTGTCTGTCTCAATGACATGACTACCCGACGGGTTACAATGCACAGTGCCCTTTGAATTAAGGGACGTAAGCGATACACTGATAAACTGACATCAGAGCGCCAAAGGAGGAGAAGAGAGACTGCAGACGAGCAAAAAAGAACCCATTTCTACAGTGTATACCCACACACACACAAATAAGGACGCACACAGGCCCACTTTTCAGCAGGAAGTGGATCATGCCCAAAATATCAAGTCTGTCAAATAACAAGTGCACGGTGGCATTTAGCAATGTCTGTAACTCTTTCCTGCTCTCATTGCCTGCTCTCTCTCTCTCCGCTCACACGCCAGCGCACGATGAAATCCACCATCTCCCTAATGAGACAAGATGTCGCGAGTGATGGCCCGCGTCGCAGTGAGAAGCGTTGCGAATCTCAGAGTGTGAATATCCAACTTGAAAGTAAATGGCAAAACATTTGCTGGATATTTTCACCACTATATCAGTAAAAGAAGACAGCTAAAGAGAGAGAGAAAGTGAGCGCACAAAATATCAGCACATTTTCAACAGACGCCGCATTTATTGTATAAGTATTCAACCATCCAAATGATTCAGGTACGCATTGAGGGCTGAAGGAGCGCATTACGATTAAGGTACAATAATGAGGAAAAGGATCTTCAAAGCAACACACTAAAGCTAATCAAACACAGTTGTAATCCCAATGATATATGGGCAATTTAACTATCAGTGGAGCACTTTTTAATTGTCGATTCCCCTTTGAAATCCCCCTCAAATTGACATCCTACATGTTTCCCACCTAATGCTTTTATTCTGATCTCTCTTTCTTTCTCTTCCTCCATGACATATTCTTTCATTTCACATCGAACCTCGGTCGCTCAGGGAGTCATTTGAACGGCTTTGTTAAACACCTAATAATATTCCTCTGCTCTCGGATGCCACTCAAATGACCTGCTGTTAATCTTACAAAGAAGGAAGAAGAGATGGAGAAAAAAAAAGATCAATTGCCATAATAGAAAGTTTTTCAGACGCTGTGTGTTTGACAATAGCTCTGGGCAATAGGAGTGCATTGTTTAAACAGTGTTATCTGAGGAGGCTGCTACTGATGCTACAGTCGAGAGCAGAGATCGTCTTATCCTCTCTCTCCTGCTCCCTTATGTTTCCTTTTTATCATTTAGGGAGGGCAGAGATCTCTCTCAAGGTCTTCCTATTTTCTCTCCTTTGTGATATGAATGAAAAAGAGCAGAACAAAACAAAAGGGGGGGATTAAAAAACATCACATGTGTTGTTTCTCGAAGTAGTTTTATGTCTATGAAAGATGTTAAAGGGAGAGAGAGAGAGAAACAATTATCAAACAGATGGATCTGAACTCCCAATTAGAATTCCGGTTTTTTATTTAATTTTATTTTTTTTCATAGGGTATTAACTAAACAAACCCAGGTGTTTTGGAAGGACGTAAGGATAACTGTGCACCTGTCACCAAGTTCACACCCTATAATACTGTACATAGAATGAAATGGCAATGGGGAAAAGTGACCTCTCCTAATCTTGACATTATTCAATATAGTAATAATTATCTTTAAATGCAATATCATTTATTATACACTACTGTTCAAAAGTTTGCGGTCAGTAAGATCTTTGAAGTTGTTGTTGATGAAAGAAAATAATACTTTTATTTAGTAAGGATGCATTAAATTGATCAAAATTAACAGTAAAGACTTTTAGAAAATAGAAAATCAGTTATTTTGCAATTTCTATTCATCCAAATTAGCATATTCAATGTTCTGAAGAAAAATTTTACTCTGAAGACTAGAGAAATGACTGATGCTTAAATATATATTATAATAGAAAACGGTTATTTTAAATTGTAATAATACTTCACAATATTACTGCCTTTTATCAACTAAATGCAGCCTTGGAGAGCATAAGAGACGTTTGAAACATTTGAAACATTGTTTGCAATATTATTTGCTTTATTATTATATTACAACAACCTAAGCCCAACAACAACTGATTCAATGAAAATATGTCTATATCAAGGATGGGAAATTCCATTCCTGGAGGTCCATTGCCCTGAAGAGTTTATTTTATTAAAAGATTCTATTCTTAGAAATGGCACATGAAGCCAACTGTGTTTCACTTTGACTTGACTTGACAAGAGTGTGTGCTCCTTCATCTACTCTCGTCTATGCTCAACCAGTTCCAAATATCTGTGGGCAGGACCATGAAAGGCTGCTTTACCTTGGTGCAATCCTCCTTGTCTGCTTATTACACACCGACCCTGAAATGACAAATGTATGTGCTCTTATCACCAATGAATATAGATTCCTGCTGAGCAAAACAGAATATCTTGTAGTTGCACCCGGAGAGAAAGAATAGCAAGATAACATCTGCATAGGTGTTGTTCAATTACTCCAAAGCAGTGTGGAGCAGTTCAGTGCAATTTAACATGTTTTTAGTTAATCATTTACCGTATGCATAAGCATGTCTTGTTTAAAACATGCATCATTACTTTTCACCTGCAGTAGAGTTGTGGAGACAGACATTGAGGCCAACATGTAGAATAGATAGTCAGACCTGACCTGACCTGACATCAACATTTTGCCTCCAATTTATCGATTGCACTAAGAGAGCAACTGTTGCAAATCCACCCATAATTCACATATCTGCCATCTTCCATTCACATGCAAAAGTTAACATTTGGTTTTAGAATGGATTCTTTTCTCCATTATTTTAGGTTCCCACTTCTCATCATGGAGATATATAGGTTAATGTCTTTGTGGCATTTCACCAAAAGGCCAGGCTGAATGGTCCCTCCTGCCATATGAATAATTGAAACCAAACTGAGCATTGTAAAAGTGAGCTGGTCACCGGGACTTAGGAGAGACAGAAGATGAGTTGAGGTAGACGGCATAGAGCACAAATACGTGACAAAGGCAAGATCGAATTCAGGAAGACATGACAATAAAATGTGTCAAACCTTGTATATTGCTATAAAAAAAAAATACTTATTTAGCTCTGATCTCATGCAGTACATACACTTCCACACTCCGTATCTTGTCTTACAGATGGAACGTGGCATCTTTGGCCTTTTAGTCAAGTAGACAGAAGGAAGACGCAGAGTCGCACAAACAAGCGGATTCATTGCTGATTCCGGTTGACATACTAAGAGGGAGGGATGTACGCAACGCTAGTCCCCACATAACTGCATTAGCCTCTCTCGATGCATTAGCCGCTGGCGCTAACGCTACGCTAGCTCTACTTCGGTGGTCATTCCCTTTCCATCTCGACCGTACTGCCCACGTCCCCCCTGCTCTTTCACACACCCTGGCACACATGGTTCACGTTGCGTCCATCTTCTGTTGACGCTAATGTGACGCAGTGACTCCTAATGATTGGTTCGTCTTGATGAATAATATATTCAGCACACCATAAACATGATAAATTATGTGCAGAGTCTGTGTGTGCTTCATTATACATGAGGCAGCACTTATAAAGGGCGATATAAATGACATTAAAGGCTTAATAAATGGGGTATTGATGAATAATTGACTGCTTCTGCATATCTTTTTGAAGGCCTGCGGTTAGCCTAGCAGGGGCATGTTTTTTGAAGATTAGGGCACATTACTGGAATGATGTGCTAATGTTATCAGCGGCACCATGTTCGTCGGGCAAAGCAAGATAGAGGGATGCGTCTCTGCACTCCGGGATGACAGCCGTGTTTAGATGTGCTGTCCCCACACTGTTGACTGGCACTGCGCATCAGTTTCAAGTGTGCATGGGCTTCACATCACATTTGCCAGGCTGATATCATATGTGGGGAATCACGACAGAGTTCCAGCAGTGTGTCTGTGTGTGTGTGTGTGTGTATGTGTGTATACTTTAAGGAATAGTTCACCCAAAAATTATCAGTCAGTCATCATTTACTCATTCTCATGTCATTCCAAACCTGTTCGACTTTGTCTTTCCGTAGAATACTATAGCAATTTTGAACAAACTGAGAACAATGCATCAACATAGAAATCAAAACTGCCGTTACCGTATGAAATGTCGACACAGGACGAGTTATAGGACTATGCAAGCTTTAGGGGTGTTGATGGACTCCATCTACTCCGTCTATGTTTTGATCATCATATTTTTTTTCCGATCTGGATGTAATCTTTGATAAAAAATGTGATTTTGAACATTTTGTTCAAAATGTTGCTTTATTTATAAAACTTACACACATTCAAGAGTTGATAAAAAAAAAAGAATTCACGGGGCTAAAATAAAAAAGATTTTTGTTTGTTTTAAAGCCTGAGGCGGTTTCACTTTATTTTGATGGCCCCTTTAACACATTCTGTTGACTATAAATAACGTTGCACCTACATGTCTACTAACTCTCATTAGCGTATTAATACACTGGTAGGGTTAGGGTTAGAATAAGTTGACATGTAGTTGCAAAGTTACTTCTAGTCAGTGGAATATCTGTTGGGGGACCAACAAGATAAATAGTTAGCACATAGTAAGTCTACTAATTAGGAGTGTAAATCAGACAGTTCATCACGATACGATACGATACGATACGATACGATATTGATTCGCTCGGCCAGCGATATGATATTTGCCGATACTAGGGGTGTAACGGTACACAAAAATCACGGTTCGGTACGTACCTCGGTTTTAAAGTCACGGTTCGGTACGTTTTCGATACAGCAAAAAGTAAGAAATGCCAGAGAAATTTCCTATTTGTTAAAAGAAAAAAATAATTTTTAAATAAGTTGAGTTTTCCTACATCTTGAAACTTTCAGGTTTATAAATGGGTGTCATCTTTGAAGGATGAACAAATAATGTTTTGGTCATCACATTAAAAATAACATTTAAATATATGAAGAGTTCAGATGCAAAAGCCATTTGAAATTTTCTTTATTTTTATCACGCTTGTATATTTAAGTTCAGTAATTTCACTTAAATGGCAATGAAGATTACCTATTAATTGTCATTTGAGTGAAATTACTGAACTTAAATATACAAGCTTCATAAAAATGATCATTCTAGAAGATAATTTCAAATGGCACTTAGAGGCTTTTGCATCTGAACTCTTCATATATTTATTTATATAATATTTGAGTTTTGAAGTGCTGGAAAAAGATGTGTGAAGTACTTGAAAGCATTTCACTATTCCAGCCAAACTGGTTACAGTTATGGTGAATGTTGCTGGTCTGTGGACGTAAAGTATTACTAACTTAGTTCATTCACGGCACAATATTTCTCCTGGTGTCCACGTCAGCGCTGTTTGATCTAATAGAGATCTACGGTTAATAACGGAGAAATGTGAATGCTTCTCATTAGATCTTGCAGCGATGTTATTACTTCAGTGGCGAATTAAAATGTTTTCTTTACTGGATCTCTTAGCGCTGTGTAGTGACAGTGTCGCTTGATCGAGATCGGCTCGCGCTGCACAGATGTTGCTGGTCCGAACTCCGAACTGATAAACGATCCGTGAAGCACATGAGTAGCGCAGTTTCGTTCCGCTTGCCATTTGATGTTGCGCAACGTTGTGTCGGTCGCGCCAGCGCGAATTTTGTCAGTAGGAAAAATGGTCCAAGGAATCGTTCGGTTTGTAGCCTATGCGTACCGAACCGGAAGCCTCGAACCGAAACGGTTCAATACAAATACATGTACCGTTACACCCCTAGAAATTCTGCGATACGATTACGATTCAGGGCTATATCGATTGATTTATCGTTATGTAGATATCATATGCCAAGTTTACACACCAGTTACATTTATTAACTCACAAATGCAACCAAAATCAGGGATCTGATTGTGCGAGTGAAAAAAACCAGGACATTTTTTTAAGACCCAGCGTAAAGCACTTTTTAAACACCTGAGTCAGCCACTTTCTGCATGAACTACCAGGAACTGTGATGAGTGACACACATGGAAATATATTTAACAGCTATAATGTATTTCTAAAAATACAAAACAGGACGTCTTAACTTATCTTTGGGGAAAATGTAAGGGCGATAACTGTTCTGTAGTTCTGTAAAGAAAACAACTGTGTTTCCAATACCGATCAATATCATTCAGTAAATAAAATTCCACTCAAACTTCTACAATAGGTATAGGCAACATAAACATTTTTTTGTGTTTGGTAAACTTCACATCATATTCTGGCTACACAGACAAAACAAACTAAGAACCATTTATGAATTATATTAATGCTTTTTACGCATTAGAAAATGAAGACTACACAATCTTATCAGCATGATGAATAAATTATATTAACTGGAATAAACTGTACACAGAAAGGGAGCAGAGAATGTGACCGATCGAGCTTTGTGTGCTCTTTATATGCATAAATGACCTTTTACGTGCATCCAATAAGCAATTTAACGCCATAGGCTACATATGATACACACTTTTTTTGCCTACCAGATGCACGTATTACTTTTGCGTATAAAGAGCAAGCCTAATAAAAGCACTCATCCTATAGGCCTAGATACGCAGTGCCAGGAACGATCGTGAGGCTGTCCATAACTTGGGTCTAGCGCGAGTTACAATCACAGAAACGTGCGACATGAATCTCTTACATCGAATCTGCACTTGTTTGTTGTTTATGGTGGAAGTCAGAAGAATTCAGTCAGTGCACTGAACAAAACTATTAGTTTCAGCGATGACTAATCTGAACGCCTCTGATTGGTCATCACGCTCATAAACTCAACGGAAACGTGTGCGATTGGTTAAAATGCTCAACGCTGCAAAACGAAATCTGATGAAAATGCCGTAGTCGGATGGATCGAATGAACGTTAAAGGGATACTCCACTTTTTTTGGAAATAGGCTCATTTTACAACTCCCCCAGAGTTAAACTGTTGAGTTTTACCGTTTTTGAATCCATTCAGCCGATCTCCGGTTCTGGCGGTACCACTTTTAGCATAGCTTAGCATACATCACTGAAGTGGACAAGACCATTAGCATTTCTTAAAAAAAAAAATGACCAAAGGGTTTCAATATTTTTCCTATTTAAAACTTGACTCTTCTGTAGTTACATCGTGCACTAAGACCGACGGAAAATGTAAAGTTGTGATTTTCTAGGCTGATATGGCTAGGAACTATACTCTCATTCCTGCGTAATAATCAAGAAACTTTACTGCCGTACCATGAGTGCAGCAGGCGTAATGATATGACGCAGCGCCTGAAAATAGGCTCCCTGTGCAAGCAGGTTATCACGTTGGTTGTGTTGACGGAAGGTAGCCTATTTTCAGCCGCTGCGTCGTATCATTGCGCCTGCTGCACTCATGGTACGGCAGTAAAGTTTCTTGATGTTACTGTAAATGAGACGTGTCCTATAAAATGAGTCTTTGAAAGACTCCTCACCTGAACTGTCCAAATGGTCATCATCTGGAATACCTTCCAGGGGTTGCTGACTTTCAATAATCCCAGCCAACAAGTCCCCCAACTCCTCTGTGTCTGGTGGAACTGGGAGTCCCCCACCTGTCTTGAAATGCTCTTGACGCGTAGCAGCAGTTGTTTTTTTTTCAGGTTGATTTTTATGTTTTTCCACAGGACCTTTACAAGATAATATATACTCTGAAGTAGGAGTTCTATATAATATTGTTTTCTTTTTACATTTCATTAATGAAAACATTTATAATTGACTGATTTGTAAGAATGGGGCAACAATAAATCTTACCTGAACTTGTTGGAGTGTCCGTTTGGTTACTTTTTCATTTGAGTTGAATTCATTCAATATGGAAATCCATGCCGCCTTCTTCTTGTTTTCTGTACCTGAATCATGCTGTTTGTTTTCAATTACAGGATAGTTTGATTCAATTTGTTTAAAAAGGGTCTTCTCAAATTCACTGAAGTTTTTTGTGCGTTTTCTTCGGCCTTCGGCATTTTTTGGTTGAGTGTAGTGACTCCTGTTCCACACACTCCTTAAGACTAATGAATTACAAGTATTCCATACCAGGTTTTTATAGCAACCTCTCCTTAGCCACATGTGCATGCCATTAATCTAATCGGGTTTCCAAAAGATGATCTCACTTGTCCTTGATTACCTTAATCTGAGACTCTGTAGTCTAGATCTAGTTAATCCAAACTTAAGCAACATCTCAGAAAGTCAGTTGTTTAGTGTGGATTCATTTAAGTAGAATTAGCCTAGTCCTGGTTTATTTTAAGCCCTTAACGGGAAACCGGCCCATACTGTCCAAGCTACTATAGTCTTGCTCAAGCTCACTAAAGTAAAGTACTGCTGGCCAGAACAAGGGGGAGTTTCTCTCCTTCAATGTTTGACCGTTTTAACACCCTGCCACTCATTTCCAGTCACACTCATAAATCTCTGGCAAAATGAAGTAAAAGGAGCCCATTACATTCAGATCTGTGGGCATTTAATCAGGCCGATGTGCCACATAAACTTTCTCCTAACCTTCATCCTTTTTACTGAGATTGCTGAGCTGTGGGTGGAGTCGGGATGGGGTACGCATGGCACTGCTGGGACAAGGAATTACAAAGGACACAAACATTCCCCACTGAGTCTCTCCATGACACTGGTTGTGTTTTGTCAGTGATACGACTACATTGATTTAGGAGGAGTTTTGCATGATTGCATTTATCACTCCCTAGATGTGGTGAGCTGATTGATGCATCCAGGGATCATAAATGCCAGTCTCTGAGTTCAATGTTACGCACAGTAAGATTGGTGTCACGAGTTAATGGTGCCAGATTGCGATTCTGACCCATCACACATTTTGTCCAAGGTTTAGAGAGAAAAGGCGGAGCGGATTGTGATAGTACAAGAAGCTTTCAACTGTATCACGCATGAAGGCATTTGTCTGTTTTTGCTGTTTTCTCTCAGATGGATTTTGAGCAGGAATCTGAGACATCAGTACGGACAGTGCTGGCCGTGAGCCTGCGGCATGATGACTCCATAATCTACTCTCTCCCCACATTTGCAAAAAAAAAACAAAAAAAACTAAGAAACTATGTAAAGGAATTTTGACATGCGGCTCATCCATGACCATTTTGTGTCACTTTCCTTCCAGTCGAATTCTCATTAGGATAATGTGATGCTACAAAGTGGCAGCAGAAAGTGCTTTCAGTGGTGAGAGTCACTGAACTTGCATGACCACGCCGTTGTCTCGGCAGCTCAGCTCACTCTGAAGAGAACACATACGTGACTGATGTTTGGAACAAATCCAAGTGACCAGTGAAAATTCATGTTATTTGTAGAATCATCAGAGAATGATCTGAGAAATCCTGACAATGTCCTGGCCTCAAAAGAAACACACATGCATACTCAGACAACCAAAAGGTATTTGAAAGACAGTATCAGATGTACTAGGACTGAAAATGCATTTGGTGATGCATAACAATGATGCCATAACTGTAAAAAGGCTTCAAAGTATGACATCATGCATAATGCCATACGCAAAAATACACACATATATATATTTATATATATACACACACACACACAATAACTGTGTGTTTGTCTATTATTATAACAATTCGGTTATGTACTGTTATAAAAGATGAAAATCCTAACCATTTACCACAATGTGTTCAGGAAGAAAATGAGAAAGTACGGGAAGTTGATCATATTTTATCTATATATGTATGTATGTACATTATATGCAGTACATACAAAACATGTAAAGATATACTTTAAATGTGCATTGTATACTTATTTGTATATACAGAACCATTTAAAAGTTTGGGGTTAGTAAGACTTTTATATATAAAAATACATTTATTAATACATTTAATACATGTATGCATTCAATTGATCTAAAGTGACAGTAAAGATATTTATATTTTATTTCAAATATATTGTTTTTTTTTTACTTTCTATTCATCAAAACTTTGTCAATATTAAGAAATCAGCATATTATAATGATTTCTGAAGCTGAAAATTTAGCTTTACCATAACAGCAATATATTGCATTTGAAAATATATTTAAAAAGAAAAAAATTTAGTAATTATGGTTTTTACTTTATTTGAATCAAATAAATAAAACTTCTTTCAAAAACATTTTAAAAAACAACAACTTTTGAATGGTTGTGTATAGCTTACTGTATATACTTGTTGATTTGCTAAACCTATAATAACAAACAGGAAGCTGATCACATCCAGGAAGCTGATCACACATGTAGTATTTTATTATTGTATATAAATGTTGTTTATCTCATCCTCTTGGACGTCATTTGAGCATGAACATCATATGCAAGAAACTTCAAACCATGTGCGGCCCAAGTGCAATGACTGCGAAAGTGGAAACCGCTGGAAGCCGTGGACTCAAGTCGAATTAAGTTGCCAAGATGAGCAATTTGTTTTAACTTTTAATGCACTGCTGCATTGTGCAACTGCGTCTTTAATTAGCAGGGACGTTCAGCAAATGAAGCGTGCTCGAAATTGTTTGCTTGCGTTGCCTTTAAAAGACTGCATACTTTTTATGGCCCTCTGTTTGAGTTAACAAATGCTGTCACAAAACTGATCTTTCTGTTACTTTCCCCCTCCTCCTCGTCCCATTTGCTGCGCACTGGTGGCAGCAGTGGGTCTGTGCTTGACTCTGTTAATCGGCAGACGACAGCTTAACAGCTTGCGCGAGCATAATTAACGCCGCTCGAAATAAACGTGATGGGGAGGGGGGAAATAAATAAATAATTCAAGCAAATGTGGCAGTCTGCTGACTGTTGTCTCAGGTACAAGGCTTTACCTGACCAGGCATCTCCACACTAAACAGGGCCAGGGCAGCGGGCACGCACAATGACAACCTTAAATTATTCACCGAGTCAAAAGCACAATGTGACTATTTAAAAGCCATTATTATGTTTAATAGTAATGACTCTTCCAGGTCTTGCAGAAGAGTGAATAGACTGATTGTCAGAAATCACTTTTGCACCTCAGCTTTTTTTGGAGGAGCACAATTGTCAGGCTCAATAAAAAAATAAAAAATAAACTGCTGGAAGAATACAAAGATGTTTATAGTTAGATTATAATTGTCTGAAATTGCGTTTCTGAATGACTTTGGGTGTTAGAACAATTTTGCTTTGTTCACAAAAATTAAAAGAGAGAAAAAAGATCATTACAAGTATTTACAATTAAATTTATTTGTTCAAAAATAAATTGAGCGGAGAAAGTGTAAATGATTAAAGAATGATTTTCTCACAAAGTCTATTTTCATAACACTTCAGTTGCCTTCAGTTCACACTTATAATGATATAGTATACTACAAACTAAATTGGACTAAATGGAAATATATTAATTAGGTGCTCCAAACGTTATTTATATCACTGGTATTGTTTTGTAGATAAGTTTGTTTGCTCCTTGTGTGAAAAATGTCAGCTTCAGTAATTGTCTCTGTCTGAATTACCCTCAAGGTTAATGTCTCCACCCCAGCCTCTTATGTCTGCTGTCAGCAGCCGTGTTTACATGGTTCTCTGCTGTTCACGTATGCAACGTTAAGCTCCTCCAACCAACCCAGGGTGAAATTATTGCTTTTGCAGGTGAGTGCGAGTGAGCATGAGAGGCGGTATCCAAAAATCCCTTAGCATATAAATAAACCAATTCATCACATGCTTTTTTTTTTTGACAAGAATAAACACTAATTTTCCTGACGCTGACCCTGACAAATGGAGCGTCGTGTGAAACGTCCCCAGCTCCGCTATGGTCACCTCGTCAACAATGCCAGCCGGCTAGCGGGGGCTGCATTGGCTTTAGCAGCGCGAAGCGCCTAATAAACGGCTAGTGTCAAAAGCGTTGTCAGTCCATTCTTTGCTTGTTTGGGTTCAACTGGGTTGGAGAGAGAGAGGCCAGTGAGTGTTCGGGCGTGCTCAGTGGCACCTACGCTCTCACTGGCCTCACCCCGAACAGGCGCTATTGATTTCTGGCCGCGTTGCTCTTTGTCAAAAAATCAGATACAGCGAGGCCCTCTGGACCTCTTCACCTTTTAAAACACATACGCTGTGTCTCTTATGTGGTGGGCGGAGAGGCGTATGTACGTGTATGTGTGTCTGTCTGCTTCTTATGTGTTCTTGTACGAAAGGAATGGTGCTCTTTGTTTGAGATGAGGTTGTAGCTGGTCGGTGAAAATAGATATGTGTGTTTGCATGGGGGGCTCTTATGCTAATTACTCTTACTGTGTATGATTTCATTGTAAAATATCCTGACCTTATATATAATTTTCTGGAGAAGCAGGTCCATTGATCTGTTAAAGCAATTGATTGGGTACAGTCTTAAAAGGGATAGTTCACCCCAAAATGAAAATTATGTTATCATTTACGCTACTACATGTTGTTGCAGACCCACATGACATTAGTGGGGTCCAAAACAACTTTAGACCACACTGACTTCCATTATATGAACAAAAAACGTATAATTCTGATTAACACAAAATATATTTTGTGTTCCACATAAGAAAGAAAGTGATATTGGAATAACATGAGGATGAGTAAATAAAGATAAAATGGCTTCAGAAGATAGTCGCATGGACCACATGTATTGTACTTTATAGGGGTCATGTCATGAGGAATCAAATTGTCCCTGATATTTTGACATAAGAGATTATTGAATTATGAAAAAAACAAATTTAAATCTCCCTCTTCTGTCGAAAAAGAGCATTTATTGTTTCCGCTCTGCCAGTGTTGTTATCAGGGCTGCCCCTAATAGTTGCCTAATTGTTAGTCGACGAGAAGAGGCTTGGTAGACTAAATTTTAATCAGTCAGTTAATTGCAGAAGGGGGAAAAAAACTCACTCTATTGTTAATGCTAATGCTAACGTAGAAAAATGTTCTCTAATATTCTGCGAATAACCGGTTTCTGGTTAGAGAGGTTAAAGAATGGTTCTAAGAACCGTAAGGAACGGTTCCAGTAATATTTCACGACACGAATTTCACCGCTCTCGATTGGCTAACCGTGCTGGTAACATGCGTGTAGTGACGTCACCACTTGTCTGTTGCCTGGTTTCCAGTTTCTATGTAGCTGGCAAAGTGCTCTATTTGAGTGGTTAACAAGTTAATAATAAAATTATATCTGATCATCATCCATAATGGTCGCTATTTACATCTCATATCGTCTATAAACTCTTGCGTCACCATGGCAACGACGCGGCTATTATCAGTCCCACAGTGGAAAATGAAACCTTATATGTACCGGCTGGGCCGGATTGGCATGGGATGGAACAGTTAAAGGGATAGTTCACACAAAAATGAAATTTCTGTCATTAATTACTTGCCCTCATGTCGTTCCAAACCCGTAACATTTTACGGTGGTGGGAAAGCAGCTCAAGTGTTTGTGTGGAAGTACCGCGCTTACTGCACCGCATGTTTAACTTAAAAAAATATTTCACCCAAAAATGAAAATTATCCCATAATTTACTCTCCATCAAGCCATCCTAGGTGTATATGACTTTCTTCTTTCAGCCAAACACAATCTGAGTTATATTGAATTATATCCTGCCTCTTCCCCGCTTTGTAATGGCATTGAATAGTGCCCGAATTTTTTAAGCTCCAAAAAGCGCGTCCATCCATCCATTCTGAAGCGAAGCAATGGGTTTTTGTAAGTAAAAATATCCATATTTAAAACTTTATAAACTATAATCACAAGCTTTCAGTAACGGCCATATGCACGTTCACGAGAAAGTCGAGTTCCGAAAGAAGGGTGAGCTCTGACCCGACATGACGTAGCTCCTCTTCTCTTATTAGAGATGCGCGGATGGGCTATTTCATCCGCAACCGCATCACAAAACTCATCATCTCTCCGCCATCCATCCGCATCAACGTTTTTGACCAATTTTCAAAACCGCACCCGCCCGCCATCCGCTGATTGGGCGATACAAGGCGCTGCTGATGACAGCCGCGAGACTAGAAAGCTCTCAGAATATCAGCAGTGAACTCCGTCTCCGATCGGCGCGCAGGGACAAAAATAAATAAATAGCCTAAATTAAACGCACTTCGGCAAACCTGACCTTATCTGATAGGCTACTGTACAATATTTTCATTGTAGCCTAATAGAAAACGCATTTTGGCACATAATTTCAACAAGCTGCTATTGTATGGGGCGCCGTTTGTAAAGCGGCTCACGCTGAAAATAACAGCAACATGTTGTCACATTTAGCTTCAAACAATGTTTAAAAAACTGGTATGAATTTTTGACGGTCACTTTTTAGCACATTTACAACAATATTTGTCAACTTAGAGATATTTTAAATAGTGTTAAATCTAAATGTTAAATCTAGATCTAAATGTTGAATCTAAATCTAAATGTTAAATCTAAATGTTAAATCTAAATCTAAATGTTGAATCTAAATCTAAATGTTGAATCTAAATGTTGAATCTAAATGTTAAATCTAAATGTTGAATCTAAATCTAAATGTTAAATCTAAATGTTAAATCTAAATCGAAATGTTGAATCGAAATGTTGAATCTAAATCTAAATGTTAAATCTAAATGTTAAATCTAAATCTAAATGTTAAATCTAAATGTTAAATCTAAATCTAAATGTTGAATCTAAATGTTTCGGGTGAAACTTGAATTTGAATATTAGTTAAATATTTTTAGCCTATTTTAAAACTATTTAGCCTACTACTAATGAATGCCTGTTTCACATTAACTTTTAGCAAATAGATAGAAAGCTCGAATAAAATAACAAGTAATTTACATTGTAGGCTAATTATCTCCACGCACTGTCATGTCAGGGTGACGACTATAGGACGAGCCTGTTCTGAAGACTCCCGTTAATTTTGAATGTACGGGAAGAGAGCGCGTCTTTTTCAGGCACAGTGCAATTCATTTTATACCATCAACAGGCCTCACAATCATATAATAAACTATAGAGCCTCGATATTACAGAAACGCAGACTCTATTCATTCCGAAATTCGATGAAATTCCACCGCACAACAGTGCCTCGACTAGCTGTCTGATGAAAATTGGACTATTTCAAAGTGTGCTCGATTTTTTTTTTTTGGATGTAGGTATAGTCAGATAACAATATTTAACAATGTATACATATATTTTTTATTTGATTGGTTCAACCGCCCGCCACCCACCCGAATTTAATTAAAATATTTTTTTTTTCGTCACGTCATCTGCCCGATCCGCGGTTTATCCCCGACTGTAACCGCCAACCGCGCATCTCTATCTCTTATATCAAAATCCACTGACATTTTTCTTTAAAACTTCTCGTTTTAGACATCTAATTTGTGACCTGTTTTGCTCCATCCTCTGCGCTTCTGCGTTTGTCAGTTCTGACCTAAGCTTACACTACACCTACGTCATACGTCCTACATCAGGTCAGAGGTCACCCTTCCGCTTGAACAAGACTCTCTCGTGAACGTGAGCACGGCTGTTGCTGGAAGCCAATGATTATAGTTTATAACGTTTTAAAGGAGCTGTATGTAAGAAATTTATTTCAATTAATCATAAAATGGCCCTGAAATGTCACTAGACATTAAGAAATCATGTACATTTCAAATACTTATATCACTGACAACAGTAGTCTGGCCAGGATATTGTCATTTAAAAAGTGCAGTTGCAGCCCTCAACTGATGTTGATGTTGTCATGTTGTGTTTTGGTCTGATGCTCCACCCTCCACCTATCTACCAATCACGAAGTCAGTACTGTTGCGGCATCCGGGTTGCCAGCTCTGCTCTAGTTACCACAGCTGCAGCTCATCACGTTCCTGCTGGATCCTGCAGCCGATCTGGCAACCTCGAGTCAGGGAGGAGGGGGAGGGGATACACCACTCTACAGTAATTTGACAGTGATTGCAGTACTAGTTTTGGCCACAATCTTACATACAGCTCCTTTAAATATGGATATTGCTAAGAAGAGCAAAGATAGTATTTAATGTAACTCAGATTGTGTTCGGCTGAAAGAAGAAAGACATATACACCTAGGATGGCTTGAGGGTGAGTAAATTATGATATTTTTTATTTTTGGGGGAACTTTTCCTTTAACTTCCACGTCCATGCCATCTGAGTGCATCTTCTGAAAGGCCGGAGTTACAGCTTTATTGTAAGCAAGAAACAGAGCTCACTTCTACCAGACAACGTCGACAAACTCGTGTTCCTTTTTCATAATATGAAGTGAAAATAGTGACGTTGAGACAGGTATTGCCTAATTGTCTATATTATTGGATATGTTCACACTGTCAGTGCAAATCCGATTAATTGTGTTTCGTAACTGTTCAGATCAGATTTGTGTGTCCGGTGGTGCTCTTTCGTTTCCCAGAATATCTGCCTTGATTTCTATGGCAATGAAGTTGCGTTTGTAGGCATACAGCAAAAACAACAACAGCAACATGACTTATTTTACATGACAAAGTGTAGCTACCATGCGGACTGGTACATCATCTGAGGCAGCGACAGAAACATAGGAGGCTTGTATGCGCGGCATTATTCCGCGATGACGTCTCCATTATATTGTAATTTTCTGCTCGACCGCCACTTTGCAACATCAACCTTGTTTCAGCAGCGATTTTCAGCATGTTTCCTTTAACAACGTCTGACAGGTTTATGTTTTGCGTATCCTGAGAAAGTGACAAACCACGCAAAATCCGATTTCCAGAAATGCGATTTGAATAGGTTTTCAAACCACATATGAATCTAGCTCAAAACAGATTTGTAAAAATCGCATTTTATGTGATATTGTGCCATTCACACTTGCAAAATGGGTTCTGATTCCAATCGGATATGAACAAAAATTGGATTCTTTATATAATGTATATTTATTTTGTTTGTGTTCAGACCTCTGAGTTTTCAGTTGATGTTAAAGGTGAACTAAGTAACTTTTTTACCTTAACCGAACAGCTTTGGAGTCATTGTAATGTTTATATTACTGATTTCGTGTTGAATGGTGGTGGTCTCGCACCCCCCTGGTGCCTGTGAGCCGCAAAACCACCCTTGCAACTTTGGGCCGGCGAGCCGCCGGCCTGAGTGTTAGGAAGTATCGTGTGATATCAGGTCTCGCGAGGTAACGAATTGCTTTACGGCAAAAAAACAGATCTGATCAAATTCTGATAAAATGAGCATCAAACAGAAATAACCCGGCGCCGTATACATGTGGTGTTCGAGGCGCACATACAATACAGACTGCCGATAGTTAAACAGGGCGCGCGCAGCTCTTAAAGGGGCCATACCTTATTTCCACTCGTTACAGCGTCCATCTTACTGAACAGGTACCGGTGTACAGGGGGAGGGGATCCGGCCGTGAGTGCGAGCCATCTCTGCGTGAGTGCTATTCACGACAGTACAAGTGCTCCACAGCGACTCTAGGGGTCACTGTTTGAGAAAAACGGAATTCTTACTGAGTGCTGCTTTAAGGCTACTTGTTCGTCAACCTGATTATGTTTTATATTTATCTTTTTTAGTGTTTCATTTTGCCGTATATTTTTTTATTCGTTTTTTATATTAATGTCCTACATTTTAAAAATATTTTCTTCAAATTAAATTGTTACTTATACAGTAGGTTATTTTTTGTTTAAGTTCTAAACTCAGAAAAGAAGCACAAAAACTATTTTTAAATCCTTTTTACAATTAAAAACTAACTAAGAGACTAATGTCTTAAATGTTACGTCGGGGGACATCCATAGTTGTTATTGTTAACTAAAACTATTAAAAATTGTTTTTGGCAATTTAAATAAAATGTAATATTTTATTACAAAATCAGATAAAACAACTTAAGGAAAATTAAAAATGTTGCATTTGCAACTAAAATAAGTAAGTTAAAGTACTACAATTACAAAGATTAAAACTGAAATAAAATAAATGAAGGATATATCGAAAATGAAAAAAGTAAAAATTATTATTAAATAATTAAAATAGAAAAATAGAAGCTAATTCAAAATATGAATAAATACTACAATAGAATGTAAATAATCATAAACATGCAGCCTCTGCAAAAATGACTTTAGTCTGCCTCATCATAATATAGCGTTCTCAATTCAATATTCTCCTGCCCACAGGTTACTTTACAGTCATAGTGAACTGATAAAGAGAGAAGCCGAGTTACTCCGCAACACTGAAAAGGTTAATATGTATTGCTTTTAACCAACAAAAAGATAAAAATGTCGAAGAAGGTGAACAGGAGTTGCTGGAGTACAATAAAAAAAATGCACGACATGTAATGTCCCCTTTAATGTAATGAAAAGGAGCAGCTTAAAATAGATAGAAGATTAAAACTCACAGGTTTTTGAATGGCGAAAAAAGTTGATAATGGCATCAGAGTTTTGGAGTGCATGAATTAAAGTCAGTAGAAAGAGGTTTCCTTATGAGAGCTGTTATATATACACCTAATAACTGAATTGCGGCATCAAAGGTATTGTGTGACAAACTGAAACCACTTTAAATGCTCACTTTCAATCTATATAGTAACTTATCTTTAAATAAGATGGAAAATTATGTTTAGTGAAACAGGTCAGAGCATTTCAACAGACCTAAAGTGTGTTTACGTTGAGAAGATTCAAATATGCATTCATACAAGTCAGTGGTCTCTAACATACGTTCTCATGTTACAGGAGGTCTGTGTGGTGAGAGACACAACAAGGCTAGAGAGGGAGGAAGAGACACAGAGGAGGTGAGAAAAAAAAGTGTATTAGAGGAGGGGTCCACTGTCCAAAGCTTCAGCACCTCTCTCTTTCTCCTGACACAGAAAAAATATTATGCAGCCACTCGAGTCCATTGAATCCTTGTGATTCATTGCCCAATTTGAAACTGCCAAGCTGCTAAATTGCATCAGGTCTGCCAAAATTCATTCCAGGACTGTGGAGGAGATATGAAAAATTAAATGTCATCTCAGTACAGTGGAAAACTTTTACCTCTCAGCGTTCGCAGCGCGGAATATGCTACATTCCGTAATGATCGATGACGACTCGAGACTACACTTAACCTACTTAGTGATGTCATGTAGGCCGCGGGGGTGTTTACTTTTGAATGTGGCAGGAAGACATAAACTTTATCGGGTGCCTGACATGGACATATTCTTCTCCCCTCGCCTCTCCAAAAGAGTGACTTTCTATGTTGATTCACAGATACAACAGTCTTCCTTTTCTCCCTTCCTTTTATCAGATGGCAGTGGATGGTAGAGGAAGTGAATGATTTAAGACAGAATAGTTGATTTAGGAGAATACAGAGGTCTATGGACACCACTTTACCCCACCCTTTCTTCTGTGCTTCTGAGTTAGCTGCAGTAATGCATGTGTGCCACAGAGTGTGGTTGCTGGATATGACTTAATAAGCTCTAGTAAAGAAAATGTGGATATAGTGGGCTATGTTTGTGTGTCACCAGAACCATCAAGCCCAGATGATCTAAATTTGATCTGCCCATTCAGTTCTGCTTCACAATCAGCTCATTCACAACTTCTGCAGATTATTACAAAAAAATAAACTCTCCAAATTATCTTCTGTCATTATCTACATTTCTATCATGACAACTCTCAGAAGATTTTTAGCGTGGTAATGGATATGACAATGTTAATGTATTTGGTCTTGGCGGAATAGATCTGCTACTGATGCTGATGCTGCTGAATTGCTGCTTCTGTTGATAATTGCTGTTGTCGTGGATTATTGCTGCTGCTGCTGCAAAACAACTACAGAAACTTGCTACTGCCATTACATACAGTACGTCGATATGCTGCTGTGGGTATGTAAGACATACTGCACAAATAGCATATATAAATTACCCATAGCAGATCTATACAGGTGGAGCTGGGGAAGATGGAGGGTTTTAGAAGAACTCAGAGAGCACGCTGCATACTGCTATAGTGACTGGTAACCAGACATTTAAATGTTGAAAAATTTTGCCCCAAATAGATTTTCAATGCAGCTTACAATTTTATTTATTATCACACAGGTGTTAGATTAGAACATTCAGAGCAGCACATCATCAACTGCTAAATTCAAATCTGCATGCAAACATTCAGATGAATTTGCGTGTTGTACATCCGATAACTCTGATTCTGAATTGCAGCTACGCCCATTGCCTGTTATAGATCAACTAACATAATTGTCAATAACAAAATACATTTACTTACATGTATTTGAGAATCAAAATATCAGATATGCCATTTCATGAAATAGTTAACAAGCTTGTGAATGTTTTAAATAAAAAAGGAAAATGAAATAAATCCAGTACATCAGTCATACTGAGGTGTGTCACATGACAAGCAATGGAAAAAATATCAATGGCCATGCCTCCACCCAGCTCCCATCCCATAACCTAAGTCTACGCCTTACAGTTTGAATTACAACACAATGTGAATTTATATCTCACATCTTCTAACTTTGTTTCTCACAATTACAGCTTTATTTTCTGTAATTGCGACTTTATATCTCACAACTGTAAATATATTTCTCACAATATGACTTTGTTTCTTATTTCACTTACTTTCTCACAATTTTATCCTGAGGCAGAAACTGGGTTTCAATATGTGTTAAAAGTCTCTCTCTCTCTCTCTCTCTCTCTCTCTATATATATATATATATATATATATATATATACACTCACCTAAAGGATTATTAGGAACACCATACTAATACTGTGTTTGACCCCCTTTCGCCTTCAGAACTGCCTTAATTCTACGTGGCATTGATTCAACAAGGTGCTGAAAGCATTCTTTTGAAATGTTGGCCCATATTGATAGGATAGCATCTTGCAGTTGATGGAGATTTGTGGGATGCACATCCAGGGCACAAAGCTCCCGTTCCACCACATCCCAAAGATGCTCTATTGGGTTGAGATCTGGTGACTGTGGGGGCCATTTTAGTACAGTGAACTCATTGTCATGTTCAAGAAACCAATTTGAAATGATTCGAGCTTTGTGACATGGTGCATTATTCTGCTGGAAGTAGCCATCAGAGGATGGGTACATGGTGGCCATAAAGGGATGGAAACAATGCTCAGGTAGGCCGTGGCATTTAAACGATGCCCAATTGGCAATAAGGGGCCTAAAGTGTGCCAAGAAAACATCCCCCACACCATTACACCACCACCACCACCAGCCTGCACAGTGGTAACAAGGCATGATGGATCCTTGTTCTCATTCTGTTTACGCCAAATTCTGACTCTACCATCTGAATGTCTCAACAGAAATCGAGACTCATCAGACCAGGCAACATTTTTCCAGTCTTCAAACTGTCCAATTTTGGTGAGCTCTTGCAAATTGTAGCCTCTTTTTCCTATTTGTAGTGGAGATGAGTGGTACCCGGTGGGTTCTTCTGCTGTTGTAGCCCACCCGCCTCAAGGTTGTGCGTGTTGTGGCTTCACAAATGCTTTGCTGCATACCTCGGTTGTAACGAGTGGTTATTTCAGTCAAAGTTGCTCTTCTATCAGCTTGAATCAGTCGGCCCATTCTCCTCTGACCTCTAGCATCAACAAGGCATTTTCGCCCACAGGACTGCCGCATACTGGATGTTTTTCCCTTTTCACACCATTCTTTGTAAACCCTAGAAATGGTTGTGCGTGAAAATCCCAGTAACTGAGCAGATTGTGAAATACTCAGACCGGCCCGTCTGGCACCAACAACCATGCCACGCTCAAAATTGCTTAAATCACCTTTCTTTCCCATTCTGACATTCAGTTTGGAGTTCAGGAGATTGTCTTGACCAGGACCACACCCCTAAATGCATTGAAGCAACTGCCATGTGATTGGTTGATTAGATAATTGCATTAATGAGAAATTCAACAGGTGTTCCTAATAATCCTTTAGGTGAATGTATGTATGTGTGTATATATATATATATATATATATATATATATCTCAATTTGGGATTTCACCCAGGTTCCTTCACAATCAACAAAAAAAAAAACATATATAAGAAACTATTCAGTAGTTAAAAGTTTTTTTTTCCCTTCACACCCAGGGTACAAAGTGAACAAGGAATGGCACTTGTGCCCCCTCAAAAAACATCCCTGTGTGCAAGCATGCAAGTTAGGAGTCTATGTTCCTGGCCGTTGAAAAATTTCTCTGAGTATTAAATAATTCCTCCGATCGTCTTACTACTGCTCTGGCAGGACAGGAAGGGGGGAGGGGGGGGGGGGAGAAGAAGGGGATGGCAGGAGAACAGAGAGAGCAGGAGAGGAGAAGAAGAGGCATACTCTGCATAAGTATGGCGTCCGACTCAGTAATTTTTCTCTGGGGCTTTGTGTTGTACTGACAGCTTCATTTGTTTAAAGGCCCCTGCTCCCACTGTTCCTCGCCTTTTCCGATTATGATAGCTCTCTTCTGTGCATTATTATGGCCCAGCAAGGAGAAAAATACATATTAAAGGGGTTGATATTTGGAAATAAGTGGTTCGACTATGTCTGTGAGACGATGTTCACATGGGGTTTCTGTCTAGTCTCTACCCTCTATACTATTCAGTCACACGCACACACTTACTAAATAAATGTGTATGATGGCTATATAAGCGAGTATATATGTATACACACACACACACACACACACACACAGACATACACATATATTTATATATTATTAAAAAAAAATCCAACTTTTCCCAGCAAAACTATATATTATTTGTAATAATAATAATTTTGCTGTAAAACTAAAAAATCTGTCATCTACTCACCCTAATGTCACTCAAACTTTGTAACAACTGTGTAACAATAAATAAATGCATATTTACATATGCATGCATGCATGCATACATAGGAATTGTTCGTCCGAAAGTCTACTTCTAGGATAGCATGCACTACACACATAACTACTGAATTGATGTCTAAAATATTTTACCCTTTGGACATGTGAGCCTCAAAGTATGTGCATGAGGCACCTGTGAAAAGCCAAAAAAACTTCAGGTAGGAGATAAATTCTGAGATACGGCTTTGAGATCATCATGCAGTTTTTACCAGTTACTGTAAACAAACGATGCTCACACACACAAAGAGTCACACAATGAGACATGGATTTGCAGTCTCGCTTTATTCTTCACTCCCTTGCTTTCAATCTCTCCCTCTTACTTTCTCTCTCTATGCCTGCTCGCTGCGAGGCAGCAATATTTATTATTAGGAATATCATTTGTATTAATCATAAGGATAAATGACTGGTTTGGCTATCTGAATGCCTCATTTAGAGAAACTTCGCTCCTGTGTCATTGTTATAAATTACTGGCAAGTCTTTGTTTCACCTGAGGCTGCTCATCCACACCTCCATGCATATACACATACATGTTTTTTTTTATTTGTTTTTGTATATATATATATACCATATATATTGTTTCCCTCTGATAGTGACATGCTATAAAAAAATGTTTTTATTAAAATGTCCTTTGAGGACAATTGGTGTCATTGATGTAACTCCCTCGTGGCAAGAGAGCAAAGAGGGAAACAAACTAATGGGTTACATACATAAGTACATAAGTAGGAAACGCCCCCCATAGAACACAGCTAAAGATTTGAGATTGAAATTTTCAAATTCCCCACCCCCTCTCTTCCTCTCCCTCTCTCTCCTCCATATCTCTGCATGATTAAATTATTCAGTGCTACAAACTACAATCATGCTTTATTAAAAATTATTAAAAAAATTCTCACTGGGGTGTGCAGATGTGAAAGAATTTATTGCCTGCTTGTTTTTCTCATTTGCATCATTGATTTTGTGGGAGTTTAGAGAGCGTTGCTACTGCTCTTTTTTATGCTTTTTTTTTCGTGAAGGGGGAAATCTTGACATCTTGTCCCATTTGATTAATGACGCACACAGGCTGATTTTATTTACGTGCGTTTATGACTTTTATCGGCCACAGAAAGTGTGCGTCCCTGTAAAATTAGGAGTGCCGAGCTTCTTGTACTTCTTATTAAACGAGGCGCTTTCATAATGACACGCACACACGCAGAGTATCTCATTTGCTCTGGTATTTGTCACTTTGTCCATCACAAAAACATATTACTCAACTTTTTTGCGCTTAGCACCCAAGATAATCAAACTTTCTTTTCGTCCTCCAGCTTATTTCTGCTTCCCCCTTCACAAAATAAAGATGAGATGGGAGCGTGACTCACAAAATGAGCAAATGAGAAACGCTAAAGTGTGTCTGAACACAACAGGGCTGTTTGCATAGAAAGGCAACATAAACTGTATCAAATCCTCATCTTGTGTATTACTTAAATTCTTTTTTTTTTTTTTTTTTCATACATTAAATATACATGTGAAATTTACACTTCAAAGTTCTGCCCATTACAAGAGCCATTACTTATACTTGTTATATGAGTTCCCTATGGCTGCACTATGAATGATTTAACAGCAAGTTACAGTAAACTAAATTCAATTTTCGTTCAAAGCAGCCATCTACAGTGCACTTTGAGGGGAGAGGGAGAGAAAGGCAGCATGCTCACTGTTGAATCCTGAGCAATGACTGGCTACTTTAGCAATTAAAATCCGGGGCAAAGACACAGCGGCTTCGTTTGGCCCAGAGACTGCACCATTCATCATCCCAGCTGCCATAAAATAGCACTAGATGGATTCTTTGATTTTAGCTTTGGAAGAACATAAATCAAAATCTAAACCATGGGCTGTCAGGGCCATCACTAGAATTATCCATTTGAGAGAGAGAGAGAGAGAGAGAGTGAGAGAGAGAGAGAGGGGGGGGGGGACAGACTTATAGTTCAGACTATAAGAGTTTCTCATTGTTTCTCGTTTTGTGCTCTCCTTCTTTCCCTCAATCTCATGCACACCGATGCGAAACGTAAGCGCTCTCTCATCGGCACTATCAATGGCGCGTGAGAGCCGTACAGTAAGCGACTTATAAAAACACCAACAATAGTGTACTAGTGCATCTAATAACAGCGTGGAAACTCTCTCTCTTTATAGTAACACTCTCCTGAGAGCATGTTCTAGACCAGAGCAATTCCTCTCTCACAGGGCAGTGCCACCTTATACCGGAGAGACCGCAGGAAGCTGGATTAAGCTCTATGCACACTTTAGCCCTCCTTTTACTCTTAAACGCCTGCCAAGGTGAGGTGGATTCCCTCCAGCACACACACACACACACCCGTGCTCCCTGCATTGTTGCTCCCATGAGGCCTTCCTTGGAGCACCGGCAGCCTGGCTAACAGAAGACCTAATTTTAGTGTGGAGACGATGATAAGAAAAGAGAGAACAGGAACAGGAGAATGACTTAAAGAAAGAAAGAGAAAAGAAAGGAAGAGGATGAGGGTGTCTCCAGGGCTTTTTTAACTTCCGCCTCTCCTTGAGTAGGAAAAGACACTCAACTCCCACCAGTTATCAGTCATTACGTTTCTTCTCCTGTTCATTTTCCGCCTTAAAGGGATAGATCACACACACAAAAAATACTAGCATTATTTACTCACTCTCATTTCAAAGCCATTTTAGTTTTCTATCAGGCACAAAAAGAGAAATATTTGAATAATTTCTACACATGACTCCCAATCTCCAAAAAGAAGACAAAAGAACACCACAAAAGCATGACAGAAGCATTAAAAAATGGTCCAAATAACTTGTGCTTCTGTCAAGTCCTTTTTCAAGACTTGAATAATTCTTGAATCAGAGTTTCGAGTTTTTGTTTTGTTTTTTCAGATTTTTAGTAGGCAACAGAAAATACTCTGAACACGTCTTTACTGCCAAAATAATGTAAACGCTCAGGCGTTCATTACTTAATCAAAAAATTAGTTTTGCTACTAAAAAGAAAGACAACACTACAACCTCACTACAGACAAATTAAGTTAAAGTTTGTTACTTTTAGTGATGTTACTGGCCATTACTGATTTTGTTTTTTTCTTCTAAAGCTGCTGTCAACACTTACTGTTGTTCAGTGAAATTTTACATGTCATATCCAGTAATTTAAAAAGGAATCAGCATGATAGGAAATTTGGCTTGAGGGTGAAAAAAATTCCCCACACAGATTTTGTTGTGTTCAAGCTGGTCACGTGAATTCACTGCTTTGACTAACAGAAAGCTGCTTGGTTTGAAAGTGACTTCTGGGTGAGCTGTGCTTCATGCATCGCTACACTATTGACAACAGACAGTGGATCCTTTTTGCCAATGGAATTTCACCAAAATGTGCACTTTAAATCTATTTGTTTACAATCTTCCATTCCAATAAGTCATCGGCTCTTCTCTTGCGAGCATACAATCTCTCTGGAATGATTGTATGAAATGAGAAAAGCCTCCAGGTGTAGGACCGTCTCGTCACCATTCAACTGAACTTTCCTAAACTGAACAAAAATGCTGCAATAGTTCTAATTTCCTCGCAAACTGCTTAGTGATTAATAATTTGACGCAGCCGCTTGAAACGGTTTGTTGTGTATTTGTGCGGAGGGCAATATGGAGGGCAGCTGTCAAAGCGAAGACATTTGTCTCTGTCATTGGTTCTCCCCTCCTCTCAGTCTTTCCCTCTCTCTCATCTCATGTGACGGAGAAGCTGTGCCATTGAGCTCCTCACATACCGCCTAAAACTGATAATACTACTGTCTAGGCCAATTAGGAGCTGATTCAATCAAAAATAAAGCAAAGCATAAAACGACCTATTTTAATTCCCCCGGCTCCCCGGCAACATTCAATTACATCTTCCCATGGTACGTTTTTCATGTGCTCCAATTAAAGTCTTATTTAATGTTTAAAGCATATTACTTTTCTTTATTACGCCAGCGTGTAACAAAGTCAGCAAAGGTACAAAAGCCTCTTCCTTTTGTTTTGGCTTTTATTGCCAGAGTTCCTGAAACGAATTACAGAAAAAGTGTGTGAGAGAGAAAGAGACTCCTGAAAGTCATGAAAGGAAAGATGGAAAAAGGAAAGAAAAGAGAAAGGAAATCCACGAACAGGAGAGAGCAAGAGAGAGCCATCTGTGTCATAACAATTGGGAAAGAAAAGAAAAGAAAGCAAAAACAAAACAACGATATCAGACACTTTTGTTATTAGATTTATATGCTGCATTAAGGAAAATCCACATTCTCACTTTGCAGATGGTATAGGCCTAAGCCTCATCTACTGTAATATTTGCCAGTTTTAAAAAATTCCTTAACTAACCCCTCGCGTCCCCTCTATTGTTCTGCTGTACTTTGCTGTAATCAGGGAAAACCATCCAATGAGGCTCATATTTCTTGAAGGTGTATCTGCTTCTCTCAGGGATATTAAAGATTTTTGTAAGCCCTAGAAGTGCAAATGATCTGTGTTGGGAAAGTTAAGAAGCTGTTGTACTTTAATACTATTCAGAACACACAGTTAATGATGAACCTATTGAAAAGAAGAGAGATGAAGATAAACCTTTTGTAAACAGCCGTTAGTTCTTTCATAGAAACGTCTGTTGTCCTCTGCGTTGCATTGTTGTTTCCTCTACAAAGGGTTCAGAGAACATAGAGTGGGCTTTTACTATAGACACTCAATGAACACAAGAGAGTCAGTTCATCCCATCTATGAAATGGGCTGTTCATTAGCCCATTGATCAAGCGGTCCCATCCTGTCACCAACATACAGCTGGCCAGCGATCTAAGTCACACACACACGTGCACGTTCACACACGGAACACCTTTCGTCCCACACTGTGGCGGTGAGGACTCTGGTAAGTGGGGTCAAAGGTTGTGTGTAGTAATCCATCTAAGCAGCGTGACAGCAGCAGCTAATAAATCACTCATTCATGGTTTAATCCATCGTCTGTCCTCAGTGCAGACTGGCAAACAATACACCGCTAACACCGTCTCTCTCTTTCCAGACCCAGACTCTCTGACTTACTACTTTTGCTCATCCAATTTGTAAGAAGTCGATTCTTGTATAGGCTAAAATAACATCTTCAGAATGGTTAAACTTCAACATTAACCTTCATTTTGAATGTATGTGCCTTTAGCTTCATCAGAGTAACCAAATTCATTTGAAAGAGAGCAAATTCATTTGAAAGATGCTGCAGGCAGTATACAGAGGTACAGTAGGAAGGTTTCAAGGTACACTACGATTCAAAAGTTTGGGGTCAGTAAGATTTTTTTAATGCGTTTTTTTTTTTTAAAGAAAGAAATTCATACTTTTATTCAGCAAGAATGCAAATTGATCAAAAGTGACAGTAAATACATTTATAATATCAAAAATGATTTACATTTCAAATAAACTTTCTAGTCATCAAAGAATCCTGGATTTTTTTTTTTTTTTTACAATGGTTCCACAAAATGTAAACAACTGTTTTCAACATTGATAATATTAAGAAATGTTTATGGAGTACAAAATCAGCATATTAGAATGATTTTGTTCTGAAGGATCATGTGACACTTAAAGCTGCTTAACTTTTTTAAGTTAAAAATAATCCAAAATAATTATATTAAAAAAAAACATATTCTGCCAGTGGTCAAAACTATCTGCTTGCCATAGCTAGTTTCAAAACGGTTAGCTTGTAATAATGATTTTAATTCCAGTGGTACTGGTGGGTTTCCGCAGGAAATTCGAGCATGTCTTTGCGTCAATACGTCACACCCGTACACATAAAGAAGGAGTTTCGGCTAGCCGGCTATACTGCGCGTGACGAGATGTTTAGATGTATAGGCTTTTCTCGCAGCACTTTACATAATTAAACTTATGGCATCCAGAAAGATCCAGACAACAATCATCAGTGTCAACTGGAGATTCAGCAGTTATAAAACCCAAAAGACTTCGTACTTCGGATTTAAGGTGGCTAGAGAAAGAGAAAGAAACCGTCTCATGCGAACACAAGGATTTAAACATCGGCGGGGCTTTTGAAAAGTGCGTGAACTCCGTGTTTTGAAGGGGTTCGAAACGGAAGAAGAGACGGCTTTTTTCTGCTGAACAAGTAAGACATTTCAATAGTTCAATCGTGTAACAGTACGTTTTCTTAATTCACACAGTTATGGAGTTTCCTTTGTTGTGCCTTTCTCGTTTTGCTATTATGGAGAATATGAATTCTGAACTACACAGGTAACCATAAAACACATTAAATTTAACATTAGTCACTCAATGCTGATGTTGTTAACATGAACAATTTGAGAACAAAGTAGGCTATAATTTGCACGGTTGCTGTAAATCGCGTTGATTAAATCTAACGAAGCTTATCATGTCGAATGCTTTTTCCCCCTTAGTTGGTCAGAACAAAAATGGATTTTACTTACTTGTTCAGAAGACATTTTCTTATGAAAATTCTTATGTTGGTCAAACTTTCCAAAAGTGAATCTGTGATTCTGTATGACAGTATCCACACAGCGCGGTGACTGACAGCAGCACTCGCCTCAAAGCACTGTGTTCATCCGCGCTGTTTCATGCCGATTTACAACCCACGTAAAGATGATAATTCCGCGAATCACTGCAGTTACAGATTTCGAACAGAGAGATGGCGACAAAGAGGAAAAGCTACGGACTGCAGCTTTAATACTGGAGTAATGATGCCGAAAATTCAGCTTTGCCATCACAAGAATAAATTACAATTTTAAACTGTATTAATATGTCACTATATTACTGTTTTTTTTATCAAACCACAAACTTTTGAACGGTAGTGTACATGCTAATCCAAAATAGGTATTACCTTAATAACATCCCATCATTTTGAGCACATAATTTGATGGTTGGTGGAAAAAATAAATATTAAGCACTTTTCTGCCATTGGGACAAATGGTTTTCAGTTGCATTACAAACCGTTCTGGGCCAGGATTTCTGGAAAAGAGTCTATTGTTTTCCAATGAACACATGAAGAAAAGAATTTGATAAATGCCCATTTTTTATATTATAAATAATATGAAATATTATCATAAATATTTGCTTAGTTATGACTAAAGCTTACTTGAATCTGTTCTAGATCATTTGATATGACAAGGTTAGGATGCCTTGGAAGTAGGGTTGCAATGGATCGTACACTTTAAAAAGTAATTCAGGGGACCTGTTACCACAACTTAAACAAATCCATGGTTTTAATTCATAGAAGTAAAACAATTTAAAAGTAAAATACTTTTTTCTTTCTAGTTCCAAGCATGCTTTGCATAAGACTGGATATGCTAAAATTAAATGTTATTTTATTTGTTTTTAGTGAAGGGAAAGACCTGTTAGTGTGTAATGCTGTTAAATTTGACATTTAAAAGAGTTTCTTAAATGTTGAAGTTTTTGTGGTTACCACTGTGCTGAAGACTAGATAACATGAAGGTAAAAACTATATTGAAGTTACCTTTAGCATGTGCTATGGTAGCTGTGTATTGTAACTAAAAGAGATAATATTGGTTCCAGGGCTGTAACTTAAACAGTTGAAGCAACTTCATTTTTATTTTATTTTTAATCAACGTAAAAAAAAAAAAAATGTGTTTATGGTACAAATTAAGTTCCTTTAACTCAACTGTAGTTTATTGGTTGAATGAAATACAAGTTGTCATAACTCAAAACAATTTTTGAGTCAACAGACCAAGCCCCACGGTTCAGCACACATGTGATTCGCGGATTAATTGAAGTTTAACAATCATGAAGTTAAAGGGGACCTACAGTATTTTGCAAAATTCACTTTTATATTGTTTTTGAACATATTTATGTGTCTGCAAAATCCATCCACTCCGTTGGTTATTTTCCCTATAAATCTGTAACAGTCTCAAATTGAGACTTCAGGGCTCTAGAGTGCGACCA
Organism: Rhinichthys klamathensis goyatoka; assembly: GCF_029890125.1. Lineage (NCBI taxonomy): Eukaryota > Metazoa > Chordata > Actinopteri > Cypriniformes > Leuciscidae > Rhinichthys > Rhinichthys klamathensis. The sequence continues at coordinate 1,716,470 of NW_026606573.1, read as the reverse complement.
AAATTTGTAAGGGTGCGACTATTTTTTTCCTTGGCCGCACCGGTGCACCTAACGTCCTTGCACGCATCCGCTGCTTCTCGGCGAACTTTTTTATTTTTTTCGCGAACTAAGCATTTGTTCTCCTAGACAGAACTCACACTCATGGTTGGATCATATTGTGGTCTAAACCAATCAGAGACAGAGATGGGGCGGGTCTTTGCCTCTGATTGGCTGTGGTCCAGATATTCATGTAGGCTCCGTGCTGTGTGATTGAAATTGCGACCGGAGCAAAAGAGAATCAGTTACGGCAATCAGCATCAGCAAAAAAAAAGCAGAAGTCGAATAATGAAAAGAAATAGACCCATAGAGAGTTTTTTTCTGTAAGAAAAGTAGGCCTGTTCCCCCTACACTCTACCCGGTCAATGCTCCGACAACAGCCCAGACACGGAGCTACTTCAGCCAGTCTCCCCAGTTCCTGGTAAGATGCCAAGTCCTGGTCCTTCGGCGGAGATGGCATCCGACTCAGAGACGGAGGTAGAGCCATTTCACACATACTCCGTGTGCAGTGCGTATGCGGTGCTTGTTGCGGTGTGTATACGGTACAGGAGCAGCACGCGCTATAGTGCTTTCACATTATGCTGCGTTTGCAGTGCGTAACTGATCCGCGGCTGTACCACAAAGGCCTACTCACTATTTTATTTCAAATCCAGAAGTTATGCAGCAACTTTTATAAAAAAAAAAAGTTTTGTCAGCATTGCGATTCTCTTTGTACACATATACAAACTTGAATGAACGCATGCATGTTTAAACACAATTTAAACAACGTAGGCCTATAATTCCATGCATTACTTGGCCTATATATATATATATATATATATTAAATTGCTCAAGCAAGTGGTCAAATATTTAACCATGTACTTATATTAAAATCGCAAACATTTTAAAATTGACAAAAACAGCCGACTCTAATGCCTTTTCTTTTGCATTTAAATTTTAATACAATAAATCTTGCATGTCTCCACGAATGAGGCGAGTGTTGTTCATTATTTTGTCCTTGTTGAGGTAAATTGTAGTTTTCCTTGCTTAACCCAGGTCTTAAAGTATAAAAGATGACTGTGAAAAAAGTAGTATTTAATTAAATGCATTTATGGTGAGATTACTATACATTGTATTGAATTAAATGCATTTATGGTGAAATTACTACATTTTCAGGTCAATCTGTGTTCATTTTGACCACGAACCGTGTGCTGTCACTTTAATTCAGTGTTTGCAGCACAGCAAAAATAGACTCGGTGCGTAAATGATCTCTGCACTGCTGTATACGCACCGCAACTGGAACGGATCGACGGACTGCATCCGCGTGCAGTGTGAACGCTCTAACCTGTTAACATGGGTAGAGAAAAAAATATGCACCGCATACGCACTGCAAACGGAGTATGTGTGAAACGGGCATAACGGGCCCGAGATAGAGACTCAAAATAAAAAGGGAAAAACATATATATTTCTTAAAGACTGGTTAGACCAGTTTCCCTGGTTAAGGTTTAATAAGAAAGAGAACATAATGGGGACCCGCTATGACTTTGAGCCATGAAATGTTAGGTCTCAGTTCAGGGAAGTGTTGAAATGTTTTATTTTGCTTAATTTTTTTAAGTTTGGAAGCTCAGTGAAGCACTTTAAACATTTTTTTTTTTTTTTTTTTTTTTTTTTTTTTATATACAGCATAATTGTGCTTCAAATAAAAAAAAGTATTTACCTACACCTTATTCTTGTTTAAAATCATTTACATAATATATGAATGTATATGGAGCGTGATAAAAAGGTGACCTTGAAATTGTGGCGTTAAAGGCGACGCAAACCGAGGAAAAATTTAGGTGCACCTAAATTTTGTGCTGGTGCACCTAAATAAAAAAGTTAGGCGCACCAGAGCAACCAAGGCAAAAAGTTAGTCTGGACCCCTGGACTTGACAAATTGAAACCGTTCAGGAATGTGCTCCAATGTGACGTCACATTGGAACAGGCCCCGCTGACAACTGGCACTGAATCTGCCCTATTTGCTTAGCTCCTCCCCTGAGTGAGCTGTACACAGTCCTCCTTGCCAGAACATTTAACAGCAGCATTAAAAAAAAAATGTATTCTTATTAAAGCTACTAAATTAGTTTCTTTATGAGGTACATTCATGCAAAAATGCTGACTACGAAATCATTGACTTTCTGGGCAGTGCGACCGAAAGACAGCTGCCTTAACTTTCACACAAAGCCTATGACAAAAGAGAGGACACTACTTTAATCTAATACAATGGACTCATGTATAATAGTCAGTACTGATGCTGCTTTGGCCCCAGAAGAGTCGGCTATTAGCTATGATGGAGACTTCTGAGTCTTCCCAACCTTAATTTGTTCCCTCTCTATCTGTCGTTCTCTCCATTTCCTGAATTCCACTTGTTTTCCGATGCGTGACGCCTCACCTGACAAAGAAGAGGAGAATAAGAGAGGGATAGAGCAGAAAAAGAACGAGGGGAAGAGGAGGGCCAGCGGTTGATCTTACAGTTTAATTACCTGCCTGCCTTGTAAGTGCTCTAGCAAGGAACTACATCCCTGGCTACAAAAGACAGCTCTGCTATTCCAAATAATTAAATACTGACCCATTAAAGTGAGAACATGAGGACAGGCTTCCTCTGCTCTCTCTTTCGGCACATCATCCTCCTCCTCCGTGTCCTCACTTCATTGCCTTCATCCCTCTGTCTGTTTTCTCCCTCCCCAATCATCCTGTCACCCCCACCTCAAGACCAACTTTGTTTAGCATGGACAGCGCCACCGCTATATTTGTTTGTTGTGATCGTCCCACTCAGATTGAAAGTCCTGGGGTTAAAACCCCTCAGCGAGAGGGGCTCAAAGTAATAAAACTAGCGATTAGCTATTCCCATCGATGTGTTCGGAGGGGAAGGGGGAGAAGGAAAGGTAGTGGCACCTCATTACAGCACTGCACTTGGCTGCTTTTATCGGTAATTGGACTATATAGGCCTTCATTATAATTTACTTTCTTGGTCCCCCTCCTCCCCTCTACAAGCACCCAAACTGATAATGCAGACAAGCAGAACAGAGTGGGCCTGTTAGTAGCTGTAGAAACTGACACCATTTAATGGCTAATTATAACAACTAAATTAAAGAAGAGGCCCGCAGAGGTAGCAGGATAATACCAGTACTTCACTTAAGAGCATCACCACCATCAGCTGAGGGTGTGCTCACCGATAAGATAAGAGGAACAAATTAAAGTATGTCCCGAACTTAAAGCTGGCCAGACTGTGGACAACAGCACTTATTTTTCAAGCTAAGGTTGATACTGGGTGTTATGCTAACAGCAGGGAAGGTGAAAGTACTGTGATGTGGATGCCATGGGATTGTTTCTTTTTTCTTTCTTGTACTATCAACCGCTCGCAACAGGATGCATCTTTAGTCTGTCTTGTAGCGCAATACAATAGTCGTTGCCAATGATTGAAGTAGAGCTCAAGCAAATACAGCTAATTACATTTGATACCCAGCGTGGTGCCCTCTGTAAGCAATGACTGCATTAAATACGAGGCTGAACTTGTTGTGAGCACTTTCAAATCAAGTCTCTGAAGGAAAATCTCAATGTCGTTGATGTTATTTTGGTCTAGCTAAAGGCAAACAAGAGTCACTCCGCAAACATGAAAGTGTTTTGACAGAGGAAGGAAAAAAAACTGACCTAAATTTAAACCAAATCTGAACAAATTTGACATTTTTTCTACAAAAAATGCAGTGACACTCTGTCTCTCGATCCTCCACATACATGATTCTGTCTAGAAGCTGCACCTTGTTAGGTTTGAAGGAAGTGAAGTCTGCTAACACATCCTGGCTTACTCTAAGTCACCCACCCCCAAAAGTGCTCTCCATTGGACGCCTCTGTCCCATCGATAAGTGCCACCTCGCCTCCTGCCGTGGACTGGCACAGGGCTGGCAGTTCAATAGGCTAAGCTGGCGGGATGAGGGACGTTATACCCACCCCCACTGTCACTGAAGCCTGCCAGGCCTGACGGAAGGCCATGGAGCTGCCTGCTTAACGTCACTCTTCCGGCTCCTCCTGCCACTCATCGAGACTAAGCGCTCACCTGATTGACAGACATGCTGGATCCTTTGATGATGATGACGATGATGGTGCTGGTGATGCTGGAAGTGCTGGTGATGTTGGGGGATTTCTGAAGCTCCACACTGACTGTGATTATGTTCCGGGAGGAACAAGCGAGAGAGCGCCAACGACACGGCTGATCCGGCTTAGCTTCATCAGGAACGGATACAGGCGTCAATGTGCCACCGGCGGCCATGTCACAGTGGTAGGGTAAGAGGACCTGGGGAGGGGGTGACATAAAGCCCTGGATTTACCGAAAGAAGCTAAACATCACACATGCTCCTAGTTCTATAGGGACACAGCTGCCCAAAGAGAGGGAGAGGGAGAGAGAGAGAGAGAGAGAGAGAGAGAGAGAGAGAGAGAGAGAGAGAGAGAGAGAGAGAGAGAGAGAGAGAGAGAGAGAGAGAGAGAGAGAGAGAGAGAGAGAGAGAGAGAGAGAGAGAGAGAGAGAGAGAGAGAGAGGAGCTTTGATGATGCTCTGGACGAGGCGCTAATCACTAGCAGCATGAAGGAGAGCAACTTTAGAGAGTGATATTGGAGTTTCAGTGTCATGGGCAGCTTTTGATCACTAGCATCCGAGTCTGCACTTCTAATCCCAAACACTAACAGCTCATGTGTGTCTCCAGATTTTGTAAACAGCGGAAAGGACTGGCAGGTGGCTAAATCACCAACCAGAGTGAAGCCCAAAACTCTTGATGAAGACTCACAGATGATGAAAGAACTGTGGGATTGTGTGTACAGTGTATGTCAGAAAGGGATGTGTAACATTTGGAATTTCTTTAAATTTCAATTAAACTTCTGAATTTGAACTGAGGTCGAAAACAGAATTGCACGTTAAACGTAAGGAAGTGAAATTAAATCAAATTCAGAGAAATTTACAAGACTGTAATTTGCAACTAAAAAAAATATTTTTTGTCAAGAAAAACTGGAATGCTGTCTTGAAAAAGCTTTGCATGCTGTTTTGAAGGTTTATACGCAAGATAGACAGTGAGAAAAGTACCTAGATAACCACAAACGACACTGGCAGGTCACATGACGAATGTTGTGATTTCAGATTACATTCATACTACAAACGTTCATACTATATATATATATATATATATATTATTCAAAAGAAGTACCTACTCAGAGAAAAAGCTATTTCAGATGCAGCCAAAGTTCTTCATGTCATTCCAATTCAACTTCCTGTTGGTGTGGCCAATTCAATACAAATTCACTCATATATTGAAAGGGAGCAATTTCTTCAGTTCTTAATTTTCCACAACCATTGTTTGAGACTGTCAAATGGTCAAGGGCCCTGTAAATGGGATTCATCTGCCATCATACCTCTCTCTCCACAGGTCTAATTTCACTGTTGAATGAGACAGAGCTTAATGAACAGTAGTGATCGACCGATATATCGGCCAGCCGATATATCGGGCCGATATTTGCGGTTTTTACGTGTATCGGAATCGGCCGATACGCGGCTGCTGCGTTCGCCGATAGTTTTTTCCCGGCATTATTTATAGACAGGCGTCCACAGGCAGCTCTGTGCTGCTGGAGACGCTGCACGTGCAGACCCTGCACTGTCCCTCCCCCACTAGCAGAGTGCAACCTGCGCTTCAAGATAACGGTAACTTTTAAACTTTCAAAGCATCTTTTAACTGTTTGACTGCTGAAATATTGTCAAACACTTTGAAAATGGAAACACGTTGCTCTATAACTGTTTTGTGGTTGCAACTATATAGCTAAGCAAGTTTGTGGGTCCAAATGGAAAACGCGAATGACTCGTCTATAAAACTGCTTGCTTGCCATTGTATTTAGGGAGCTGCAAATAGCTGTAGGATATCCGATCAGTATGCATTAGGGCTGTCAATGAATATTCTAAATACGAATATATATTCGAATAGTTTCAAAAAACTGAATTTTGAAGGTGAAAATTAATATTCGAATGTGGAAAAACACGCCCGCGGTAGCAGACTAACGTTACCACAGCACAGCTCGCTCAGAGCGCTCAGTGTCGGTTCTATGTACTGTGAAACTTCAATTAATGTATTTGTTTCAATCACTGAATGAAGCCTGCTGTATACCTTAAATTGCTTGCACAAAACTCTTGATCAGCACTCAACATTTGTTTGTTGTTGTTCATTTAACCCGGTATGCGCGGAGAGCGTGAGGGTGAGTGCGAGAGAGAGAGAGAGTGCGTGCGCCTGCGAGTCCGGGTGAGCCAGAGTGAGCTCTGCGGTCTTGGCCATTAGTTGATTTACTCGTTTTTTTTTGTAGTAATACGTTGTCAAATATGTTTAAACTCAAATAAGCTACTTAATACTAGTAGTTATGTCTCTTTGTATTAATTTGTCCTGTTATTGACGTAATGCGCGTCATTGACCAAATGCACGACGATATGTTCAAATATGTTTTTTTTAAGGGAATATACAAACGCCATTTGAGCAATTTTGACAGCCCTAGTATGCGTACGGTAGCTGTTACGAACACTGGTCATAGGATTAAGTAATACCAACGTTGTTCCGTGCTTTTTGTGGAAGATTTATTCAGCGACCACCTGGCTGAGGTTTGGACGCGTGTGGTGTGTGTCTCCCTCGCCATCGCAGTGATATTAGAGACTAGACATGCTCATTTTATTTTATGTAGAAAAATTTTAACCATGGCAGTAAATAGTTCGTTACTTTTAAAATGAAGTACAGTGTGCACTGTGCACTTTATTATGCTGGTTGCTACTGTGTGCAATAGTGTAATTATTTTATTTATGCTTAAATATTTATTTTCAGCAGTGAACTTTTTTTTGTTCTACCTCATGTTTTTAATATTTGTTAAATATTGTTTATCTACTTGTTCTTGTTCTACCTCACATGTTTTTACTATTCGTTAAATATTGATTTTTTTCGTTAAATAAATGTTACTTTTATTAAATTGAGACCTGTAACATTTTTTAACATCATGTCATTTTTATGATGTAAATTGAGGGAGCAAAATGTATCGGCTCCAAATATCGGCTCAAGAAAATCGGCAGCCCGTATCGGTCATCGGCTAAGGCTGATGGGAAAAAAATCGGTATCGGTATCGGCACTAAAAAATCCATATCGGTCGATCCCTAATGAACAGGCACTGCTAAAACATTTCATCCCCCACTCACTCACCCACCCATCTTTTTTTTTTTTTTTTTTTCAATAACCTCTCTAACCTGAGGGAAAGTACACCTTGAGCTTATTCAGCAAAAGTCAAATGCCAGCACCTCAGTCTCTTTTGCAGAGCTCACTCTTCTGCATCTGTGAGCATGCACTCACATTTACGCTTGGAATGGGACTGTCTGCAAATCCCTCTCTCCAATTCAGAGATGGGTAATTGATGAAAAGGAGAATGAAAAAAAAAAAAGAAAAAGTTGCTCATCTTTCATTTCTTGTCTTTTTCTTTTTAATACAGAGAAGGTATGTATGTGTTTGGTAAATGTTCTGTGGTTATAATGTGGAAATGAAAGTGGAGTGGCCCAGGGGTTGGTCCATGCTTAACCATATTTGATTTACATCAATTAGGTCTCTCACATAAGATGGCCTAGCAAGGAGCGAGGTAATAACCCAGAAATAACCTCATTAAAAAAGACAGCATATCGGTCTGCGCACAATGAACTCATAGCTGAAAAATTAGTGACCTGGAAAGTGGCAGGAGGAGTCAATGACGCTACGTTGGAGAGTGCCATATCTTTCCTGCTGCCACAAAAGAGAGGTAGACATGTTCAGAAACAGACCATGTATTCCTTCATTATCCCTCCTTTCTTCTTTTCTTTCATAACAAGGTCTGCAGCCACGCTATTGTTTGTGGGTTTAATTAGAGTTCGGGGGTGGGGGCGAAGCTGTAGCTCAGCGCTAATGGTTCGACATCTCCGTTACCTTAGCTAGCATTGCATCCTTTGTTTGGTGTTAATCACCTGGGTAACACTTTATTTTACGGTGTCCTTGTTACACATGTTACATGTACTTACTGTAGTAATAACAGTAAATTATGCATAATTACATGTAACTAACCCTCAACCAAATCCTAATCCTACCCTATTCCTATAGTAAGTACATGTAGTTACTTAATATTACTCTGTACTTAAATATATAATTACACTGTAACAAGGACACCTTAAAATAAAGTGTAACCATCACCTGTTATTATGTCGCTTGGATCGTAGGATATGCTTCTTTAATAAAGCAGATGCTACACTTGTTCATTTGTGTGTTTGTTTGCAAAAGGGGTCATCAAGGGGCTTATCTTAGCGACAAAAATGTTTTAGTATACAATTTTTTTTAAGTTTTTTTTTTTTTTTTTAACCTTAAAGATCAGATGATGCATTCAGTAACAAGCATGTTCTAAACAACCCCGTGCCTTTGTTCACCTTTGTCGAGTAATGACTTTACTGAGACTTTCGGCTGAAATCAATATAAATTTTTTTTCCTTCTGTATCTACGTCCCTAAGATGAGAACTCCCTGTCGTCTTCCAGTCACTCTCCCCACAAATCTTTCGGACATGCAGCGCAATTAAGAGCTAAAGCCCACCGATGTAAGGGAGTAATCACTGCTTTGATTTCTCACATCAATACAAGCTTGGCCACTTTGATATGCAGGGCTGCCTTGATGAGTCTTATAAATATATTAAAATAAGTTTAATTACCAATTCAAATGCAGCCGAGCCCCAACTATAAAAGCATATACAATAAGAGCACACAACAGCAGGAAGTGAGGGGCAAATTAAAGGGCTGCGAGGAACAAAAAAGACAGAGCTCCTGACAAGGCACGTGTTTTAGCCCTGTGTCTCCGCTTCACCTTTCATCTTATTTTAAGGCCAGGGAAATCAAATTTGCCCCTTGCCGTTTTGATTTCTTCATTTCTCAGAGAGAAAATATTCTGTTTAATTATTCCTTCCTCATGCAATTTTAATGGGCCCCGATCCCTCTTTGAAAGTGCGGTGGGGCAGTGAAGTACATCTGTCAGTATTTGCTCTTAACTCAAAAAAGTTGCAGAGATGAAATGGCTGTGCCGAACACCACTGATGTGCGCTTTAACATATTTGCTTCACTTAGCTCAGTTGATTTAACACTGAAGCCTGCTGCGATTCATCAGGGACATCATCTGAGAGAACGAGAAAAACAAATAATCTTTAACATTTGCTTGTTTTTCCTTTTCTAGCTATATTATTGCAATTATTATTTTCTCTGTTATGTTGCTACATCATCTTACCTTGATATTATCTCAGGTCATGACCAATGGAGAACAGGTTAAAAGCCACATCATTGATTGCGCTCAATGTGCGAAAATGCACTCTCAATTGATGTACGTGAGAAAACATCAAACTTTGAAGCTGTATGAATAAGGAGGGTATTTTTAATCACATTAATCATTTATTTTCTGTCTGTTGTGTGGATTCTTGTTATTTCAGGGAAATGATTCGGGGTCATTAATGGTTGTCAAAAGAGTAACATATCAAGTTGGAGGACATTTTTGACATGGACCGTGGCACAGTGACAAGAGAATCAACCTTTTCAAAGCTAAAAGCTTCCCGTTGACTCATTAAAATCCCAATAATTACATACATCCAACCATATCTTCACACCTTTAATTGCCTATTACAAATCACCACTCTCATTTGCGGTGTCCATATTCCTCTGTTGTCAGCAGAAGGGAGCTTTGCAGTGTGTGTGTGTGTGTGCGTTCCAAAGCAAACTACAAAAAGAGGAAAAAAAGCTGCGATATGCTGTAGCTTATTATTTGTGTAGTTTGGTATCATTTTTGATTTTTGTAACTGTGACAGCCTGATTGACACAAAATGGCTACTGGAGCGTATTCTAGAATGATAATTGAAGCTATAGAGTTCAGTGAAAATAAAGGTGGTTCTCCTTACTGTCTGAATGTGGCACTGCCAGCTCTGTCAGACTAGGTCAAAGATCAAATTGGTTTAAGGATTAGTTCACTTAAGTATTAAAATTTCCTGATAATTTACTCACCCCCACATCATCCAAGATGTTCATGTCTTTCTTTCTTCAGTCGAAAAGAAATTAAAGGTTTTGAGGAAAACATTCCAGGATTTTTTCTCCATATAGTGGAGTAGAATAGTTTCTCCATTAACGGTCCTTTTGGCCTAGCAAACTTTGTAGTTTTTTTCACATGCTTTTGCAACAGGACGCGGCATGCGCGGCGCTGCGCTATGAAACCCATTCATTTCAATGGCTTGCGCCGCGCGAGGACGTTTTGTTGCTTCGTCGACCAAAGTGCAAGCGGATCTAGCTAGACCGGAAACAAAACAACCGCACACACTTGTTTGGGCTTGCGAGCCGGTCAAATAGTTGGTTAACGTTACGTTTTGAGTGGATGACGAGCGCGAGACGCCGAAATGGATGCCAATAAGATTCTGAATGGAAACTTTCCTTTTAAAAATTTGCCAAATATTTCCATTGTCAAGACCAAAGTGATCTGTGTGTTTTGTCGCTCTGAACTGAGCTGTCATCATCGCAGCACGTCCAGTCTGAAATACCACTTGATGATGGCCAAGCACACACACACAGCTGATGCGAATTCTCCGCCCCCTCATCAACATCAGGACCTCGTCAGTATTTCTTTCACCCTTTTATTGATGGATAGTGTAATATTGTGTGAGAGATTATTTGCTCCAAGTGAGAATGTTAGTGTGAAATTGAACACAGAATATGCCAATGTTGTTTTCAATAAAAAAACATTTGCACAAAGCAAGCCGATCCACTTTTCCATGTTGATAAGAGGATTAAAATGAGAAACAATAATGGGACAAAAAGAAATCAAGAGACATTTAGAATAGATAAAAATGTGCGATTAATTGCGATTAATCGCGAGTTAACTATGACATTAATGTGATTAATCGGGATTAAATATTTTACGCGTTTGACAGCATATTTTTTTTGAAAATTATATTGTTTAGCTAGATAAGACCCTTATTCCTCGGCTGGGATTGTGCAGAGCCCTTTGAAGCTGCATTAAAACTGCAATTTGGACCTTTAAACCGTTGTACCCCATTAAAGTCCACTATATGGAGACAAATTTTGGAATGTTTTCCATTAAAAAAAACTTTTTTTTACGACTGATTCGACATGAACATCTTGGATGACGTGGGGGTGAGTAAATTATCAGGAAATTTTATTTCGGAAGTGAACTAATCCTTTAATGATGGCATCATGGGAGGTGTAGACAGGTGAGACATTGTTAGTTAGTGGGGATAGAAAGGGGGGGGGGGGGAAGCCATGAAATGCATTTGGGGAAAATATAAAGTAATTGACCGTTCGCAAAAGCCACGCCCCCTAGTTATTGTTACTACGCCCATCAAACAATTGAGAACCAGACACATAGCCATGGCTGGGTTGAGCTCCATACCTATTGGTATAAGTGATTGGTTTTGGAGTAATGCAGCAGACATATCCTCCAGGGCACGACAGAAAGGGCTGCAATATGCAGTGGAGGGATATGTCCAAAATGTTAAAATAAGCAAAGACGGGAATATTACAACAATCGAGGCAAAGGTGTACCGGTCTCAGTCCAAGAATGAGAAACCTCACGACCTGTTCTTGCAATGCAACCAGCACAGCCTTGTGGTAACAATGCTAAATGGAACCACAACTGTTAAGTTCAGTTTTACAGATTTTTTAGCCTCCAGTGACCGTCAACCTCTTGCTAAATTATCTGTGTCGATAGCAATATGTGCTTGACAGGCTAACAGCTACCTTACAGGCTGCCTGAATTTCCTACAGAATAATAAAGTATCTAATGTTCTAACTTTACTACTTTCGACAATAATGCTATATAGAACCACAACTGTTAACTTAAGTCCAGTTTTACAGATTGTATGTACTTAGCTACTTAAACTACTAATTGATATGCTAAGTTAGCTCGCTAGCTTTACTTACCTAAGAGCAGACATATGTATGCTTATTAATCTTCGAGGCATTTAGCTGTGGGTAAGGTCTCCTACACTGCTTAATCCATTGTCGACATCTTTCCGCTTGGGTCTTGGGCTTTGGAAAGGCGAAAAAACGACCGCTCCCTCTAAACTTTTAGGGTGCCTGGTGTCCAGTAACGTGCGGTGAAGTCTTGTCATGGGTAGGCAGTGACCTATCAATGTGGCATATTCACAGGGGCGTAATTTGCCGCTGCGATCGGTGGCGCGGTTACAGTGTATCTCGTGGCTCACGCAGTCTTCACATGCACGCGCGGAGACTTTTTGTTCGTTCCGGTGAAATCACAAAACAAAAATGTACACAAACGTGTCCCTGCTTAATATAATACAACCACTGATGAACATATTCGGTTTTGATGAAAAAAAAAAAAAAACTATACGAGTGCGGATTAGAACCCCGAACCTCTGACATGCTCGGCAAAAGTTCTACCACTGGACCATTAAAGGACTCACATCAATTTGTCGGATCTATTTATTTATTCACGTGATTCATGCATTTATGCACACATACGCGCACACACATACACCTGTCCCACCCACTTTTTAAAACAAAGTTAAGCCTCTGTATATTATTCATTAAGGTAATTTAGCAACCCAAGTTAATATCAGGCATCATCACATCGCTGCCTGCATACAGAGCAAAGTCAGAATCGCGGATTGAGTGAGAGCGAGTGGATCATCACGTGATATGAAGCAGTCTCGGTCTCTGCCTCAATGTTGATAATTCAAAACAGCATGAGAACTGACTGCGCATGCGCAAACCTCCGTAAACTACGTTCTATGGACCAAAGAGGCACTGCGAACCTCTGCCTCAATGGCCATGGCCTTGAATTTCCTGCATGAAACAATGGTTTTTAGGAGCAAACTATGGCAAAAGGAGTATTATATCAGTATTCCTGATTTTTTTTGTTACAAAAAATAATATTTGGAATAAAATAAATGCAATTAATAATGTGGTGAATTAATAAAGCTCTTGGGATTAATAAATGTAATGTCAGCATTTCCTTTGGTGAGGCACTGCCTACCCTGCCTACCCTGACCGCACGTCCCTGCTGGTGTCAGACTTGCAGGTGCCATAGACGCATCGTTTCACCATCTTGCTGAAATCGCAATGTTTGACGGGGGTCCTTCTCCTTAGTTACAGTTGCTGAGCTATGATTGGACGAGGACCGTTCGAGGGCGGGGTTTTGTGAACGGTCAATTACAATTAACAAGCATTATATTTAAAGTAATTTCTTTAAAGGTGTCATGAAATGTATCAAGGTGTCCTTGATATTTACACATTTAAGTGATGACACTAATAACTAGGGCTGCCACGATGTTAGATTTTTCACACCACGGTTATAATAATCTCAATGTATTCTCTGTAAAATTGCATAATCCGCAGGGTGATGGACACGGAGATGGGTAAAAAGGTTGGTGGCTGCACATTCTGCAGCGCTGTGTCACGTGTACGACAACTCGAGGTATAGCACACCGGACGCGCACTTTCTCAGTTAAAGGACAACTCCGGCGCAAAATGAACCTCGGGTGTAATAACACATTGGTACAGACTAAATCGTTCCCTGAGATTTGTTTTCATGATAATCGAATATAAAGAGTTTTATCTCTAAAAACAGTTTAGCTTATAACGCTAGTATATTGGGCATCGAGTAAGCAAAGAGAGATCGCTAGTTAATACCATTAACAAGGCTCAAATTAGCCCCACACTAACACGGCAGCATAATGAGTGTCCTTACATGCAAACCGAAGCATTGAGAACTTTGTAAGTGTATAGACAGTTTAATAAGAAGATACTTTACACAGACAGTACAGTTAGCGCATACAGACAGCAGCCATCTTGGAAAACAGCCTCGATCAATAGAACCACGAAGGTGAGCGAACAGTACGTGTAGATATTGAAGATAAGATAAATTATATTTATTTTTTTATTTTCTCTGTTGCGTTCAGTGCTTCTCTTATGCGCTCAGTGCTTTCTTCCGGAAACAACGGACCATATGAGATTCCAAGTCACAGTTCAGCTCACGTATCACCGTGTTCGTGGTTTGACTGATCGAGACTGTTTTCCAAGATGGCTGCTGTCTGTATGCGCTAACTGTACTGTCTGTGTAAAGTATCTTCTTATTAAACTGTCTATACACTTACAAAGTTCTCAATGCTTCGGTTTGCATGTAAGGACACTCATTATGCTGCCGTGTTAGTGTGGGGCTAATTTGAGCCTTGTTAATGGTATTAACTAGCGATCTCTTTTTGCTTACTCGATGCCCAATATACTAGCGTTATAAGCTAAACTGTTTTTAGAGATAAAACTCTTTACATTCGATTAGCATGAAAACAAATCTCAGGGAACGATTTAGTCTGTACCAATGTGTTATTACACCCGAGGTTCATTTTGCACCGGAGTTGTCCTTTAATGGCCAGCAGTATTCTTATGTTTAAGGAGATTATAAAATTAAGATAATGTCTGTATTATGTTATGATTGTACTGTACAATTAAATACAATAGTTGCTGAGTCTGTGATCTGAACACTTTACCTAAGAGCAGCATTAACTGAATGAATTGAGATCACCTGAAAATCCGATAACATCAGCAATTTTCATTCAAGCAGCTGATTTCTGTAAATTAATGTAAAACTAAATGTACATTGCAGCACAGGGTGAAGTCATTTACGATGATTTGAGACAAATATAATGTAAATTTAATATAAAACTATGTAAATGGCGCTCTGTGTCGCGGCAGGATTTTGAACAAGAGCCGTTGCTGGGCGCCGCAGACAGACGCCGAATGGCACCGCCGGTATGTGTACACTCGAAGAGAAAATGTGTTCGAATTTTAAAGACGTGGCGCTGCGCTTCTCGTCCGGTGTGCGACCCCCTTTAAAGTGATGTTTTCTTTTGAGCCGAAGAACTCCCATACAGGCGAGCTTACTTTTTTCGGGTGTGGACAGAGTGTTTCACTCTCTCGCTCAGACTACATTCTTCTCAGAGTAGCTCCGCGGCCCGGGCTGCGTCCTCTTGTTTGATAGGTGTCAGCGGGTGCAATACAGCCACCTGAGAGCTCAACCAGGTACTCGCGCTGGAGTATTTACGTGTCATGTTATCATAACAGTCCTATTCATTTTAAACATTGTGGTTATCGCCAATACCGGTATATTGCCACACTCTAAATTAACACGATGTCGATATTTCATGCTTTGAATATCACGATTATCGTCAACACCGGTATATTGCGACACCCCTACTAATAACAATAATAATAAAAATGTACTGCTAGTTTAATACTTCAGTAACTCCTTAGTTTAAATTATGAGTTTTTGTTTTCCACCCTTCTGAAATGGCAGGATTTGAAATTCCCCCATTTTGTGATGTCACGATATTCCTCAACACACCCCTTAACATTAGTATGTAAATCAAGGAGGCATGCTCTCAACAACTCATATCTATCAACCACAAGAATGATACTGTTCTCAAGAAAGACTCTCCAACGTTGTTGTCTCTAGACAAACAGCACCTCCAAAAACTGTGCATAAAAGATCAAACCATTGGAAATGCGTGGCTGAAGTTTATTTTTAACAACATGCCTGTGCGTTTGAACAAGAATGTTCATTTGTTTTTCAAGAGACTTTTTTCTTAATTATTCTGAATGCACCTTTTTAATTATTATTATATTGTATTAAAAGATATGGCAGTACCAAGTATTTTGACCTCAGAGGCAATCGTTGTGGTTGCACTGGGCCACTTTTAGGGCTGCACGATTTGGGCCAAAATGATAATCACGATTATTTTTATCAATATTGAGATCACGATTAATTATCACGATTATTTGTTGATTTTAACCAAAACAAATGTTATTGTCACATAGGCTAATTATAACTGCTTTCACATTATGCTACATTCCTGCTAATGTACAACTATGTGCATCAAAATAAAACAGGTCCTCTTATTCACCAAAATTCAGTGCATCTCTTTAAAGAATAAATAAAAACAAATAAAACAATAAAGAAAATGTAGCAAAACTTCAACAGGGCACTATTTTACATTGTGTAAATATAAAATAAAAATATAAACTTGCATTGTACCTGCATAATGGATGTGAATAAAACGCACAAAATATACAATCAATAAAAAACAAATATTCCATAACAGAATGTAACCAAATGAGAACATTTCAAGGCAGAACTAAGCACTTAGCACTATGGAAGTTCGATTAATGGATGAAATTCAGAGTCATTGTTATTTGACGCTTAAGAAATGTAAAATGTTGTGGTACAGTGTCAGTGATTAGTCTTACTGCATAAATTGAATCTTATTTAATCCTCCAAAGTGTATGTGCTTGAATTATTTCTACTTATTAAACAATAGTTCAAAACAAGAGTTTGTAGTACTGATTATTGGAGTCCATTAATCGAACTTTCATGCCATATTAATATGTAGTATGTATGTACCAATTTACTAATGCTCACACTCGGTATCTCACGCGCACCGTCACTCGGTCTCTCTCGCGCGCAGACACAATCGGTCTCTCTCGCGCGCTGTCGCTCGTACGCAGACACACTCGGTATCTCTCGCGCACTTTCGAGCGCGCTCTTGGACACTCGGTCTCTCGTGCACTGTCGCTCGCGCGCAGACGGTCTCTCTCGCGCACTCGGGCTCATGGAGGCACGTGATCAGACAGTGGTTTACGGAGCGCTAGATTGGCTTTACAAAAAAAAAAAAAAACCTTTGATACGGAGTGTTCTGTGAATGTAATGACGCATTTTAAATATCGCTCGGTCACGCGAATTTGATCGTGGGAAGCCAAAATCGCGATCGTGATTAAAATTCGATTAATCGTGCAGCCCTAGCCACTTTAATCTGACTCAGGGCAGGCTCAAACATATATGGCTCTATTACAGTACTGGCCTTGAGCATCAAAACACACGTCACACATTTGCTGTATTTGAACTTGTTTGATACAAAAAAAAAAACATTTTATAAATATTTTTTAAATAAAAATTTGAGAAGCTATGAGCACTTAAAAGATTCAAATTAGCATGCTGGTGTGCAGTGTTGGGCTCAAAAATTACATGTATTACTCATTACTTCTTTCAAAAGTAATATTATTACTTTACTTTCCTGGCAACAGTAATATTTTACACCACCAAAAGTAATATTACTTTTCCGTTACACCCCAAAGAAGTGTTAATTGTGTATTTTCTCTTAAAAATTCTTACTTTGCATGTGCATCTTTGTGGATGTTAGGGTATAGTTAAATTATTTAGTTTGTATTTCTTTCGACAGAATCATCATTTCTATTGTGTTTTCACTTCCACAACCGCCATTTATGACTCAGGGGAAGAGCATTTGCTGGACGTCTGTCACTCATATTACGGGTTAATAACCCACCTCTTCCGATGACAAAGTTCCACTACATTTCCGCGTTCTGTTCCGTAAATACCAGTTTCCAAAGAAATGTTTCTACACATGAAACATGAAGCTAAACATATAATTACGACAGCATATGTGATTTGGGCTATTTTTGTAAGAATAAAGGATGTTTAGCTACAGAAATGCTAAGCAGGTATAGTGATTAATTTATTCTAAAATGCAACAAACAACAAATTTCTGTCTCATCAATATCTATATTAGATCGCAATTGGAAGGTACTACAAACACTCGATGGTGGTTTACAGTGAGTTTTGATTAAAAGCACAGTAATAATCTCATAAATCGTCATGTGTTGCTTGATGCTAATTGTAGCTATAATTCACCTGTTACCCAGATAAGATTATATTTCATTGTGTATCTTGTCAAAAATACTAATGTAAGGTCTTAATAAAAAAATTTTTTTTTTTTTTTTTTGATAGTAGGTGGGTAAAATTTATATCAGGACCAAAGGGATGAGGATGGGCAAGCCATGTAATGCCAGAGTAAATGAATGCCACAGCTTACATTTGACAAGGGTGTTCTTGTCATCCTTTTTCCCGAGTCCCGACAAAATCAAAGTAATGTCAATATTTCCAGCCACTGAATGTAAGCTTTTACATATTCCAAGCTAGCTTTCTGCCATAGTGACGTCACTTGCACACGTATGAATGATTGGATTGTTGGATTTTAAATCAGTAGGGGTTGATGCAACAAAAATAACACTGTAACGAGCTATTTTATGGATGGTAACTGTAATATTATTACTGAAATCTTATTGGCAAGTAGTTACATTACAAGTTACTGCATGAAGTAATATTATTACTGGTAAAGCATTAATGCCCAACGCTGCTACGGTGTGATAGTCACTTAGAGTCGCTTACCAACTTTGTAAATTTGTAATTCAGTATTTGCCTGTGAAAAAAGTGAACGCATGTTCGAACGAACGAACGAATGAAATCAATCACATGGCTGAGGAAGTATGCGGAAGTATTTATTACACATTTTACTATAGAGGTGGTTGCATCTGTATAAATGTGGAAATGTTTGCCTGTTGTTGCCTGCCATTACTGTGAAGTGACACCGTGAAGGATGACACATGTGTTGGCTGTTTTTGGCGCTGATATTGTGAGCTTGTCTGAGTGCCCTTCAATGCTTTCTACAGCCTGGGGTGCAAACACACATGCACACACATACATACACACACCGACTAAGACACTCACATAGACACTGTGAACAACAGCGGACCACAGCCACGGTCAGCGGTGACACTGCCGCCCTGCCAACGCTGAGTTATTATCTAATCTGAGGCTCTGCCCAGGGTTACATTTGTCAATCTGTTCTGGATGGTCCTGAGAGGCTTCTGCTTTCTGGCAAAATGTAGAAAAAAAAAAGGAAAAAAAAAGATTATGACCAAAAAAACAAACATATTCATCCCAAAATGCCTACAGGCTACCTGTTGTCCCTTATCTTCTGGTCTGGATTCATGGCATGAGTGATTTGTGTGTGTGACAAAGAACCTGACCCTTCAAACTTACAACAGAGAAGGGGAAAGCAGCACATAGTGTCCTTGCAGCTTCAGCAACGTACACACTCTGTGAAATTATGGGTCAATATTCTTTTGCTTATAACAGTTAATTATGAAGACTTGGACGACACAAGAATCTCATTATGTATTTTTTTTTCATTTCCTCAAAAACTCACTCGCCATCGAGGCAAAGTTGTTTAGCAATCCAATAACATGAAGCATTGATTTTTATAGCTGTCTAATTGCATCCTCTAATCAAGATGGAATACCATAAGTGATTACGCCCCAGGCTGTTAATAAACCCATAATGACAGTGCAATGAGGTGGCTTAAGGAACACCTCGTAGATGCGAAAACTCTGTGAATATGATATGTTTGATCTGCCGGTGACAGTAACAGACTAGTGGAGCCCTTTTACTCCATGTGCCGGTGGAGAGTAATTGATTTAGGCTGCAGCAGGAAAGATAGATGGCTGTCACTGTCTGTTGTGACACATGCAGGATGTCTCTGGCGAGATTTAGCAAGGGAAACCGGCCAATTAGAGAAGCACAATCAAATATTCAAGAGCAGACGGACACAGTCGTTATTTATCCATGCTAACACGTGAATATTAAAGAAGTTAAATGAGTGTGGTGCTCAATCATTCACGTTCACGGTATGCTTAAGAGTGCTCTCTTGCTTAGATGGTTATACTGTAGTGGTTGCAGGAAAAAGTACCTGGATTTCCGCATAATTTGGTAATACATTTTGCTCTCATCTTCAACCAAGTCACATTAGACAAACACAGTCTTATTAAACATATTACAGACAAACAAAATGTTTTCATTTCATTATTAAACATGCCATATAACATTCACAGTGCAAAGTGGAAAAGGTAAGAATCCCTAAGCTAATGATTTTTCCAAAAGCTAACTTTCAGTCAATGAGACGAGATGGTTCAGGGACAAAAGACTCACAAATTTTGAGTTTGCTATTCAGAGAAGCTATTTAGAGAAGACTGGAAAGAGCTACAAAAGTATCTCTAAAAGCCTTGTCATCCAAAAGAAGAATCCTAGAATGTCAGTGAAAGACTCTAGAAATTTTTATTCATAGATGCCACCTACGTCACTACCAATAGAACGCCGCCATATTTACGACCGATCTCGCCCGGTATGGCCGCCCAAACTGCCCATATGAATAAGAGAGAGAGACAGAGATACCTTGAGAAAATTTTAATTTTAGGCTCCGATCCTTATTTGTTACCTCCAGTTTTCTTTTGCCCATTATTATCTGCCCCAGACTTGCCCTCCATGATATATATATATCTTGTGCATAACCCCTCCCCATACAGTGGAGATCGCTTGAAGGCTGTCAAAAGTACCGATGCATATCAATATGCTGTAGCTGGATGGGTAAAAGACGTAAAAGTGCGGCGCTGGCCCCCAAGGATTTATATTTAATCATGGGAAATGTAGGTATTATAAAAAAAAATTAAAATGTATGATTTTGGTGGTATTTTGCTCTGAATAGCGAGTTGTTAGCTAGGTAAGTGACTAACAGCTGGTAGCTTGCCCGCTGTTAGCCACGGCTCACGGCTAGCTGTCATTAATCTGGATTAGGCCTCTTGCGATAGTCAATAAATCAATTAATCGCACGTAAAAAAAAAATGTGCGCGATAATTTCCATTTGCATGCTTGTTTGTTTTCCTCGTCTCCCTCTCTCTCTACCAAAGAGACTGGATGACAACTCTGTTTAAGACATAACCGACATATTTTACGTGAATACTCTCCAAAACAGACATTTAAACATAATGTTGTGTGTATTTGTCCATTCAGACACTAAACAGAGCTCAATTCATTACTCGCGCGCTGTATAGGGGTCTATGGCCGCACGCGTCGGGTCGTGTGTGTGCGCACAGAAAGATGAGACATGATGATACAATATGAGACATGCAGCGATGATCTCTTCGAATGACAGCTAACCACTTCTTTCTTCTATCCTTTTCTTTTGTTATATAATAAAATACCAGTTCGGGGTTCCTCTTTCGGCTGTTTTTGCAGCCAACTGCAGAACATATTGCAGGCATTACTGAGACCGTCGGTCGTAAAGATGGCGGCGCAAAGCTACAGTGACGTCATGTGACCCGAACGAATAATATGCTACATATCTATTTACAGGTCTACGATATGTAAAATGTTAATGTAACTAACATGTTCACGGAGGGACACCACAAAGTAATCCACTGTGGTTAAAAAATAAATAAATAAAAACTTCACAGTACACTAAAAATTGCTGGGTTCTTTCGACTCATGTTTGGGTAAAATATGGACAAACCCAAACGCTGGGTTAAAAATTTAATAAAAAGATTACACCAATCTTGTTGGTTGGTCTATTTTTGACCCAAACATTTTTTAGATTGTATGTGCAGAGAAAAAAATGTCCAGTGCAAAAACATCATCCCAACTGTGAAGTATGGTGCAGGAACCCTCATGGTTTATGGTGGCTTTAATGTCTAAGGACATTTTGGACTACCAATTGAAGTTCAACAGGAGTTGGGCAATGCAATAGGACTAAGCAGCATGATTAATCGGGAAAAAAAAAATCTCGATTCAACCATAAATGCGCTCTCATTTCTTAATGATGGCGATTCACTTCCGTGTATTTCCCTGCATTCAGATCATGCTGCATTCACACGTTAATGGTCACACTCACACAATAACAAAACACTATTAATTCACCAATCAATCATAAATCTCAATCACTTCTCTCCTCTCCCTCATTGGCCACGTTCCGCTGTTACTGACGTGTAATAAGGCGGCAGACCTAAACGGAGTCAGTTTACTTCGTGGATTTGTAGCGGTAAGATGTAAAAAATGAACCCCAGTGTGGAAATTCTGGTGAAGACGGTGAGAGTGAGGATGTAACAACATTGGTACAGAAAAAAGGAGCACATTCCACCATGTGGAACTTTTTCGGGTTTAAACCATAGACTGTAAAAATATGGACAAAGCGTCTGTGACGTCACCCATAGACTTTCTGAAGAACGGTTTTGAGGCCGTTTATGGGGGGTATGGGCGGCGCCATCTTTTGAAAATCTTGGGAAATCCTAACCCCGACCACCTTCTGACCAATCCATATATGGGTAAAAGGGCGGGCTTTGTGTGAGACTGAGCCGGCCGGTGGACGCGCCTCTTCAGCCAAGCAGCCTCAGCTATCTGTAACGTTACAAGATTGACTGGCAGACTAGGCTACTTTTTACAGCGAGTATCATTCTTATGTTGAAACTCCTTTTCCTCGATTTACTGAAGCCGATATGTAAAACGCATTTGCAGCTGCATAGCTCGCTCATACATAGGCTGTGCTGCGGCAACTGCACATCCAATGGCGCTGGCGCCTCTGATGTGCGACCAACTAGCTCGCAGATCAGTCTATTCTTAGGTTACATTTATTCATTTGGCAGACGCATTTACAGTGTTTCAAACGTCAGTTATAACCATAGGTAAAGTACCTCGGACGCTAACTTATCTGAAGCGATTTAATGCTAACTGTTGCAGTGCCACTGCCCACAAACATTGATGCTAAATAGTGCTAACTACGTGAAATAGTAGTGGAATGTCACTTACCGGAAAAAAAGGATATATAAGGAAAAAAGGAAATATATATTCGAATAGTTTTAAAAATCTGAATTTCGAAGGTGAAAATGAATATTCGAATGTGGAAAAACACACCCGCGGTAGCAGAGGCGCGGCAGTCTGCTGCGAGTGGGCGCGCTGCCTGAGAGAACATTACTAAAGTGTAGGCTTACTGTACTGACTAAATAGATATTGCATGAATAAGGTAGGTTAGATACAGCAGTTAGAATAGGGAGACATACAAAATGTGAAGTGCTGGGGGTACTTCATGGAGAGGATTGAAAACCACTGGTCTAATGCGATTGTCATGCGCATTTTTTCAGTAAAGCAGATTCTGTAATCAGCAGTAAATCTCCATCACAAGCTTTCAGATGACGCAGCATTTACTGACAAGATGCGCATGACAATTGCAGCATTTGCCTAATCGCGATTGCGAATTTATATATAAATTAACCAGACATAAGCAGAAAAAATAAAAGTATAAATGGGCCCATTTTTATTCTGAGTTTTACATGAACATTAAGGATTGTATTGTATGTTTCTACATTTTAATTGTGCCTTTTTAACTAATTACTTTTATTTATAAAAAATAAATAAAAAATTAAGTATAAGCACACACAATTAAGTTTATCCTGCTTTATGTTCGTCCCATTATATTTTAATAGCCATTTTAACATGTAATGCAAGAAAATTTATGGAATGTTAAATTAATTTACTGCAGAGTTGATCAAGCATATTTTTATTTATAGAGAATGCAATGAAAGATTCCCGGATTGACCATGCTGTGGGTCTTTGCAAAAAGCTTGTGGCCTACTTCAGCCATAGTTGGAAGGGGAGGAGGGAGCTTGCTATTGCCCAAAAGGAGCTCAACCTGCCTGAACACCAGCTTAAAATGGAGTGCCCAACAAGATGGGGATCCCGACAAGCTATGGTCCAGAGGATCCTTGAACAGCAAACTGCTATTGGACATGTTCTCTCCGCTGACCGGAAGGCTAGACACCTGACACCAACCTGGCAGGATATCGAAGTCCTTCAAGTGATCAACAAGACACTCACCCCACTGGCAGACTTTACTGATGCTCTGTCAGGAGAGCAGTATGTTACTATCTCCTCAGTCAACCTTGACCTCCACCTTTTTGAGACAATGATGGCAGTGCAAGAAGATGATACAGGTCTCGCACGATCAATTAAGTCAAAAATCCTGCATTACCTTAAAGAAAAGTATAGTGATCCACACACTCAGGAGCTGCTCGACATAGCCAGCGTATTGGATCCACGGTTTAAACTGGACTATGTCAGCGAGGATAACAAAGTCAGTGTCAATGACAGACTGAAGAATGAGATGACTAGCATTGGTATGGTAAGTATATCTTTACATGATTCACGATATTTATTGTCTCACAGAGTAAGAAATTTACATTAGGCTACATTGTTTACAGCTGCAAATAATTGAAATTGGACTTAGCTACCCACCATAGTTTTTAACTGCTGAGATGTTACTTTTGATAACAAGTGTAGAATATTAAGATTTGTATGTGATCTTTTCTCTTTTCCAGCAAAGTCCCCCCACAACTGCCCCCAGCGCCCAGCCTTCGCTGCCCCCCGTAGAAAAGAAGAGAAAGACCTTAGGCTGTTTTTTTAAAAGCAGTAAAGGACAATGAGGCAAGCAGCACCATCTGATGCTTCTTCTCAAGAGAATGATGTCGACATGGAGCTAGGCCATACCTGTCAACACTCCCGTTTTTCCCCCGTTTTTTAGCCCTATCTCCCGGACCCCTCCCGGTTTGTTATTTTTCCCGGGAAACTCCCGTAATTTGCATGGCCCAAACTCCTTTATGAATAATCGGACCAATATGTTTGTCTGATGTTGACCAGTTGCCAGATTTTATTAAATGCACTATATTCACACAATCCACAGACCATTTACAATTTCAACCCGTTTCTCACCTCAACCTGGCAACCTATAACCCAGTTGCGCAGTCGCGGAAAGTTTAACCCGAAAGCGAGCCGATAGACATGATGGCAGGTGAAGGTGGTGTCCCCGCAATGAAACTGTAGGCCTAGTACAGTTTGTAACGCGTTGCTTCAGGAAGATTAGAGATAGCTCACAACTGAAGTTATTGCATGCAGAGGCCAGACAGACACACAGACGCACTTTATTCCCAAATCGAACTCGTGTAGCCTAACTGTCTGTCACACGTTCTACCGTCCACATCGTTACTTAATTAACAAAATAAGATAAAAATTAGCATCAAACAGAAATTACCCGCATACATAGGGTGTTCGCATAGACAGTAAAAGGGGTGTTCGAGGCCCAAGGCACATACAATACAATACAATACAATACTGCCGACAGTTCAACAGGGAGCGCACAGCTCTTAAAGGGGCCACACCTTATTTCCACTCGTTACAAGCATAGACTGTAAAAAATAGGTTACAAGTTGTACATTTACCCCAACCACCACCAACCCAATTTTTTTGTTACTCCTGCACTTTATTATACTGAATGTCCTGTGTTTTTTTTGTACTTGAGTGGAATAAATTTTGGTTGAAAAAATGAGAATCGTGTAAGAGAATCGTGATCTCAATTCCCATGGAGAAAAATCGTGATTCACATTTTAGCAAGAATCGTGCAGCCCTAAATAGGACAATGACCCAAAGCACAGGACTAAATCAACAATACAACGAATTCAACAGAAGAAAACATGCCAGCTGGAGTGGTCCAGTCCGAGCCCTGACCTCAACCCGACTGAAATTCTCTGGCATGACCTCAAGAGAGCCATTCACACCAGATGCACAAGAATATTGCTGGAAAGATTTTATAAAGAAGAATGGTTCAAATCAGATCCACAGTTACAGAAAACATTTGGTGGAGGTTACTGCTGCCAAAGCTTGCTGTCAACTAAGATGAAAATAAAACTAACTTAGCTGAAGATCAATTACATCAATAATCCAAAAACCCAGGTAAAAATTGGATACTTCTTCCTGCATCCATAGCTCACTGTATAACACCAATGTTTTGTTGAGTTTTCTGCAATGATTCTAAAAAGAAAGTATGGAGGTAAAGAAAATACTCATTATGTGTCTCGTGTAAAGGAGGCGATAGACGTCAACAGGAATTAGAATGCGATTTCAATAAAAAAAAAAATCATAATGTTAAAGGAAACAAATGATGAAAACAATATGTAAAGTGTTGTACACACTAGCACACAGGTAGCTGCTTCTGCTTATTCCCTTTTAGCACACATACACACAGAGAGAGCTTTTTCCCCTCCCGTTTTATTGATGAGTCTGTCCTGAGGTGCATCTTCATAATTGTGCATCAGAAAAGTATAGCTCTGTGATGGATATTTGTACATAATAAATGCAGATAAATAAGAGACACAGCCATTTTTCAACCGTTTTATGCCATTAACACTATCTCCCTCAGCAACTGTCAGCTCCATAAAAACCTTCAGATATATTGTGTTTTAATGCCCCTTTATAAAGGCAACATAAAAACGCAATATCCGAGAGCCTGTCACTTAGATAAACAAAGCAGAATATTGATTTCCCCCTAAATTGAAGTGGAGAAAAAACAATAATGCTATATTTGTAGTAACATGAAATTACAAGTGGTAACTGTGTTAAATTCTACCTTGCCTTGTCAGTTTCACACGTCTCCATAGTTATTCCTCCAGACTCATTTCTTAACTGAAAACCCTGCATCTCCTTATTGGATCGGGATGCAGCCCAAGATCCGCTCTCGAAGCTTATGCTACCTATGGACCCTATTACCCAGAATGCATTGCCAGACCTGTGATTAACCTTGCCTGAGCGCGCATACAGTCGATAAAGCATATGGTAAATAGACTGGCTTTCGCTCTCAGTTCGAGCACGCCGTAGGTCTGTCACTCCGTACGGCTGGAGTAAGACCGTATCCAAGCAATATCTTTAACACAATTCCTCAAGAAGGATGAAAAAAAGCTTTAACAAGCTGGATACCTAGAGAGTTAGCGCTCCACGTCTTTTACAAATAGTCTTACAACGCTTCAAATCGGTGCTCTGTGAGCGCTCTGTGAAGTTTCCCACTCGCCTCTCCCTCGCTCCTGCTCTCTCCCTATATTAAATCGACCAATCAAAGCATGTCAGTCATGCAGTCTGCCCAGCGTCTGACAGCTTGGCAGCTCCAATGCGAGAGTGCCTCATTCATTCTTATGACACGCTTCCGATATCTTAGTGTCTGACTCTCGCAAGGTCCATCAGACCGAACAAAATTGCAACCAGAAGCTATCTGATCCAGCTCTGGGTGGTATTAGCAGCCTGCCTCACATCTGAACTGTAATAGGAGCAAAGGCAAACAAAAAAACACACAATGCTGTTTATTACCTTGATGCTAATCAAGTGCAAACAAATTCCATTATGGAAAAATTGCCTTTGTATTGACTTTTTGCGAGCCAATGGGCATCCTAAAAAGCACCACAGAAGAGAAAAAAAAGCTTGTTTGTTGGAGTTAATGTTGGATACGGGCCATGAGGCACTCTAGATCGAAGCTTCACTGTAAAGGTGTGTGTGTGTTTTGTAGAGAAACTTGAGGGTATATTGACATTGCCAGAAGGGCCCTGTTTGAAACTGTGAGAGGATTGCTTACTTGCACATGAATATAACTAGAAGGTCTCCTATGGGTCCAAAGCCAATTGGATTTGATAAAAAATGGAAAGCTACCCCTGATTGTGATGACTCCAATAAAGAGATGTGACTGAAACTGGAGTTTTTACTCCCTTCTGGCCAATCAATCGGCACAAGGACTGCACTCTCATCAGGGAGTGAGTTAGTAGGGCATTTTAATGTTTGACCTGTTTAATAAGTAGACCTAAAAATTAAAGACAGTTCACCCAAAAATTAAGATTACGTCATTATTTACTCACCCTCATGTAATTTCAAAACTTGTATGACTTTCTTTTTTTCTGTCAAAAACAAAGGCCCTGTTTACACCTGGTATTAAGATGCGTTTTGGTCAATCAGATCACAAGTAGACGAGGGAGACACATTCCCGTTTACACCTGTTGTCTTTTGTCCACTTTCAACCACTTTTTTCCTGATTTCCTCAAGGGGAGGGTCTATGGGCGGATAGATGTATGTTTATTTTTCAGATCTCTTGATATAATGGACAAAACAAGCTTGTCAAGGTGTCAAGTAACAAACTATTTGCTTACTTAAGTAGAAATTTTGGCTATCTACACTTTACTGGAGTAATTATTTTTCAGCCGAATTTTTACTTCTACTTCTTACATTTTCACAAAATTATCTGTACTTACTCCTTACATTTTAACAATAGCCTCGTTACTCCAATTTCATTTCGGCTTGTTTTCATTCCGGGTTGTCATCGTTTAAAAAAAAAAAAAAAACCTATCCAGATAAATCGCGCCACCCGGATAGAGTGAATTTGATTGTGGTTGGATGAGAAGTATAAACATATACAAATTCCGTCACCCTATTGGTTTGTACGCGATCCATCGCACCTGCACATGACACAAATCACGCCACACTCCAGCAAGGACATAGCCAGTGTTGGGGTCGTTACTCAAATTGGTCGTACACCAATTTTCTTGTCCGTTGCCCTCACAGATTCTTGCAGCTAAGCTTGGATGTACATTTACATTCCAATAAAGGTTTTTTATAACATGCCTCTGAAGTTGGACTTTTTGCACCATTACAATACTTGTCGTACAAGGCAACTTGTCATCATATCTTCCACTCCACGAAACACATGTTAATGCTCAGTAGTACACATATATGATTCTTTAATGTATTTGCATTGTACTAAAATGCGTTCATTTTCAATTGGCATATATGAGGCTGAAACAGGTAGCCTAGTGCATCCCAAATTTTTCAACATTATATTTTAATATAACATAGTCATTATGGCCTTTAGAAAAAATGTTTTTTTGAGGAGGTGGAGTAGTGCACTATTAGGCCCCTGTGGCGTGGCCTAAGCTTTTGTCCTTAATGGCATTTTTCCCTTACATTACTTTCACATATTAGGTAGTTTTGAAACCAGTACTTTTACACTTTTACTTGAGTAAAAAGCTTTGAGTTGATACTTCAACTTCTACAGAAGTCTCTTTAAACCCTAATATCTATACTTCTACCCGAGTAATGAATGTGAATACTTTTGACAACTCTGTTTACATATGAATGCGCCCGGAGACAACAGAAAACCATACAGAGAGCTTTTGTGGCTGTTCGAATGCATTCAATCATATGAAAGTTTACACTATGAAATGCAATCCAGTTGAATGAGTTTTCGACTACCTCTCGAAGTGGTTTAAAGTGGACAAGCTCAAAACGTTTTAGACCCTGTTTACACCTGTATTTAGCGTTGTCCACTAATGATCCAATCGAACAAAACAAATCACATTATAGCCATTTACAACTCCTCAACAACTGTGAATTTGGACATATTACTCTTTTCACATACTGTTTTCTACTATACAGTAATTAAGTATATGTCTTTGGATGCAGCCGTATAATGTAAATGAGTCATATGGAGCACATTCATAAGGCTTTTATTGTGCTTTTTGGAGCTTGGCAGCTCCTGGTTCTCATTTATATTGTACAGGACAGCACATTGGAATATTCATCTAAACTTCCAATGTTTGTCTCAAGGAAGAAATAAAGTCATACATTTTCTGAAGGACACAATGACATTTTTTCATTTTTGGGTGAACTACCCCTTTAGGATTTATGCTCTGAAGATCTAAAGTGAGACAGAAAACCTATATAATATATACAGTATGTGCTAGCAAGTTATGCATTTTCAACTACATCTGGTACATACTATTATAAATTGGTGCATTTGTTTTATTTTTGAGTTTCTTTTACCAGTGGTTAAGTTTGAAAAGTGGCATTTTGCTGGGTTTTCTGCTATGGACAACATACAGTTTTCTGCCTTGTTGTCTAATGAGAGACCTGTCCCAAGAAAGGCTGGCTGCACTGGCTAAAAGTAATAATTAAGTGCCAATTAAACCCTGCTGCCCATGAGCAAAAGCAAGCAAGGTCAGTGTTTGTCAGACTTTGCTGCGAGGAGAAAAAAAGACACCACTTTCCTCGTATTGTTCTGTTTATTTGGTATAAGTAATTAAAGCTCAGTTGAACTGAAAAATCATTTTGCACTTATTTTTCTTCTAACCTAGACCTAACCAAATAAGTGCTTTAAGTATTGTGTCAACACATTTGGTTTTTTTCATCCACTTCTTCTTTTGCGGTCAAGTTGTTTTCCAACTGGACAACATGATTCAGAGTTGTGAAAGAATTATATTTTTAACATTAGTGAAACAAGGACTGCAAATGTGCTTCCACTGCATCTAAGTAGAACACATCTGTGACATAATGACAGCTGACAGAGTGTGTGATGCTTTCTTTGCTTCTCATTAGCATGCAGCTACAGCAGCCAGACATTACCTGTTGATGGCAGAGCAGAGGCGCATGCTGATGGACAGATGGATGGGGTGGCTGATGAATTCCTGGCAGGTGCTTTGTCAGAGGAGAAGCAATTTAAACCTCAGGGGAGAGGAGCCATTTGGAGTTCACACTAGAGCTCTAATGTAGAAAACAGTCAAATCCTTCCTCTCCCTTTCATAATTAAACCGCACTGCACAGCGGCGTCTCCTAACAAAGGACCGGACATGAGCGGTAGCGCGTTAGCCATCGGCACTCCTCTTACCTGACGCCAAGCATCGGGCTGACTGGGATATAGAAAAATGTCCGCCGAGGGGTCAATCTTCCTTTCATAGGTTGTGACTGATAGATCCAATACCTTTGGAATCAGATAAAACTTTGACGAATGGCTTGGCAGTCGGCTGGTGGGAATCACTTTGCCCTATGCCCGAGCTGGCCTGTCCCTCTCACATCACGGACTCTGCTGGCTTTGATCAATGGTTCCCACCTGCCGCTGCATAGGGCAGCATGCTGTCACATGATTAAAAGAGCTGGAGGATATTGCTTTCTCTCCGTTTGCTCGGCGAGAGAGAAAACTTCATAAAACTAAGGCGACAGCACTTTCTCTGCTCAGCCCTCTCACTCTCCCCTGTCTGCCACTTGGGTGATATGGATTGATTTGAGAGCTTTGGCTGATTGGAGAACAGAGGAGTGCGGATGAGCCAGGAGAATGAGAAACATCTGTTTCAGCATGTATCTCCCCGAAAGGGAGCCGTGCTGACGACGGCGGCGGCGGCGGCGCCTGTCATAAAGAAACTAAATATGCATTCTATAGGAACCCAGGTTGGGATTCATTTTGAAGAGAATCAGGAGACTTTTTATCATGCATATGACCTCATCAGATGACATAGACCGTTATGCAAAGACCGCAAATCAGGCCATGAGGCAGATAAGCTACAACATCATGTGCACAGCCCCGTCGCTTAGAACCCTGCAATGTTGAACGGAAAGATGAGAATTGGGGAACGGTGGCCGTGATTGACGAGGGAGGTGGAGGACTAGGTGTCCCCGCATGGATGCAGACCATCGGAGGCCTCTGAAGTGTTTTGCACGCTCACAGTCACTCATCACCCCTCATACTGGGGACTCTCACATAAGCCCCATAAATCAACTCTATCGCTCCCCTCAACTAGTGATAAATCGACCTGGTGATTAGTGTGATGTATTGTGCAAAATGTAAATAATAACAAGTGTTGCTAATTGGTGCACTACCTGGCAACAAATCAGTAACACGGAATACTGTACATACCCGACTGCCATTCTGCATCCCACTCATTACAGAAAGGTGCCATCTCATTCCCTCCTCCCTACAGCGCTTGCTCTTCCCTAACTGCTCTGTGCTACTTTTTTAGTTTATTTGTCACTGGGGACTGGTCTCGCAGCTATTGTTCAAGTTAGGACAGGTTTAAGACCTGAAAACGTACACTTTTTTAGTCTTGCTTTAAATTATTTGAATGCGTTATCGCTGCACACTAGCAATGATTTTAATATTTGATTTTAGATTTGTATGGACTATTACACTCAAGAAAAAAAGACAACTGTTGATGTACAGTTGTACTCAATATTATTCAACCCCGATTGCAAATCCGTTTATTGACAAAATTGACAAACTTTCAGCTGCTTGCAATGAACAGATTAAACAAAATAATTGAAATAGCTTAACACAACAAATGTTTCAAATGGTTTCCCCAAATTCAACTGAAAATGCAACTGTTAATGTCTTCTGCAGTCTCAAAATTATTCAACCCCTTCATGGCAAGCATCTTTAGTACTTAGTAGAACACCCTTTTGCTGTTATGACCTGCTGCAAATGAGATGTGGCAGCGTTTCTGAGGAATCCTCATGAGCAATGGCCTCCAGTTCAGTAATATTCTTGGGTTTGCGTGCTGTAACAGACTTTCTATGGGGTTCAAGTAAGGTGACTGTGATGGCCACTGTAGAATCTTTCAGGACTTCTTCTGTAACCAAGCCTTGGTGTAATTTGAGGTATACTTTGGATCATTGTCCTGTTGGAAGGTCCAATGAAGCCCAAGCTTCAGCTTCCTCACTGACGGCATGACGTTTTCTCCTAGGATTGACTGACATACTTCAATGAATCCATCTTGCCTTCCACACGCAGCAGGTTTCCAGTGCCAGAGGATGCAAAGCAGTCCCAGACCATCACCGAGCACCACCATGCTCCACCCAAAAATGAAAATTCTGTCATCATTTACTCACCCTCAAGTTGTTGCAAACCTGTATGAGTTTCTTTCTTCTGCTGAACACAAAGGAAGATATTTTGAAGAACGATTGGAACCAAACAATTGTTTGGCACCATTGAAAAAAAAAACACTATGGAAGTCAATGATGCCCACAACTGTTTGGTTCCAATCGTTCTTCCAAACCGCAACCAAAAATTACGCAGCTGTCTGCTGTAAATGTAGACTTCCATTTTGTAGTGCAAGCTGTCAGTCCGGATGAAAGTCAGGGGCCGAGCTGTACTTTTATGAAGCTGCTCTGGGAGTCTGCTCCTGATGTACTGGACTCTCAAACCAAAGAGATGGCATTCGAAAAAAATCGACACAACAGCTCATCCGCCATTACAAGGTCCTCATCACCGCTCTACGTGACGAGCTCCAGATGCCCATGTCTCTGATTTACACTCGGTGGAGAGTGAGAGGAAACACCATCTGACAGAAGCAAGGAGACTGGTTGTAATTAGCGTAGGATGTATGGAAGCAGTTAAGACCTGGAAATACCATTGATCAGGACGAGCTATTGACAGAAACACATAGAAGCAGCTGACAGAAACACACCCGGTCATTTCTCACTCTGGCTCCCTTCGGAAAGGTGCTGCTCTTGATAGCAAGCTAACATTTTCTAAAGTGTAAGACACCGGTCCATTTGGCAAGCCTTTGTACACTGTGTGTTCAATGTAACATTTGCAAAAAGTGTGCAAAAACATTTGCAAATTTTACCTTTAGTGGCACTACAGCTTGTCACTGGGGCAGTACCCTCAAATATACATATTTGTACCATGTAGGATCCATATTAGTACAGAGTACATTTGTATCATCTTAAGGTACTAATATGCACCCTTTAGGGGTAGATAAGGAAAACAATTCTAACTTTTAGGGTACTGCCTTAGTAAAACACTAAAGGTATAATTTCTCTTCTTTTTTTTCTCTCAGAACATATTGGAATCCCTCACATTTGTTGTTTTAATCGACTAAGTATGGCTGTCAATAGTTTAAAAACTAAATAGCATATATTGATAATGGTAGAGCCCAAAATTAAAAAAAATATATATCATTACAAAACATTTCCCTATCGTTGACTGACACATTCAAATAAGCTCTGAATGTGTAAGACTTCAAATTCAATAGCCACAATAAGTAAATAACTAGGCCTAGAAGAATAACAAATCACAGTAAACTGTAAAACTACTTGCACTACAAACCAGTCTGTTTATGATTAGGATAATAAATGAAAATATTACAACAAATACCAGTTTGCAATATCAAGCAACATAGTGACTGTTTTAGCACAACTAAAATTACTATAAGCACTGACACCTTAAAATGACCCACTCTTACGTTAAAAATTAGGTGGATATCCAGTCCATCACTGGCCTAGAGCCCACAGTAATCCGTTCAATCTGTCTAAGGTACAGTTCTGGGGATAACACTGGATGTGCAATATGTGGTTCAGCTAGGCGCACTCTGAAAATCTTTAAGGTGGCACTTCAAGCTTGAATTGCTCTGATAGCAGGAAACTTCATTAGTGGGAGCATGATTAATTGTGTTAATTTTGTATCAGATTATTTCCTTATAATTAATTGCTGCAAATTAACATGTTAAATTGACAGCCCTAATGAATACGGTATACTATTATGGATTTCTTGCTTTACAGACAAGTGTGATTGGAACGTTTCTTATATTACACCTGTTACAATTCCCCCTACAGACTTTCTCACCACTTCTGTGTCTATTTTCTCTCACCTGGACTTACACAATAACGTGGTATGTAAAAGTCCGCTTAACTTTTGCAAAGCCCTGCTAGCATGCTGCCGATGTGCTGTGACCACTGTATGCAAAGCGTGGTATTAGTCACAGGCCGGCTGGCCATGACAGGCCTGCAGTGTGAGGGAGATTAATGCCGGCCAGGGCCACTTTATTATCCGTAGACTCTTCTTTCTTGCTCTCTGACTCCGTCTCGCCATTGCACCTTGCCATTAATTGTCTGTGCCCTCCCTCATCCCCTCCCACCCGCTCTAGAGTGACGGCAAAAGCACCTGTCCCTAGCTTTGACAATCCCCACCATACCACACTCAACTTGTATGGACCCACTCACACACACCTGCACTACTGCCGACGGCTGCAGAGAAAATAACATTTGCGGTCAATCTCTTCTCTAAGGCACTGCATGCCAGGAGACATACAGGAAGTAAATGCAGCTGTCTTCATTTCCGCTGTACTAGATGTGGTCTCTAGCCCAATTTTAGTTCCATAGTGAAAAAAAACCATATCATTGACGTGTAAAAAAAAAAAAACATTCTGCTAGTCCAATATGTGCAGAATCTATACATGGCTGAGTTTTGTTGCTGAAGTAAGCTGGATGCAGACTCTGCACAGATATCAAACTTTTATAACAGTGAGCTTCACCTCCACCCTGAGCAGCATGTGTATTCCATCCAGAGATGAAGAGATGGGTGGTTCTGTCAACCATATGCCCCTGTTTATTTCCATAGGGCATTTAGCAGAACACACCTCTCTATGGGAATCTATCACATACTGCAAAACGAGTCCTCCAAGAGGTCCTTCTACGAGTTTATATCAACTTCCCAGCTGACAGCGCACCGCCATTAACAATTAATTATCCGGGACAGGCACTAACAGGCTGGGTATACACAAGCCCTCTGGGAGAGAGACAACCCAGATGTCACAACGGACCGCCATGTATAATCCAGCGCCTCACTGTATTCTCTCACCCACTCCCTAAGGACAATCACAAATCGCCAACCAAAACACTTGTGCGCTTTAGGTTTGGTCCAAAAGGCAGAGTCCACTTTACGAGTGAGAGTTTGTGAAAATGAGCAAGAGAGAGGGAGGGTTTGAGGGTATAAAGATCAGGCAGTGTAACATCCTTCAAAACCTGACATTAAGTATTCAGATGCTACAAAAAAGCAAAGTGTTGGCAATTAAAATAATCAATCTTCCTGGCGACGGTGTACCCAACATCTGTTCAATAAGTCCCCCGCTCTTGGTCTACTGGGAACAGAGAGGGTAAAAGGGAGGAGAGAAGGTCCACTTTTAGCTGTCCTTCAGTGATGAAAACCCCTCCACCTCTAACACACACACTCGCAGCGTGGCCAGTCCGTGCGGGCCTGATGTCAGGTTGTTCTGCTGTGTTGTTTCCTTTGTTATAAATAACAACAGGCCACCTGGACTTCCTCCACACACCGGTTTACCGACAATTCGATATAGGAGGGGAGACGGGAGGGGGGCACTAATGATCCCGCAGGCTATGGGCCTCACCGGCACCCCACCCTCTACCCTGCTCCCTCTCTCTCCTCATCCCGGGCTAATGGGACGGAGGGGATTCAGGGTAGGAGTGATGAATGACAGAGACGGATGGCTCGGGACAAAGCATGTGCTGACAAGCAGTGAATACGGGGCAACGTTGCAGAAAGGTCAACGCCAGGGAGAGAGAGGAAAAGGGAAAAAGTGAGCCTCGCGTGACTTTCAAAGTTTTCTCTATCGGCTCTCGTTCAAAAATGTGTGTGTGTCTGTTTGTGTCTGCGAGTGTTTGTTTGAGCGCAGGATGAAAGCGGGACAGAAGCCCGTAGTCTGTCCGCTGACCTGGTCTACTTTAACCCTCATGTTGAGACTGACTTTATATTCAATACATTTGAGGTCATGGGAAGCCCAACGCTGAATGTGAAAAAACATAAATGGTAATTTTGAAGTAATTTTCCCTTTATATTCATTCTTCATTACATATATGGCCCGTTTCACAGACAAGGCTTAAGTCTAGTCCCAGACTAAAATACGTTTGAGCTGTCTTAACTGAAAGCAACTTGGACTGTCAGTACCATTGTTTTGTCTCAAGATGCACACCAGTAATTTTGTTTATAAAAGGCACGTTTATAAAAGCTACTTAAATATTCTAATTTAACTAAGGCCTAATCTTGGCTTAATCTAAACCCTGTCTGTGAAACCAGGCCATAAATTAATAAAAGAATCCTGAAAAGGGGATTTTTTCCACAAAAAAATATGAAGCAGCACAACTGTTTTCAACCTTGATAATAAGAAGAAATATTTCTTAAGCACTGAATCAGCATATTAAAATAATTTCTGAAGGATCATGTGACACTGAAGAGTCATGATGCTGAAAATTAAAATGTCACCACGGGAAATATTTCAAATTTTAATAATATTACTGTTTTTACTATATTTCTGCGTCAATCAAAATGAGTCTTGGCGAGCACAAGTGACAAAATCAATTAAAAAAATATATATTACAGACCCTCAACTTAAAGTATCATCCTCATACTTCAATGTTAAGTTCATTAAAATGCCCAAACAGACCATTAGAGTTAATATAAGTGGGCTCGGATCAAAACACAATGGCATACCAAATTTTTCATTTTTCAGCATAATGCGCTCACTGTGGATTGATACGTTCACATGGGTAACGCTTGGCCTCAAAACAAACCCCTTGGCACAATAGCTTTGATCTATTTTTGAACCAGTGCCAGAGGCCTATTTTTTGGGGGTGCATGTATGAGCATGTTCTGATAGTTCCAGGTTAAAGGAGGCACTCAGAGAAAGAAAGAGAGAGAGAAAGAAAGAGAGAGAGAAAAGCTCTCTCAGCTGTAGTGCCCACAAAAGGAGGATCGGTGACTGCTGCTGCTCAAAGCACAAAGAAAGCGTTCAATTATGATGTGTCTGCATCTGCTGGAACATCCAGGCGTGAGTGTCTAGTTGCCGTCCCACAGGATCAAACCTGGCAGATCTGCCTAGATCCAGGCGTGGGTAGCCAGAGCTGATTTCGCTGCGTGTGTGTTGTGTACATAGGTGTGCAGTGTACGTGCACGCTACATGCTCACATCACACCAGGGACGCTTGTACGCTGCCACGCTCTTTCCACTGCCAGTGACCCCCATGCACAGCTCCCCATGGCTCCCCTTTTCAGCACGCTGTTTCTAATTCAAAACAAATGATCTCAGGAAAGAACAGGGCGACATGGAGGGGGGAGGGAGCGAGAAGGGAAGAGACAAATAAAGGGGAAAAAAATCGAGAGCATTATCACCTTGGCCAAGCATCAGGAGCTTAAAAAAAAGAGAGAGAGAGAGAGAGAGGAAGAAAAGAAGGTCTACGGGCAAATTCATCTTCTCCCCTGCTACAATCAATCTCTGGCCAAAAGAAATACACAATAACTAGGCAGGAAGAGGCCAAGATTTATGGGCCTGAGACATCTCCACTGACCAGCAACCACCTCACCCCATTCTGCGCTCTCTCTCTCTCCCTCTCTCTCTCTCTCTCTTCTCCTTCCTTCCATCTACCCCCCAACACTTACAATGATGTACTGTCTCCGCCGACTGTTTTACAAGTACATTAGCTTTATTTAATGAGATCAGCAAGTCATTTAACAGATGCATATGGAGCACGAGGCGAGAGACGCCCACTTACTCAAGGGCTCTTTATGTTGTAAAGTACATTTTGGATCTGATGTTCTGATGCATGAAAATGTGAATGTGACCCTTCTGCGAAGGGTTGAGGAGAAGAGAGGATGTTTTGTATACGATCGTGAGATTTATGGTATGCTTGGCCTGATATGTGCTCAGCAGAGCCCCTCACATGGAGGACGTGTAACTCACCGCTCTGAAAGTACAACATATTAGAAGAGACCAGGTTTGAATGCATGTTTGAATGTGGGGCCTTTTTAGAGGCCTCAACTTTGCAAGGCATCAGTACAATTTAAATCACTCTATTCATATCGAGTTGTTTATTAAAATGTGTGGTGACTGTCTACAGTAGTATGGATCCATGTCTTTGAAATACTGTCACTATATCAGCAAATTTGGGCCAACTCCATTGTCAGGTGCTCTTTATTACATATTTTCTGTGATTTCCATTAAAATATCAATTGATTGTGTTAAATTCATTTATAAATTTAATTAAATCCTCCTGACACAGACAGGGGCTGATAATTAATCCATTTAAACAAATGAAAATGACAAAAATGATATGATCTTACATAAGATTAATTCGGATTTTTCTAGTTTCCATTATATGTGTCATTCACATACTATGTCTTTGTAAGGCGGTAAAACGTAACGACAGAGTTGTATTTTTCATAGGGCTATCAATTTAAAGTAGTGTGATTAACTATGAACAAAATAATTTGATAAAAGTGAACATAATTAATCATGCCCCTTAAATTCCAT
The DNA here is from genome assembly GCF_029890125.1 of Rhinichthys klamathensis goyatoka. Classification (NCBI taxonomy): domain Eukaryota; kingdom Metazoa; phylum Chordata; class Actinopteri; order Cypriniformes; family Leuciscidae; genus Rhinichthys; species Rhinichthys klamathensis. Next base: position 1,677,940 of record NW_026606573.1, on the reverse strand, counting down.
TATATGGAAGTAACACCTTAATGTTTTTGCCATGTGCGCAGCAAAACTACATTTCCAGAGATCAGGCAGAACAGAACGAGTAAGAACTTTGCATTTTCATTTGGAGGTGTTTCTCAGACTAATTGGATTGATTTTTTCTTTTCAAACTGATTTTTAATCAATTACCAGTTTTTTATTTCTATTGCACACTAATTATTAAATATCACCTATTTATGACCATAAACAACCATTCAAGTTTGGGTTTGTTAAGTCTCACCAAGGTTGCATTTAAAAATACATCAAAATAACTCTCCAGTCTTCAGTGACACATGATCCTTCAGAAATCATTCAAGTAACATGTTGAAAATAGTTGCTCATTAATAATTTTGTGGAAAACGTGATACTTTTTAAGGATTCTTCGATTAAATGAAAGTTCAAAAGAACAGAATTTTTCCTTAAAATAGAAATCCTTTGTAACGTTACAAATGCTAAATAAAAGTGTTAATTTAGCATTAAAGACCCAAAACTTTTGAACTGTATATAATATGTACACTCTGTTTATATAATCTATAATACTTGTGTTCAAATTAGTATTAATCATTTGAAAAAGCATTATAAACTACAGTGTTAAATCCTGAAATGTCACGTTCTGTTTTAAAATCATTAACACTCATCTTCAGTGATGACTTGGTCAGATATCCTAATTATTTTTCATCAGTATCTGATGTTTAAAATTTCTTGCTGCATCTGTGCATGTACTATGGAGCACTTTAAAGAGCTATCAAGTCATCCTGACAGCAAATAAAAACATACAGCAGAGTAATACAGTACAAACAACAGGATAAACCAAGGCCAAGACCATTGCCTGTGTGTGTGTGTGTGTGTGTGTGTGTGTGTGTGTGTGTGTGTGTGTGTGTGTGTGTGTGTGTGTGTGTGTGTGTGTGTGTGTGTGTGTGTGTGTGTGTGTGTGTGTGTGTGTGTGTGTGTGTGTGTGTATATATTTCCTAAAGCCCACGAGATCAAGAGAGAACAGCTCCTCCACACAGAGGTAAAAATTAATTTCTTGAGAGCTATATATCAAGCGGTATTTGTTTAATGAGTGCTCCTGTGGAAAGATGTATAGAACATGTCAGGCGTCCACTTGCAGTGCGTTCTGGGATACAGATAACATCACAGAATGTGACCGCTCACTCTGTCTCAACGCCCCATCCGCTTTATCTCCCTCTTGCCCGGCCCATTATAAATGAGAGGCTATGGGAGAACAAGGAACAAAAATAATGGAGACGGGGAAAAAGCCTCACCAGCACTCCGCAACCTCACCAAAACAAACAAACAAAAGAATCATCAATGCCGGACCCGGATGGACGTTTCGTTAAAGCACTTCAACGGTGCCACCGCAATGTGCTGTAAGACACGTCGTGACGTGTGAACTGGGTGAAAAATGAGCCCTGTTTGTGGTCATCCTTTATCGGTTGAATCTCCTGGACTCGTGTTGTGGTGAACCTGCTGTTTGGCATGCTTAACTAACCTGTGCTCTCCTCTGGCAGGTCTTTGCACCTTTTAAGTTATGGAAATGAGATGCAAGAGGCGGACATGGGGGTAATTAATTGTAACTCGAAGGATAATGTTGGCCTGTCAGGGACGTCTGCACGTTGTGTAACATTTTTTAAGGGGAATGTGCTCAAACTGAGAAGATCTGCTGGCGTTCCATCTTAATTGCTGTGCAGCCGGAATGCTAAAACGCTTTTTGCTTTTCTTCAGCACCCCTCCTCCTCTGTTCCCTCCTCTCCTTCCTGTCATAGTATTTATTGTGTTTGTAAACACCTCATACAAGGGAATTATCAATGGGCAAAGCATTGACTGGGACATTGTGGGTGTGTGTTTTGGATGTAAACAAATTTGATACTCTGCATGTATGTGTACTGGTTCATCTACTGGATATGGATACATAAACAAATCAGAAAAACCTGTTTTTTTTACGGGTTTTGTTTTCCACATTTAAGCATTTTTTACACGTTTTTTATTTCTAAATGTATATTATTATTACTTATTTAGATTGTTTTATTTTAGATTTATTTCAGATCCTAACTACAAAATATCAGATCAACAGATATAGAATAATTACTAAATAGAATAAAAATAGAATAATATAATTCAATAGAATACAATCACTCAGGCAAATTACACCAAATCGTCAATGTTATCACAAACTAGAAAATATTTGGGATTATATATTTGTTCATGTTTCCCTTTTTGCGCACCCCAAGTATTTGGGGGGAAAGTCTAATAAAAATATGATCATGTTTGTTACATGCAGCCACAATAAATAAATACATAATTTATATATATATTTGAAGTTACTTTTACTTTTTTGGTTGTTTATCAGCATAATTGATTATAAGAAAAACATATGCTGCTTCAAAAATTATTATTTTAACATTAGTTTCTGTTAATGTATTCATCAAATTAATTCTCACTCTGATTGTGTTTTTATCATTACCATAATTAATCTTTAATTTTGAAATTGCTTTTAATGTTTGTCGTTTACCTCTAAATATTTATCATTTAATATTTGTTTCCACTCTAATATGTAATGAAGATTTTTGCCAGTTGCCCGCTGCAGTATGGAAGTAAAATAATGCCAAATGTTTTTGAAACAAAAAAAGCCTGTTGAATTGCCTTGAAAAAAAATAGGCATTGCATTAACCATGCATGCATTTTTAAAGCATTGTATTTTTAGGGCTTGCATTTTTATGGGCTGAATTTCAACATGGTTTAAGCTGTGAATATTTCAATTCAAAACATTTCAAACACATTTTCATTATTAAAAATTCAATAATACATATTCACCTTTCACATTTCACTTCCAAAATATTCAAACTGTTTAAAAATACAACCTATAATATTCAACAGGCAATGTTCGGTCCATTTTATTTCGCTTTGCAAATTCGCTTCCACAAATTCAGTGGTTTAAATTCGACAGTAAATTCAACGTTGACATCCAGGAACTGCAGGAAAAGCAGTAGATTACCAAAATCGCAGCATGAAACTTTGCGCGTTAAATTCATATTCTGAGTCCATCTGCTTGCCTGTAGCCTAGTTCAGCCTACAGTTTTGTGTCTGTGTCTTTTCCGCATATATACTGACCCCGATAATCATCACAAAAATGTAATGCATTCTCAATGGCTGTAAATGAGTTTTTATGAATGAATGGCTTGCTCTAACTGTTGCTCTGGTCTTCGTCAACAACACGCGCTTGCACCTCCTGCTGGTGAGGGCGACTAACAGCAGATGGAGATTATGCTCGGTAATCTATTGCTTTTCCTGCAGTTCCTGGATGTCAACGTTGAATTTACTGTCGAATTTGAACCACTGAATTCGTGAAAGTGAAATAAAATGGACTGAAAATTGCCTGTTGAATATTATCAGTTGTAGCTACTTTTAAACAGTTTGAATATTTTGGAAGTGAAATATGAAAGGTGAATATGGATAAATGATTTTTTTTAATAGCTGGGTTTCAGTCACGTGATTATGATGACGCGCGAAATTCAGATGGAGGGCAGGGAGTGAAGAGCGCAATGGACGAGATGGAGGAAAGTCCGTACTGTACTACTTTACACGCTATTACAAGAGAAAGATATAAACAAAAAATCAAACATATGTTGGACGTGATCCTTACGTTATGAAGAGGAGCGATTTTTCAACTGAATTTAAAGATTTTCCTGCAATCGAGGCGGTAGATATCAGCACCTACCTCGTCTTACAGACATACTTTGACTTTACAAAGTTCGGAAACGTTACACGTTACACAAACATAGCCACTTAAGTTGCATTAACTCACCTTTGACGAAGTGATCACTGCACACACGGGTATTTTCCCATTCGGCTCCTCCCGACCGCAGACGTAGGTTTGCAAGCCGTTTTTCCGGAGTTTTTCGGTCAATTTCTTGCATTTTCCCCCCTTATGAACAACAACTTTTGGTACACGATAAAAACTCATCGTGGTTTGATCGATTTAAGAAACCATAAACGACGCAAAACATAGGCATTTTGAGTTTGTTATAGTGCTTTCTAAATACAGCAAATCACTTCCTGCCCTCCATTTGCATTTCGCGCCATGGCAACGCAGTGGCGTGACGTCATATGAAAACAAGCTATTGAAATGTTTTGAATTGAAATATTCACAGCTTAAATATTCAACCATGTTGAATTTCAGCCCATAAAAATGCAAGCCCTAAAAATAAAATGCATTAAAATGCAAGCATGGTTAATGCAATGCCTATTTTTTTCAAGTAGTGCAATTCAACAGGCTTTTTTGTTTCAAAAACATTTGGCATTATTTTACTTCCATACTGCACTTTCATAATGCCACAATTCAAAACTGCAAACACTTTTATTAATTAATCACAATTTAATTTATTTAAAAATGTTAATAGTTTAGAGAAAGTTTAATATTAAACTAAAAGGTGTGCAGATTAAATCACCTCAATCCAAACAGAATGACTGTCCTCAATCGTCATTGTTTAGTAGGGGTGTAACGATACACAAACCTGACGGTTCGGTTCGTCCCACGGTTTTGAGGTCTCGGTTCGGTTCGGTTCGGTTCATTTCGGTGGGGTGGGGGGGTTTAGAAAGCTAAAATTGCTTTTATTTTTTATTAAACAGTGCTTTAATGAACAAATTGTGTCCTTGTCTTTAAATTAATTCAATTACAAGTAAACGTTTCTCAAGGATAACAAAATTATCTGCTAAGCTGTAAACTACAGCCCTTACTTGCACATTACTACATTAAAGCTTAACAACAGAGCCTAGACTTTTAGGCTAAATGATAATAATCAACACTCAAATAACAAATTGTATGAAAACATGTAAACTGCACATAAGGCAATTTTTGCATTAACATGTTTTTACTCTAATTTGTTATTGTTATATAATAATTTACACAGTTGCTGTTATTTTCATGACAACTATTTAAAACATACATTAAATAATCAAGATATCATGAACAGGTTAAGTAAAATATTATATATAGGCTAATATATAGCATTTATTTAGTGAAAGAGTTAGCAAACCAGCAAGCTGTGGACACTGAATGACTTGCCTGAGGTAAATATAAAGCTATGTGAAAAACTAAGCGTTTTATTGACGTATTTCCGCTGTTGAAACACTGATTGAGTGTTTACACGAGTTATGATGCCTTTCAGTAAGTATACTGTATCTTTCAACATACCTTCGGGTGTCCATTCATGTTTATTCTGTAACTGAGGAAGAGATGATCGCGCTCCGCGCTGCCGCATGCATACAGTGATATCTGTCACGCCACATCTAAGAGCGCCAAAACGGCATTTATTGTTTGCATTTCGTGATCAAATAGACATAATTTGAAAGATTACAGCTTGCTTATTATCAAAAGTAACAAAACACTGAGCTTATTGCGATTATATGTGGTTAATGGTGGTTAGGCAACAGCCCTGTTTTCGTTGTGTACACATAACACATGAGGTGCAATGAGCCGGGGCTGGGCGGGGCAGCAGGGGGCGGGGCGTGTTCGGTTTGCCATGAGAGTATCGCGATACGTATCGTGGGTGGTGTATCGCGGTTTTTCGGTTCGGTTCAAATATCGTTACACCCCTATTGTTTAGGCACATGTTTTTTTATAACAATTTTCCAGTTGTGTTTGTTTAGGGTAGTTGCACAGACACTCCATCTTTAATTTTTGAAACATTAATGCACACTTCTATGAAAACTATAAATATATAGATATTGGTATAGCATATAACGTATATGGTGGAAAGTCAAGTCTACTCACACTATCCTTAATACTCCAACTCCTCTTAATAAGCTTAGCTGAGTCTGAAAGAAAAGAGAATAATGACGCTGGTGTTGATGGAAGCTGCCTCGTGGGAGACCAGATCCCGAACCCCCTCTGTGACACATCATGCCAAGAACGTGTTCGCACCAGCGACACCTCGTCCCCCTAAACCAGGGTGTGAAAATCCATCTGGATATGTAAATAAAGGAGGTGTGCGAGCGAGGACATGACAGCGCCACCGCACCTGTACAGTGCTGTACATGGGAGCTTAAAAGCTTATTCAGGTCTCTGGTCCAACTCAATCTCCTCAAAGCAACTGCAGAGCTTTCAAAAGGCTCTCTGTGCTGAGACACAACATGTTCGTGACCTGTGCGACAGTGCAAGGAGGGGAGAGAGGGGTAAATGAGAAAAAAAAGCAAGCAAAATTGACTCCATGACAAAGCCAAAAAAGAGGAAAAAAGACATTTTCGGCAGCACCGAAAGGGGCCCGTAAGTCTTATGACTGGCTTTAGAGAGTTGAGCAATGGTTTCACAGTAGAAACGCCAAGGAGTGGGAATCTACTACAGGAGATTATGGCTATTATTTGTCTTAATTTAGTCTCTGCTCTTAAATGTTAGACTCTGTACTCCCTGCAGGATAAAGACGTCCCCTGTAGGTTGGACCTCCTACATGTGCAATGGGTTTTTATTGACTGTGAGAGAGAGTTGATCCGTGTGGGCCGTGGAAGGGAGGGGTAGCCCCTGGGTCTCGGCGATCCAAACGGATGTCACACAGCAAGAGAAGACTCTAATAACGGCTCTCTCGGGACCCTTCTGGGCCTGGTGGACCGACACATGTGCACACACATACATAGCCCGCCTCATATTCCCTCTCTAATGTCTCCTTGCCTGCTAGCCATAAACACTCACTGTCCTAACCTTCTGCAAAGCCCCCAAAATACCTCCGTTCTCTCACGGAAATGTCTAGCTGTGACAGATTCCAGTGGCTAACGGCCCTACGGAGACCAACCTTAGCTTAATTAAAATAATGTAGCTTCTTCATCCTATTATCCTCAAGACTTTCTCTCCTACTGTTTTATTCTTCTGTCACAAGGGCTCAATTGTCCACCAGGATCCTAAGTGACTCAACAGGATCCAAAAAAACTATTGCTCTGAGACAGCGTACACCTCTCAGCGTGAGGCCTGGCGCCCAGAAGGCAACGTTTAGACCATCTGTCAGTCAAGCCGCCAAGTCTCTCTCTGTCTTCGTGATGACAGTGGACGAGCTGAACGGCCTCTCCTTCTTGTCAGAGTGCCAGTGCTCATTGAGTCATCTTCACCCTGCGCCATGTCAACGGGCCCCTTTGTTCCACGCCAACCTCTTGACTGGGGCTAATGCAAACTAGTGGAAGTGCATACTGACATGACGCAAGGTGATGGAGGAGAGAAGAGCCATGGCTGCGCCCAGCATGGGGTTTGAGGAGAGTTAGAAGTGTCGAAGAATGGTTGTCTTTGTATACAGGGCACCTGTGGGCACATAAGAAAAAAAGGAAACAGGGAAAGGGTAGGATTTCTAGACGAGACCAGGATGAGGGAAAAACTGAAAAGAAAGTGGAAGAAGCATAAAATTGTGGCAGATGGGAGAGTGTGTGACCGCTGGTAATCGTGATTTTACCACGAAAGACATGTTCCTGCATCAATATATTTGTTGATCCTGTAACAACATTCCTGTCCGAAAATGTAGTCCTAACCCTAGCCCTAGCCCTAACCCTACCCATAAGTTATCCCTAAAATTAGACAACACTGATGTAGAAGCACCTAACCCTGACTGTAAGCCTAAACTTGACATTAACTGTAAACTTGTCTGTCAAATCTACTTGGTTGATTGGAATGTTGATCCACTAACATGTTGTGCTTGGTGAAATCAGGTTCACTGTGACTGCTGGATCAAACCTGGGGCCAGTTGTATAAACTGCTAAGACTAGTCTTACAAGTTAGTCATCAATTTTTTTATCTTTAAGACTGTTCATAACTTTTTCAAGTCAGATACATACAAACATAGATTGATCTAATTTGATACCAAAAAGTAATATAAACCCTAACTAACTCCTAGTTGGTCATACTAGATCTTAAAGTCCCTGTAAAGTCAAAACTAAGTATGTGTTCTGAGTTTGTCACACCACAGAAAAATGTGTTATTAGCCACCCAGCCAAATTTGAATGATAAAAAAATCCGCCAAGTAAATAAAATAAGCTATCAAAATCTTGAAAAAATAAGCAGTATTCTCTGCTCTCAAACGCTGGGGGGCGTGTCCGCTGGCTGCGCTGAAACCACGCCCACTCGCGGGAAAGCTCCCGAAGGTGATATTATTTTAAACTGCTTTCGGGACGGGAGGATGAAGGCCGAGGCGGGAGATAGTCGGTTCGGCCCCATTCACCAGTAACAGCGGATTATCAGTGAATCCCAGTTGTCTCAGACGAAAGTTTATAAATCTATCCCGTGTAAAATGATCACTACAGAGGCGGGTTTTGGCGGTAAACCAAAGCTCTCCATCAAGGTGGCTCTTCACAAAATGAATCCAACTCTTCTTGATGTGATCGTTTTTCGGAAAATTAAATAAGGACACCGATCTGTTTTGTACGTGATCGCATCCAGGTAATACGCATTTCCGTGACGAAGGCATAGTTAGCTAGCAAACTGTAGACTGTAGTAACTAATAGTACTGACAGTAACTCGCGATTGAGCGGCGAACTGATGCGAATGTGCTCTATTGTTAGGGGAGGGGCCAGCCTCAGTGGCCTCAGTATGTCATCAAGTAGGGGCGTGTCCAGGAGCTCAGGGGCTCCAGTGCGTCATCGAGCCCCAGTTTTAGCCCCGCCCAAAAAATCCGGAACACAGCAATGGTGAAAAACTGTTTAACGGTCTAACTCCACAATTCAGTCCTTCACAGTTCACAGTCTTTGTAATATGTTTTAGCAATACATTTCTAACATTTATAATGTGTTTAGAATTTTTTTTTAGAATTGCCTTTACAGGGACTTTAAGGCACAGTCTTAACATGATGGCTATGTTTATGCAACTCGCCTCTGCTCTTCTCTACCCAACCTTCACCAACCAAGGAGGACAACTTTTTTTTTACCCCTTTTTTAATGTTTTACTAATAAATACCTTAAAATAAATAGGCTCTCCAAGGGCTGGGTAAAATATTGATTCTCCAATTAATCATGATCATTAAATAATAGGGAGAAAATGTCTTTCTATTGAGCTGCACTACAGCACAACCAATGTAGTCTGATTCATGAATAACTTAAACACTTAAGTTGATCATTTATGAATCATTCAAAAGACTCACAAATTCAGTTAATGTTGTGTTAGTTACATTTTGAATCGTTAAATGAATTAACTCACTGAATCCATGAGAGTGAATCAACATCAGGTCACATTACTTTCTGTGATGGAATATTTTAATAAAAAAACATTAGGTACATTGATACATATGGTACATAACTGAGTGCATAATTCACCTAAACATTGTGCAATGTTTGATTTATACATACGGTTTTCAATTTTACTTAAAATAAATGCCTCTCCAGGGGTTAGGCCTATAATATAAATTTTCTGATTAATCACAATCTTTAAATATTAGCAACAAAACATGTCTTTTTACTGAGCTGTACTACCATGCCAATGTGTACCAAGTTTCATGAATAAATGAATCTGATCATTATGAGCTGGTCATTTTAATAAATCATTCAAAAGACCCACAAATTCAGTAACTGTTGAGGTAGTAACTGTTTGAATCTTAAAATGAATTAATAAAATCTATGAGATCAGGTTACATTACATTCAGTTATGGATTTCTTTTTATTTATAGTATACAAACAGTACACTTTAAAAAAAATACTATTAAATGTATGATTTAAAAAGACTGTCAAGCTGAGTTTGCCAGAAATTAATTGAAAAAAAATTCTGTTTTTTCAGGATGGCATATTTGTGTTTTATAACTTATAAACCATATATTTCATTAACTAATATAATCTTAATATACCTACTTGAACTACAGATTTTTTACTTAAATTGTATTGATAACCACCATAATTATACAGGTGGTAAAATAGACAGACATGATGAATCAAGGCTCGTTGTTGTAAGTGGCCAGTCAATAAAAAATTGCCAGTACTCGTATGTAGACAGTGCATAGGGTCATACGCAGAAAGACAAAACACTATCAGAGCAAAACACAACAATAAAATAATGCAATAAACATTCAAACTCATCACGATGCAGTCTGGATTTCTCCCAGCAATCACAATCCCTGCTTTAAATCGTTAAAATCATTCACGCACCACTCTTCAAATCCAAACAGTGCCATCATGTCTTCCTCATGGGCTGTGAAACAGAACAGGGACATGTTAAAATTCACATTAAAGACTGCAGAAACTGAGAGCAACTCCTATCTCAGCTCTTTTACGATTGTCATTTAATGACAGTCACACCCGACTAGTGTTGTGGAAGTACAGGAGCACAGGACCAGCCCCTGTGGTCATATAAATCTCAGGGGGAAACCAACAGTGGCACGGTTCTACCAGCATTACTTACACGTGTCATAGCTGTCCACACATGGCCCACATGTCATACCATGACAAAAAACGGGGAGGGGGTGGAGGATTCCAGAACGTTCTACAGCAACTCCACATTTACCATATCACACGACTGCAAATATCTCTTGAACGCCGAGTCTCTGGGGCACAATTATTTGTAAGGGAATACAGTTCAGACTTGCTCTGTTCCCTTTGGATTTTATGATAACACAGCCATAAATGTGATCCAGATAGCGTAGAACACAGTAAGGTAAAGTCCTTATACAGCAAAAGAGTCGTGTTTTGAAAATAGCCTCAAAGAACGGCATTACATTTATTTTATAGCATTTTCATTAAATTTAATGGTTCGTGAAAAAATGAGTTATGATCATTTGGCCGTTTATTGCTGGCTAAAATCCAGACTCACAGCAGAGGGTCATGGAAAGGTCAAAGGGTCGTGTTCTCTACAGAATGACAATAATCAGTATGACCTGACAAATTGATTTTGCATCCTGCGCAGCAGCAAAGTGTGCATTAGCGAGCCCGCTAGCTTTTGTGCTGTGAGTAAATGGACAATAAAGCATAAAACAACACGCAATAGCTCTTCGGGATAATTAGCTGCTACTATATGAGCATTCGGGAGGTGGTGGGGCTTGGGTGGAGGGGGCAGGCAGCACTTAACACCGGGGCTGTGAGGGTGTTATGCCGCTCAGAGAACCTCATTCACTCCCCTTACAGTTCCCTCGTTACAGTGCCATGGCCAGCAGTGGGCAGCCGCTACGTTTGGCGTGCCAACGGTCACACATCAGCGCGTTATCTCATCTCATCTAACACAGAGAGATGATGGCCGTCACCTCAGTAACTAACCCCCCACCTCCGCACGGACGAGTGCTGCCTAGTAACAACAGCGGACCCGGTCCAGGCTTGTTTCAACAGCCAGGGCTAGACTAATAGATTTCCTCCTGTATTTATACCCTACATCACTCTTGCTTCCCGGGCCCTCAGCACAGGTAGCTGTTTTATATGAAATGAACAATCTTTATAGACGTGCCCGAGCCATAACAAGGCTGATTTTCAGCACCGGCCCCAGTGTATAAGTCCTGCTGAATTGTCAGGCTTTGCGCTCGACAAATCAAGCCTAACTTATGATGTTTTCTGTGTAATTTTTATTCCCGTTTGACTGGCCAACTACCCGGTAGTAATAGAATGTTGGGAAAAGGCCAGTGGGGGAATGTTTGCGCTCAGGGTGATTGATCGACGGCCACCTCGCTTTTCATTTATATCTCTCTCGCCCCTTCCGTTGCGAATCGGTTAAGTTTAGGAAAAATGAATCTGAAAAAAAGCACGGCAGAAGAGAAATGGCCCCAGATTACAGCAAGGCACAATCGTAGATCTAAGCCAGGCCCTGGTGTCGGGGTGCGTGGATTGTTTGCGAGCATTAAGTTATCTAAATGAAAATCAATACTATGTGTGCCAGCGTTTTACAACGGAGAAGTGCCCGAGTACATGCGGAGGGGTGGGGAGAAAAAGGGGAGGATGAATCAAGGAAAAGAGGAAGGAAGCTCTGGGGCCCACTGGGTCTTCAAAAGTGTGATTGGAGTCAAGTGCTGCGTCCCAATTCACCTACTTATACTACACCCTAAAAGTATGGACACTTTTTATGAAGAAAAAGTACATACTTTTGAGTGTGTAGCAAAAGAGTAGACAAGCTTTGAGGCATACTATCCTGTCATACAATTGCGTCTTTAATGGTTGCTCTCTGTTGCATCCTGTCACCGTAAGCTGGCCTGTCAGTAATCTTGTCACAGTTATAATCCTCCAGATTTCATTTACTTTCCCACCGTATCCGATGTAGTAGCACGTTGATCTACAGTCGTGGGTCTTTCATTCGGAGACTCTCCTCAAATTAATGCATAATGATGCATTTAAAAGTTAAATTGCCAAACGGATTTTTATAAAAGTTCACATTGTTATTGCAGATGAAATATAACACGGATGTCATTAAATAAATATTTTTTATCAGGTTAAACTTTGTTTATTAATCACTCAAACCTTTATCTAAACCTCTCACCGTCAGTCGCGCACATCCGCCATGTTTTGTCGTTTTTGAACACTTTTTACTCGTGTTTGAAGTTCTGAACAGAATCCTCCTCCAAAGCGCAATGTGTTGTGGTGGGCAATATTAGCCTTTAGAGTGTGCACGGATCCACACTTCGAAAATCTACCGGAAATAGTAGATCATCCGGGGAACATTTTCAACATACTATGCTTTGGGACAAACTTATTCTAATCTCACATACTATTTAGGATGGATAGTTTTAGGGGTGTAAATCGGACAGTTCATCACAATACGCATATATGCGACCATTTTTTGAGAATGTGCGAGTTAGAATTTGATGTGGTCGCACTTGTGCGAATGCATGCACTCAGTTAAATTCGCGAGTGCTCAACAGAACGCCATTGTATCCATAACTGCTGCAGTCCGTAACTTTTTGTGTACAAAACGAACAAAATTTATATAATGAACGAGTACATCATGAATCCATTTTCCAAACCGTGTTTTTGTCTTATCCTGAATCGCTACGGTACGCCTATACTAAGTGTTTATATTCGGACTATTTTAGACCGGGGTCGGTCCGGCTCCGCTGCGGAGTAGCCCAGTACCCGCGTGTCTCGTCATAGACATTAACAGAGAGAAGTAGCTCCGGCTACAATGTTCTTCAAACGTACACGCACATTGCACACTGATGATGAAACGCGCCAATGGACTATATGCACAGAGCGTTCTTTAAACCTTCCATATATGCCAGCTGGAATACCTCCAGTGAAATGTCATTTGCTGGTGTGTTGGTATCTTCAATGTCCTGAGGTAGCTTTAACAGCATAAATATTGTAATACTTAGTTTATAATCAGAATATAGTCACTTAAATAGTCAGACTTAGCATTGATTTTATAATATTTATTGGTATATATTTATAGTTTTTGGTCATCACATTAAAAATGACATTTGAAGTGCTGAAAAAATTCAGGTATCGTGTTTCCTATTCCAACGTTCACATTAGCTTCGAGTCTTTATTGCAATCAATAAAACTTCTTTATTGGCAAATTAGGTAAGTGTGATAACGGAATTAAAATATAAATACAACATTAAAAAGTCAACCATTGATGGTTTTGTGTGGATGTACATTGAGTACAGAATGTTCACCGGAAATGCCCGAGCTGGCTTATCGAAAACCAGGAAGTAGCTGTGCATATAGTCCATTAGGAATTCAGGAAATTTAGGAATTAAGTCATATAAAAATTTAAAGATTGAGACAACTATTCATCAGCATGCATTGATTAATCCTATGTTGTATCAAAAAATTAAATAAAAAAAAAGGTGCGACCAAATCATGTGCTGCTGCGACCAACTGAGAAAGTTGATAGCACCAGTGAAACCAGTGGTAAAGTTAGTCAGGAGACCTGTCTCAGCTAGCCCGTTTTTTTTCAAAGTGACTAACAGCCTTGTCACCTGACCTGAATACTGCGTGCTGATTCGCTAAAATTATGACTTTTCGGGTTGTGTTCACAAACAACAAGGGTGCTGCTTGTGGGTTTCTTCTGTAAAACATGAACCCGCGATGCCTTGACAGTAGACAATACCGGCTTTTGTGACAAAACGTGTTTAGGGTTCAGTCAATTTTGTCAGGCGTCTATTTCAGCTGAGAAAAGTTTCGTGAGGATGTGGAGAGTGTCAAAATAAAAGGTACCATATATCGATATTGTATGTGTGGCATCGATTCATCGTATCGTTAGAGGTTTAATCGATGCATCGATCCATATCGATGTATTGTTATACCCCTAGATAGTATGGAGATTGGGACGTCAGGTCTGCATAATTGGCCTCCTGACCAAATAAATAAATATATATATATATAATATATATATATATATATATTAGGGCTGTCAGTTAAACGCGTTATTAACCGTGTTAACGCAAACCCATTTTAACGGCGTTAATTTTTTTATTGCACGATTAACGGTCTTTTTGGACTAGCAAACTTTGTAGTTTTTTTCACATGCTTTTGCAACAGGACGCGGCATGCGCGGCGCTCCGCTATGAAACCCATTCATTTCAATGGCTTGCGCTGCGCGACGACGTTTTGTTGCTTCGTCGACCAAAGCGCAAGCGGATCTAGCTAGACGGAAACAAAACAACAGGCACGACGCCGCACACACTTGTTTGGGCTTGCGAGCCGGCCAAATAGTTGGTTAACGTTACGTTTTGAGTGGATGACGAGCGCAAGACGCCGAAATGGATGCCAATAAGATTCTGAATGGAAAGTTTACTTTTAAAAAGTTGCCAAAAAGTTGCCAGATTCCATTGACAAGACCAAAGTGATCTGTGTGTTTTGTCGTTGTGAACTGAGCTGTCATCATTGCAGCACGTCCAGTCTGAAATACCACTTGATGATGGCCAAGCACACACACACAGCTGATGCGAATTCTCCGCCCCCTCATCAATATCAGGACCTCGTCAGTATTTCTTTCACCCTTTTATTGATGGACAGTGTAATATTGTGTGAGAGATTATTTGCTCCAAGTGAGAATGTTAGTGTGAAATTGAACACAGTATTGTCAATGTTGTTTTCAATAAAAAAACATTTGCACAAAGCAAGCCGATCCACTTTTCCATGTTGATAAGAGGATTAAAAGGAGAAAAAAATAATGGGACAAAAAGAAATCAAGAGACATTTAGAATAGATAAAAATGTGCGATTAATTGCGATTAATCGCGAGTTAACTATGACATTAATGCGATTAATCACGATTAAATATATTTTTATCGTTTGACAGCACTAATATATATGTATGGGTAAAGATTTTACATACTGTACGTTTTCTAATTGTGTTTCTATTGTCTTGACCTAAATGTATAGTCACACCGTTCCATTCATGCAAACTCTAGGGTTTCACTTTATTTTGATGGTCCCTTAACGCATACTATAAGTAACATTGCACCTACATGTCTACTAACTCTCATAAGAGTGTTAGTAGAGTAGACTGGAAGGGTTAGGGTTAGAACAAGTTGACATGTAGTTGCAAAGTTGCTTATAGTCAGTAGAATGTCTGCTGGAGGAGCATCACAATAAAGAGTTAGCTGATATTAAGCAGACAGTCTACTATACTCTAATGAGTTAGTTGACATGTAGTTGCAAAGTTACTTATAATCAACAGAATGTTCAAAAGGGACCATCAAAATAAAGTGTTACCAAATAAAGGTTCAGTGAAGTTTTTCAGTGAAGGTTCTTAAAATAACCATTTTGACTTAATGTGAATAATATTTTAAAAATCTAAAGAACCTTTTTCACACTAAAATAACCCAGTAATGGAAAGGTTCAATGGATGATAAAGGTTCTTCGTGGAAACATAGCTGTCAATAAAGAACACTGAGTGTATGTGTGTTACTGCACACCCTGAGTGGCCCAATGAGAAATCTCTTTCTGATCACAACACAACTGTTTCTTGCATGTCAGCCAGCACAGGATCATTCTATCTCTCGCAATTATGTAGAGCTGTCCACAGAAGTCTGATGAAGTCATAACCGTGCTGGCTATACACCATGCCTGTTACTGAGCCCGAGACATCCATTAGCAGACGTTTCCGCAATGCTGCAACTATGTTGCAGAAATGTCAACAGCTGCCGGGCAGAATCAAGGCCGTGTTAAAGAGTGAGAATATGTTTGCAGAGCGGAAACCATCTCCAAATTGCAGATTACTGCACAGTTTGGTGTGTAATACTACAGATTATAATACTAGCACGGTCATATTACTGAAAAACAGGAGGCCTGGGTTTGCACTTGTTGTGGAAACACTCTTTGGTTACACAAGCAGTCATTTTCTTGAGCTTATAATGGAATGATAAGGGCAGGCACTTGCCACAAGACATGCCATCATATACAATAAAGACGGTCATTAACCACACACATATTTTCCATGTAATTCATATCATTGTGGGTGGGAGATCTCACCCCGTTCCACTAGCAGGTGGCAGATCTGTGAGGCTTTAAATAGGTCCCCTGCTCTCGGAAGTGGATCGGACCATCCATTCGTTAATGATTATTATCCTACTGCCTTTATGACACCCTCAATGATTTTTTAATGTCAATGTTCGGAGAAGCTACCAATAACTGGATTAATATCTGAGGTAATCTAGATTTGCTGGTCCTGTGCATTTTGATTATATGCCAGGGGCCTCTCATTGGAAAATAGCTAATATGCTCATTGCTCAGGCACTTGTCTCTCAATTATATGAACTGCATTAACCCTTAGCTGTCCACACTCACCGGGTCTAACCCTTCTCCGCATGTAAAGAAATGTCACCACCTTTACAAACAAGTGATGGTGTCAGGTGATAATACCATGGTACTTCATATACTGTCGCCATAGTACTGAATGGTACTACAACACCATGCAACTAATCAAATCATGGTATTTACATTTACAATCAAAGGTACTTAAAAATCTAACAATCAAATAATAATAATAAAAGTCAAAATCAATCAATATTGCATCTTTTTATTGCATCTTTTGAACATTTAAATGTTTGAATTGAATGTACATTCAAGTGCTACATTTGTTATAATAGTGCCCCTATTTTCTTAATTTGAATAATTCTGTAAATAATGTATCCTGTCAAAGAGAAAAGAGCGAAAAACCAAGAAACTGAAAGAGGAAAGAACTGTGTATTAGGCAGTCAAACCCTGATGTAGCCCTATTCTCCCAGTTTGCTGAGAAAAAAAAGAAGAAAAAAAGAGGAAATTTTTCCATTGCAGATGCACTCAAGCAGAGGACAGGAGCTCAGGCCATGCTAATAAATCAGCCTCTGAGCCTCTGGTGGCAACTGATCACTTGGGAATACTGAAGAGGAAGAGAGAGAGATCATGGACGTGAGGCCTAAGAGAGAAATGATACTCTCTTAAATAGCCCTGTACCACTGGACACGCATAGAAACACACACACCCAACACAGAGAAGCAAATATGTGTAACATATCACTGATATCTCCACCTCTACGCCCTCACATTTTCCCAGACAAATTAGAGGAACCCTGGACAGTTACTGCTGGAAAAACAAAAGTCTGATTTTCCAAAGTGCGAACGGCCTATTATTGTGCTCACAGAGAGGCTATTTGGGAAAGGGCCTAAGGACACGAGGGCGAGTCAGTGAGAGAAAGAACCTAAAAAATGGTCTCCATCCTCAGTCAACACAATGACTATCTGCCCTGGGGAAAATATCCTATTAAAACCCTAAATATAAAAGAGCACAAATGAAATTATATTCAAGAGAAAAATGCTCATTGGTTCATTTGTTCAAGACATTTTCCTGGAGCTAAACAAAAATAATAATTTAAATAGATACAAATTTTTCAAACTGTGTTTATTTCAGACCTAGCTAATAGAAGTTTTGTTTCTACAGTGGTTAATGCTGTTTACGTTTTTTTTTGTAATGTGTAAATGTTCAAATAAATAAATAAATACAAATATTTATATAGCACTTTTATAGAAAGTTTAGGGGAAAAAACGAACATAGACAAACGGAGCTTTACAGAATACAATCAGGCATACAATAAATACAATCACAAAATACTACATAAAGCATAAAATAATTAAAAACACTCAACAAAACTTACTAAAATTACTTCAAAGTAATAAAATCAAACAGCAAATACATTTTTGAATGAATTAATGAATAAATGAATCACCACATCTGCTAAGTAAAAAAAAGATTTATATCAAACATGCATAGATCTGTTAAATGAGGGACATGAATCTATACCCTTCTTAAAGCATCATTTGTTGTAGGATTACGAGGAAGACGTTTTCGCCTAGAGCTCATGTGGGTCTACACCACAAAATAAATGACCTGGATTATAAATACAGTCGCCTCCCTCCAAAGTTCCTTGTGGAAAAACAAATAACACACGATTGTCACTAGCTATAACAGCGTGTGCTAAACATCACAGTGCCTGACATGCTGAATATGCTTTATTTTGAATACATTGTAAAGCTTAGCGTTTCCTGTCATTCGTCATCGACTAGTTACTTACTCAAACTCAGTCTCATTGCATCAGTTTGGATTGTGTTATATATATGCACAGTAAAGTCAGATAGTGTGTTTCAGCTTTATTCAATCAGGTCCATTCATTGTGTACAGATCTATTTCTCGAAGCTCACTTCTCTTGTGAAGGAGGTCTATAGCTATTTCTCTTTCTTTTCGCTTTCTCTCGTGTGCCATTGCTGCGTTTCATCTTAAGTGAGTTTATTCAAGTGTAGTCAATGTTTTTTCCCCCTGAAAGAGTAGCAGAGGCGAGAGGGGGAGGAAGAGGGACAGGAACAGCAGTTTCTATGGCCACACAACCAGTCTAGCTCTGGTAGCCCAGAGGACACGTTCAGTAATCCCACCAATGATGTCTGCCGCCCCACTGAAGGCGTGCAGCCCCACAAATACCCACAGACCCCCACCATCCATTTTTATTGTATTCAGGCTGCAGTGCTGTATTTCCTGGCTCCTCTTAGCACCACACACACAGGGCACTCCAAAACAAAAATCCATACTATCGATCGGCCAGTGTCACCACAATTATTCTTTTGAAACAGCCATTGAAAACAAATTACATCTGCACTGCGTTTTCATCCGATTGCTCTGGGTGAGCAATGCTCACTCCCGTTTTCCTGCTGCCCCCATCCCAACAAACACCCTCCCTCATGCTCTTCCGCCCACAGCGCCGTGCGGCTAACGATGGTGCTGGAGTGTGTCCGGAGGGGGGGTTCGCGCCACATGACGGCGGTTAAGGAGAAAGCTACTTAAGAAAAACAAAAGCCTAAATTAGCGACACACCAGAGAGGGGACCTATGCAATAGAACAACAGCATAACATTAAGGGGGAAATATATATATATATATATATATATATATATTAGAGGGGGCAGTGATTAGGGAAGAGTTGACTCTGTGTGTATAGGGCGAGTTTCGGCGTATGTCTGCGTGACTAGGTACTATGGCAGTAATTACCTGGCTGGTTTCCTCTTTCTCCTATTAGAAAATATATCAGTGCATGGTGTATCAAACAGCCAGAGAGTCCTAATGGAATTATTCCTGGGCACCGATTTCTCGTGTTTTTTTGTGTTTTTTTTCGTTTCCTTTGTATAATAGAGAATCAAGTACACTTAGAGAGGGAGAAAGAGTATCTGTGTGATTGTACGCATACAAATGCATTTAATCAGGCCTGATTGTTATATCTTACACTATTACATGATTTGATTTGCTTATATCATGTCAATTAAGCATCCTAGTTAACATTGAGTCCCAACTGAAGGTGCACCTGTAATCTGTACAGATCTGAGTGTGTAAATGATGTATACTGATGGTTTTAAATAACGCACTTTCCGATCAATATCTTTGGATTATTCTGTTTGGAATCATATAGATCACACTACATATTACAAACTGATCTTCTGAGCTTCTCAATTACACCGGAGTGTATAAAGAAACGTTTGACTACATGATAGTTCTGGGCATAAAACGGGCAGACAAAATCACAGAGAGTTGTTTGCAGTAGACATTACTGCATGAAATGACTATAGTTTAGTTTTCCTTTATATCAAATCCATGTTCACATGAGGATGGTGTACAAATAAACTTTTATTTTACTTGCACTAATGCTGAACATTTAGTGCTCTGGATTTTGTGTGTAATAACGTTAATCATTAATCCTCTGGGGTCGGCTATCGCGCCGGCGCGACGAGAAAAATAAACATGATGTGAATTTTGCGTTCTCTCTGTCAGTGAAGTCCATTCTGAAACACGTCCGAAAATTAACTGTAACTAAGTAAATACTTGTCACACAGGCACGAAAGATTTTTCGTTATGAAGCTGAAATTCTCTTTTAAATGAAGTAATTTATATAAAAAAACAACTATTCTCAGTTTATGTAATCTGTATGAAAAGAGAGAGATGTCAGTCTTTTTCCTTTCAGCTAATTATAGCATATGACGTGTTAATGTGCCACGCCCACGGAGAGCGTGCGCTACGCAAATGTTGAGGCAAGCCATGAAAACGCCCACATCAGCTGGATAAAACATCCAAAAAGTTGAGGAGCACGGATCCAGCTGATGAAGTAAGTTTATTCTTAAGTGCTTTGTTCTAATCGCGTTATTGAAGTGTCTGTAAACTGCACAAAGACTGTTTAAATATGAATTGCGTGTCTGTGTGTGAATGAATGAATGGCACAGACGCATGCACGCGCACGCGCGATGTTGTTTACAGATGTACATCGCATCTGTGCGTTCATTCACTCTCGCTCCTACATTAGTAAACGTTATTTTTACATGAACACATCCAAACTATATTGCTATAGCCTACTGAGATTTGTTCTAATTGCGATATAGAATAGTGTCTGTAATGACAACATTTCGTTGACTAGTTTTGGATAGATTATAAAGTTTTTACTCTAAAATAGACATCAAATAGGCTTTTGTTAGACATTTTCTGCTCATATGTTAAATATATAGTATGTTTTGTCAAAAATAAACTTATCAACTGTTATAGTGTTTATAGCTTGCATTGCCTAACCAATGCAAGCTAGGCTATATCAAAATAATGAATCCTTAACTTTGAAATATGTATGATAAAATGTATTGGCCTACTTTAAAAAATAATACTTTATAAGAGATTTATGGAAAAAGTCAATTTTCTTTTCAAGATGTTTCCAACTCTAACTTTGAACCAATTCTGTAGAATGGCCCATATAACCTATTTGAACAGGATTTGTTTCCAGGTATGACTAAAAATGTGCTTTTGACTTTCATTTATATTTTGATTATATACACTCACCGGCCACTTTATTAGGTACACCTGTCCAACTGCTCGTTAACACTTAATTTCTAAGCAGCCAATCACATGGCGGCAACTCAGTGCATTTAGGCATGTAGACATGGTCAAGACAATCTCCTGCAGTTCAAACCAAGCATCAGTATGGGGAAGAAAGTTGATTTGAGTGACTTTGAACGTGGCATGATTGTTGGTGCCAGAAGGGCTGGTCTGAGTATTTCAGAAACTGCTAATCTACTGGGATTTTCACGCACAACCATCTCTAGGGTTTACAGAGAATGGTCCGAAAAAGAAAAAAGATCCAGTGAGCGGCAGTTCTGTGGGCGGAAATGCCTTGTTGATGCCAGAGGTCAGAGGAGAATGGCCAGACTGGTTCGAGCTGATAGAAGGGCAACAGTGACTGAAATAACCACTCGTTACAACCGAGGTATGCAGCAAAGCATTTGTGAAGCCACAACACGCACAACCTTGAGGCGGATGGGCTACAACAGCAGAAGACTCCACCGGGTACCACTCATCTCCACTACAAATAGGAAAAAGAGGCTACAATTTGCAAGAGCTCACCAAAATTGAACAGTTGAAGACTGGAAAAATGTTGCCTGGTCTGATGAGTCTCGATTTCTGTTGAGACATTCAGATGTTAGAGTCAGAATTTGGCGTAAACAGAATGAGAACATGGAACCATCATGCCTTGTTACCACTGTGCAGGCTGGTGGTGGTGGTGTAATGATGTGGGGGATGTTTTCCTGGCACACTTTAGGCCCCTTAGTGCCAATTGGGCATCGTTTAAATGCCACGGCCTACCTGAGCATTGTTTCTGACCATGTCCATCCCTTTATGGCCACCATGTACCCATCCTCTGATGGCTACTTCCACCATGTCACAAAGCTCTAATCATTTCAAATTGGTTTCTTGAACATGACAATGAGTTCACTGTACTAAAATGGCCTCCACAGTCACCAGATCTCAACCCAATAGAGCATCTTTGGGATGTGGTGGAATGGGAGATTCGCATCATGGATGTGCAGCCGACAAATCTGCGGCAACTGTGTGATGCCATCATGTCAATATGGACCAAACTCCATGAGGAATGCTTCCAGCACCTTGTTGAATCTATGCCACGAAGAATTGAGGCAGTTCTGAAGGCAAAAGGGGGTCCAACCCGTTACTAGCATGGGGTACCTAATAAAGTGGCCGGTGAGTGTATATATATATATATATATATATATATATATATATATATATATATATATATATATATATGTGTGTGTGTGTGTGTGTGTGTGTGTGTGTGTGTGTGTGTGTGTGTGTGTGTGTGTGTGTGTGTGTATGTGTGTGTGTTTATATATTGTCCTCACTTTCTTTCTTGTGTGACACACCTGAATGAAAGGCTCATTATTATGTGGGTCTTTGTCTTCTCAGGTGAGAATCACCTAATTATACATGAGGGGGTTGGGCCGTTCATGCCTCCAGGCATATTGCCTTTCCAAAAAAAAAAAAATGTTTTTCACAATTTAAAACAATCTATTGTTTTATGTGAATGATTAGGCAGGATGATTTTCAGATCATTTTGAAGCAAAAACTCTAGGCGACAACATCCATTAGTCAAAAGTCTTGTGGACACATATTTAGTATGTGTTTTGTGGCCTTATTTCAGAAACTTTAATTTTTAGTTTTTTCAATAACCATGCATAAACAATATTCTCTCAAAAATACAAACATGTACATACATGTTGCTCACATATTATGGTAGCCCTGTTTGTGCTAAATAGAGTGTAATTTCACCTGTGCCATTAATATGTTTATAAGCAACTGAAAAAAGCACAAATGTCAGGGCATGTCAAAACATCTCAAGGATAGGGCTGTCGCGGTGTGAGTGGCTCAATAGCGCGATATGCAGTATTACCGCCATTTATTTATTTATATTTATTTGTTGCTATAAATACGTGTTATGACGTGGTCAGCATACACAAAAACAATGTAACAAATGTAACCGAAACTAAACAGCGTCTCTGCGCATTGAAAGACTGTCACTCAGTGCGCAGTTACATTATGCCAACGGACTGTGAGTGAGTCATTAAACCGTTCATTCAACGAAAACGTTCAAAAAAGCTAATTCCTTAAATGATAGATGTAATGAAACAAGGCGTTAATTATTTTTTTTAAATTTGAGCTCCACTTTTCAAGGCCCAGCTGGCCAGCAATGCTTCACTTTTGGGCAAAGCTGAAGCAATGCTTCACTTAATAGAGACCAATGCGTGACTCGCAGCTTTCCCCCACGGCTTCCTCGCGCTGTGTAATGCTGACCAGCGCTGACGCCATTCATGGTAAATAGCCTACCCTTACACGTTAAAAGGATGATACGACAAATATTTCGCTTTCCTTGGAAACGGCAACCTTTTCACGAATATACATGACTTGACTTCAAAGACAGACGCAGGTAATCGCACGCGCTCAGTCCATCTTCATTCACTGTCTGTTTAGGCTTAAGTCCAAATCCACGAAGCCTCTGTACAAATCACCATGATAAACAGTCTTGTTATCATTATTAACTTATTTAACATTCAATACACATGATACGAACTACGAAGGGTGGCCTTATGAAAAAAGAAAACGCGGTTTGGCGGTTGCTGCGGTTACTTGCATTCCTCTGCGGTTGGCCTGTCAGTAGCGCGGTACCGCAATATTGCGGTTATCGCGACAGGACCCCAAAAACACCTTAGACCCCAGAGGGTTAATGTTGCTTGTAAGGTGATCATATACAGAGTGGACATCTAGAAGGCAAAATGCAGTCCAATGTTTATTGACAGGCTGTGATATAATGAAGATATGTGTGTTACTCAGTTGTTGATCTGTACACAAAAGTCTGGTTCTCTTATGTTTACCAAGGCTGCATTTATTTGTAAAAAAAAAAAATTTGAAACGGTAATATTGTGAAATATTATTATAATTAAAAATAATTATTTTATATTTTAAAATGTAATTTATTCATGTGATGACAAAGCTGAATTTTCAGTGTCACATGATCCTTCAGAAATCATTCTAATATGCTGATTTGGTGTTCAAGAAAAATTTCTTAATAGCAATGTTGAAAACAGCTGTGCTTAATATTCTTGACGATACATATTTTCATCATATGACTAGTAAGTTCAAAAGAACAGCATTTATTTTTTAGCATTATAAAAGTATTTACTATCACTTTATCAATTGAATGTGTCCTTGCTAAATAAAAGTAATAATAAAAAGTGTATATTCTGTACATTTATTTATAAATATTTAAGAAAAAATGTAAATTTTTCACTGTTAATGCTTTGATGGGAAGTCAGTAAAAGGTTAACATCACCTGCATGACTTCATTCATCAATGCTTCATTTAATGCATCTCCTACTAAACTTTTTTTCCAATGTTGACTCTATATTTACAAAAATGAATGTGGATGACAATTCACAATTTTTATCCCTGCATATTCAAATAAAGCTCCTGCACAAGTTATACTTTGTTTAAGCTTTATTCAGTCTGGTCCATTCATTGTGTACAGATCTATTTCTCAAATGTCTTGTGCATAAGGTCTATCTCCCTTTTCTCTTTCTCCCACCAAATCTAGGCTACATCAATGGTTCTGTGTTTTAACTCTAATTTTAAACAAAGAACAAATTTGCACTCTATTCACTCACATCTTGACAACATCCTAATAATCCTAGGACAACAGGAAAGTGGGAATTAGGTTGAGCTCGCCCTCACACTAGAAACCAAAACCACTGAAAAGCTCTTAAAAACACCAGCTCATGGTACAGTCAACTAAACAAGCACTTCAGAAGCGCTGTCAGTCCTCTACCTGCTCATCTGCTGTACCAGCGGCGCTGCGGTCCAGTTCAGCACTGAAATCACAAACATACAGGACTGAAACTAATGGCCATGTGCCACGCTGTAGAATTAATTCTGCCTTGCCCCGGCCAGGCTCAGCATTTGAGTGTTGGAGGTTGGAGGCAGAATCCCTTTGTTAAGCTTTGACCACACAAGTCACAGCATCGGCCCTCCCGCAGCAAGGGAAACGCCAACTTTGGAGTATTAAGAAAACCAATAGCCTTGTTGACATGAACATGGGAGCCTAACCCCCGCAGTCTCCTCATATGAGGCATTGATTTTTCTGTCTGGGTGCAGTGCTAAAGCCATTCATTCTCTATGGGCAGCAAGACTTGCTGGGCCCGGCCGAATTTTCCACCTCCCGCCATCTTACCTAAGGGCTAGAGGTTGAGATTTAAGCTCATGTACACACACACACACACACCTGCGAGACATGATTGGTGCTGGGCTTGTTTCACATGGACGAGATGTGAGGGATGGCCTAACATCTCTGCGTCGTTGGAATAGCTTGACCTCTCTGACCACAGGGGTCAAGGGTTCCTCATTCACACCACAGAAGATTCTGTGGGTTGCACTTTACCCAAAATTGGTTGCACACACTTAGCAAAATAAATTAAATAATTCCCTTAAATGCTTTATCATCCATCTAGGAGCTCACTCTGTCTCTGTCTGTCATCCCTCGCTTTCTCATTTTCTGTCTTTCCTTTTCGATTTAAAGGAATACTTCTGGTTTAATACAAGTTAAGCTCTAACAGCATTTGTGGCAAAATGTTGATTACCACAAAAATTAATTTCTACTTGTTTTGTTTGTTGTTAAAAGTCTTGGTTATTGAGGCACTTACATTGGAAGCAAATGGGGACAATATGTAAATGATGAAATAATCACTATTTCAATATTATAGCCACAAGAAGCAAGCAATATTTTCTGTGTAAACTTAACAGTATCCATTTTTACAATTTCGTCACAATGGCAATGCATCACCATAAACCATAAATTAATCATAATGATCTCATTTTGTTCATTGTAAGTGCCTCACAGTAACTTTTTTTTTTTTTTTTTTAGAAAAGGAGGAATGAATCAATTAATGTCTGTGCTTTTTATGCCACAAATGTTGTTGATTAATTATTGAATGCAGAAAATGTATTTAACACTTTGACATACATGGAGGGTAGTTCTGTCATAGAACTCTCTAAAAAATATATAATCTTGTTATAAAATATAATATAATATATGCACTCACTCTACCCTACCCTTTAACTCCACAAAAGTACTGTAAAAATTAATGAACCATTTCAGCTGACTAGCAAAATGGATCCTGCTTAAAACACAGCAACAAGATCAGAGGCGAACTGGTAAAACATGCACAACGCTTGCAGTTTTTCTAAAGCGCCGAGAAGGGAAGGCTGTTGAATTCAATTGCGAGAATTGTTAACATTCGTCTTCGCTATTCAAGGCCAAACCCTCTTGTTTTAATAACAGAGCTGAAGTAGTTAATATCTCTCAATAAATAATGCATGGATCGGCTGTAACAGCCTCCCTCGGTTTCTCTCCCCAGCCCAAACAACGCACGGCATATGGTTGAGCCGGGTTCGCTGGCATTAAAGAGATTTGGAGTGAGAGGCGCACACCAAGGCCTTAGGCCACCTATTTGAATACTAAGCTCCTTTCAATCACATCAAATGCTTCCAATTCATTTATTCAAATAAAAGGCCCATAAACTCACACTTATAAGGCCTGAAAATATTGCTTGTCTCTCCCTTTTCTCCGGCACTCGTTTCAATTTCTATGGAGTTCTGCAAACAGACATGTGCTCATTCAGTTCAGACACGGAGAAGATGGGCGGCATTATCAACGCGGCCGCAGAGCTTTGTATTCTAGATTTTGCTGTGAATACATTTAGTTTGATTGCATCAGGAGCCTCTGACTAGAGCTTAATGTATTCGTTTTTCTTATTAGGTTTGAAAATGAGAGGTGAAAACTGGCATGAGGGACTTGAGAGTGAGCAGACAGAATTTATATAAACAGCGCAATCATTCATTCAAGGCTTGATTAACCAAGCTCACAAAGAGAATTTAAGGAAATGTGTATAATTATTTGGACTGTCATCCACAAGCGATTGTAATTGACAAGATTTGTATGAGATATGATGCAATAAGAGAATGTATTAAATAGCATACGTAAATAAATAAATAAATAAAACCCAGCTTGATTACCAGGAGAACATTAGGGGGAGGCGTGATATTAGAACAACACAATTATAGCGCTTTTCCTCAGGACACGCTGCTAGCGTTTCTGATGCATTAGCGAGCCTTGGCTAACGAAGAAAAAAAATTAGGTGCAGCAGATTTTCAAAGCGGCACTTGTACCCAGCATCATTAAAAATGCATTCAACTTCTGCCTCCACATGACAAGTGTTTGGTCACAGAGAAGATGCATTGTGAACTGAGAAGAAGAAAAAAAGTTTCTTGTTTTCACTGTTTTATTTCTTTGTTTTATTTTTTCTTTACTGTAACTCCCTCCCACTTTCTCTGTCTCTGTTTGTGTTTCTCTGTCTCCCTTCATCTCCACCTCTTCCTCCCAGTTTCTCTCTCCTCCTGTTCTCTTGCCATCAGCTCTGGAGCTGAAAGATGTACCCATTACAGAGTGACAGCTTGACACACAATGACCTGTCAGCGCATTCATCGCTCAATGTTTTATTTTAGCGGAGAGCCAAAACTGAGACAAAAATAAGCAAGTTGTTTCAAGGCCCTGGAATTAGATTTAAAAAAAAAAAGAAAAAGAAAGAAAACTGGCACCCGCAGTCACCAGCCTTCTGATTTACTTTCGATCTGTCAAAGCGGTGAGTAAACTGGCCTTGTGCTTAAAATCCTATAGATATAATGTGTTAGCACTACAACATCAATGTAATATGCCAGAGTAATATTTCAGCTATCACAGTACAAATGTGTGTTGCTGTGAGCGCTTAATGAAGAACCCAGAGTTTCAAGAGAACTCCTCCTGCCCCTTTGGTTTGTATTTATCGAAGAGAAAGGCAATGAGATTGCTGAGAAGTTATCTACTTCAGAGCGTTATTAGATTAAAGGAAAGCACGACTTCAATTTATCAGGTGGGTCATTGCTTTTTTGCAGTACATTTTCATGTCCTCATAATATGTCTTAATTTACTGGATAAAATATTTAACTCATAATTGTTAAAGATGTAAACCATATTATTTTGTTTCGTTTATCACAATAATCACAATTAAGTAAACATGAAACATGAATTCTAAATATAAATATAATAAATTCCATTATATTGTTTGAATGGATGTTGCCATGTTTTTCTAACATGGAAAACTTGCAGTTAAAAATATTTATTTAAATAAAAATGTATTTCTTAAGAATTGATGGAATGTAAATTATTCAATTAAAAAAATACAATTAATGTATTTAAATACTATTGCAAGTATTCGCAATAAATTGTAAGAATTTTACTCTACCTACATTTTTGCAAAACTGGAGCAATTAACACTATAGTGGCAGTAAAATGCCAGTGACATTACTTTTCACAATATTTATGATAACAGCTGCATACTATCAATTAATAAAGACTTATTTCCATGTGGTTCCTTGAAAAATGCTATGTAATGGCCTTAAAACACTTTTACCACAGTGTATGATTTATAAACTAGAACATTTTGACGTTTGCATCACATAATCAGCTCCATATGTATGGATTTTCTGACATAGTAAACTTGTACAACACTGCACTTTCAATACAGAGCGCTCAGGTACAAGTCACTTTTAAGAGCTCAATTACTTGTAAAATGCTAAAATGGTGTGGTTTCATTAGCAAATGTGTTTAGTGTAGGCCAGTGTTTCCCCTACAATGTATTCAGCAGCGGCGCAACGCTGCTACAAATCTTCACATGATCAGTAATATCATGACATTCACTTCATTCACTTACACACCTAAAAACACTGAGACATGGTGACCGCCGGCGCTGCTAATGTGGTGGCTCTGAATCCACTTGTTGACAAGAAAGGAGGAAAGAGCCACATATGGAAATATTTTCGATTAGGCTAATGTCACGTTGCCATAAGGGGCTGTTCACATAGCGCGTTTTTTGCGCTTGCAAATTTGTTATTTCAAATGTAGGCAAGCGCGCTCATAATAGAAGCGACACGGCACGCTCGTTTCTGCAGGCGCGCCTCTGTTCATGGTTGCATAGCAACGACAGACACCACGGGAGAGCAAGCGCTTGTGGAAAGGAGAAAGCGGTACGAACTGCGCTTTCCATGAGGACGAGGAAGTATCAGCAAAGAATTAATTGATTTCTAGCCCTTGCATTAGCTTTACTACTATATATTTATGGAGATGAGAAATAAAAAGCCGCCCTGTGCAGCTATGATCAGCTGTTCGGCCGACCTTTAGATGTTGATACTAAAGGGCGAAGCTGATCGGTTGGTTTTTGTCACATGACCTGTTGAAATGAGATGTTTTAATCTCGCCACGGCATAGCCGTGTCGCTTCTATTATGAGCCCGCTTGCCGGCCGCTAACAAATGAAATAACGAATTTGCGCGCAAAAAAGGCGATATGTGACCGGCCCCTAAAGTGGACTCGGGTGCGGTTGTATCAGGGTAGTTTTACGAGTACGAGTAGCCTACATGACCACAGTATCGGACCAACACCCAATGCATCCCTATATCATTAAGATTAGTCCATCAGAAAGCAGTTCTAGACTTATTCTTGGTTGGATAACTCTTAGCAGGTTTAAAAAGCCCTTTTAAAATGAAATATGAACACAGTTTTGGATTAAATAAAAGTACAGTCAAGTCAAATAAAACATGTTTTATCTCCTGTATAGTTTGGTAACACTACAATAAGATAAAGATACCATTCATTAACATTACTTAATGTGTTATCTAACATCAACACATTGAGTGAACAGTATATTATAAATTAACCCAAAAGAAAAACATGAATAATCCTGTCTAAAATTATCAAATGAAGGTTTCTGTTTGTGACCAGTTCAAGGTACGTGCTGCAATAATCATGCCTTGAATCTGTTGATGGTATGTCATATTTGTATGTCTCAAAATTGCCAGAAGTCATGGTTTAAAGCGAGACACTACAGGTGTATAGGGTAACATTTTTAAATAATATATATCACCATGAAACTTCCTCAGTTGATTACTTACACAAGTATATAAAAAATATAGATTACAAGTTTTTGAAATGTGTATGTTTAATTATGCAAATTAGGCATTACCTCATTAAATATTCACGATTTTGCATATATTTTCGGTAGATAGATCTGAATATATGATAAAGCCAGGTACAAAATTCTTTTTTAATTTTGTTTACACACAGGATGAAAAAAAAAGTTCAGAGGAATTTCAGGATATATGCTTTCATTACCTAGGAAATCAAAATATACTGTCCATACCCTTAAAAAAAGCAATTTACACCATATTTTTTTTATTAAAAATGTCACATAAATCAGGCCAGGAATGATTTATTAACAAATCCCTCTGAAAATATCTTCAGAATACTGCTAAGTGTATAACTGGAAAGTTTGGTGTACATAGGTGCTACATAGGCTGAGATGTTTGCACTGGAGAATGACAAAAAACTCATTTTGAGAAAAAGTCATTTAAAGATTTAAGTAGGGAATTTAATACATTTCTATCTGAAAACATTGCTCAAAAACAGAATAAATGCTCAGGCCCTTAGTAATAATAATATATAATATTTCAAGCTCATGAAAACTGATTATTTAATAACATGGCAGGCATATAAGGCCTACAACTGCAGTAACTCAATGAATTAACATTGGCAGAGTACCACGTGATGCGTCTGAGCGAATCACGTTAGCAGAAACCAGCAGTAGCCAATGAGATTTCATCATTAGCTTTAAATCACCCTTTGGACATTCACGATTGGTTACTGATAGAAAGAAAATGCCCATATTTGGGTTACATAGCGTTGTGCAGGAGATTCAGAGCTTGACAACGAAACCGGTCATGACAGACTTCAGTAAACAGACGGACCGCGGCATGACGCGCTGGAATGCTAACTTCTTGGTAAATTCGGAAGAAACTTACTCCCGCAAGTAAACAAAATGTAATAAAATAAACATCTTAAAGTATATTTTCAACGTTTTCTTTATAGCAGCTTGAAAGAACACATACTGAAGGAGTAAACTAGCCCAAAATTTTAAAAACTGATCACTGCATGAAAAATCGATGTTTTTGCCTGCCGTGTCTCGCCTTAAGGGATTATTTAAAAAAAAATATTCCGGAGGTGCATGATTAAATAAAGTATTTAATCATATACTTAAATTCTTTCCATCCATTTAGGAGCTTTTATCCTTTAACACTCAAGTGCTTATTTACATATTACACATACTGTGAAAGGGTTAAAAGGAGATTCTGACCCTAAAGTATCTAAGCTGCACCAGCGATTACTCGATTCCCCAGCAGGGTTTTAACCTCACATGTTCCAATAGTCGAGCTGCTCTAGGAGCAAAGGTCATCACCCTCAAAGTGATGAACATGTTTCAACAGTGTATTATTTATGTGATAAGGGCTTTCATTCTGCTAGCGTGCTCAAATGCACATGCACACACACACACAAATTGGCACGGGTTCAGGTGGCCTATGCCCCCAAATCCTCATGCAGTTTATTGAGTCCCATGGTGAGTTGATACTCTGCTAGTGTTTGGTCATCAGTCACCGCCCACATTGTGTCCACCGAGCGTCTGTCTCTCATCTCTAGCTGGACACACACCGCCTCCACCCATAGACCGTGTGTGTTTTTGTGAACATGCGAGTCTTTGTATGTCCGTATGCGTGTTCAACCACTGTATAAAAAAAAGTAGTTTAATCTACAATAATACTGTTTCTTTGTACCATCAAAAAAAGTGTTGCAGAAGCAACCATTTAGTTTGTCATATTGTTAAATGTAAAATCAGTTGACGACCATAATAATAACTCTTGCGTCTCCGTTAAGCCAACAGTGATTGTGATTTCCCTCAGCATTTCAAAGCCAAAGGAAAGTGGAACGGCATATCTTTGTGTTCTCAAGGATGAATATCCCAAGGCTGGGCCTATCTGAAATGTGCAATGGCCAGCATGTTTGAAAAAATAAATGCAGGCACAGAGCTCAGTTGAAAGTCTCTGTTCCTCCAAATCAACATATGTATCACGTTGCCTTGCGCATTCAAGTACAAAAAAGGAAAGAAAGAAAGAAAAGAAAAGAAAGAAAGAAGAAAAAAATAAAAAAAGTTAAAAAGTAAAGGAGCAAAACTGAGCTGCGGCTTGAAACGCTGATAAAAGTGCACCGTGTGCTAATCCACGACCCACAGAAACAGATACACTACAGGGCATTGTATGCTAATGCAGCCTCACAATGCAAATGAAACTAAACTGAGTGTATATATATGTACATGCTCAATAGGGATTATTCACTGTTCGTGGTGATAATGGGCATTTGAATAATAATCACTGAAGGTTCATATATCACGTTGTTATATATCACTTCCTCTACGCCAGTAGTCCGATGAGAACATGTCCCCTAAGGTTTTTGTTGGCATACATTACCAGTTAGCCTCGGTTTCATTTCGATAAAGGAAATTTTTAAGTATGTGTGATTCCGTGAGATGGAATAAATCGTATGAATACGGTATTAGTACAGGGCACACTGTAGGTTGCTGTTTCTGATCCCTGAGCCTCTGTTTCCCATCAGGCCAACAGGAGAGAAGCATACAAGCGGTGATTGAAAGCCCCTGTCAGTCAAGCCATTCCCCGGCACCCTGGAGTTGTGTGTGAGAAATGCCGATTGCATGACTGAAACGCGCACAAGGATTTTATCCGGCCAGCTGGGGGAAAAAACTGAGACTAATTCATCTGAGCGCTGTGGTCTGCTTTTCAGTGTGGGCCATTAAAACCAATAGATCGACTTTTATCTCAGATAAGGGAGCATTCAGAGAGTTTTTAGTTACTCTATCAGATTCATGAATGCAATTGGACTTTGTTATTATATATCAATATTAAGATGTTTTCAGTACAGTACATATATACACCATTCAAAAGTTTGGGGATGCCATTGGAATCGTTTAGAAAATTTGTTTTCGATTCCGATCATCAGTTCCAAACGTGCAAGTTTTGGTCAATGGTGGCCACCGGATTTTTGGAAGTGCTTGCCGCTTGTTCTGTTGCAGCCAAGGAGCACGGTAAGCAGCGCTCAAAGTGTGGCTTTATTTCACCTTAAAAAGCCTGGGTCGGTACAGTGATTTTCATTTCACTTGAATAAATATACATATATGGTTTGCGTGTGTACGTAATTGGTCCAGTGGCAGAATGCCACAGGTACTGGGTTCTAATCCGCACTCGTATATTTTTTTTTGTTTTCATCAAAACCGAATATGTTCATCAGTGGTTTTATATCAAGCAGGGAAACGTTAGTGTGCAATTTGTTTTGTGATTTCACTGGAACGAATCTAGAGTCTCCGCAACGGATTGAAGCGCGCGTCTGAAAGAAGACTGCGCGAGCCATAAGAGAACACTGTATCCGCACCACTGATTGCAGCGGCAACGAACACTTTGATCACTTGATTTAAAAAACAACACATTTTAGTGCAAGATCGCATTTTATTTAACAAAAGAACAAAATAAATGCTCTGCTAGTTAACTGGAGATGATTTATTTATTTATATTGGTACATCCATGCCGCGAGATGTTTTTGCTGAGAACAATATCAACGAAAAAGTGGTGGGGACATGTCCCACCAGCAAAGCAGCAAATAGCGTGTTTGACGTGCTGCACAGGTCCACTGTCTCGTCCTCCTCGGGCAACCCTGCGCTAACCAACGTTAGTAACGTTACCTCATCACAATCAGGTAAGTGATTGTAGTGTAACAAAGTGCTTGACCAAATTGCTAATTGTGGTGAACAACAACAACGTTACTGAAATAATTTTTTCCCTCATAGATGAATGTAGCGTTATGCAAATTCCCCACGCTAGTAGCAGTCCTAATATTACTGTTTAGCCTATACATGTCCAGAGAGTCCAGACCAGGGTGCAAGTTCTGCAAATCTGTTTTTTGGTCTGGTGCAGAGGCAT
This sequence comes from Rhinichthys klamathensis goyatoka, assembly GCF_029890125.1. Classification (NCBI taxonomy): domain Eukaryota; kingdom Metazoa; phylum Chordata; class Actinopteri; order Cypriniformes; family Leuciscidae; genus Rhinichthys; species Rhinichthys klamathensis. Next base: position 1,643,749 of record NW_026606573.1, on the reverse strand, counting down.
TCCTAATTTTCTCCCACATGGGCTGCAGCTCCCAAATCTAAAACTCATTATTGAATCAAAATAAAATGTTCCTCTGTGAAATGAGCCTGTGACATGTTTTGACTCCACCCCTCGAAGAATCAGAATCAGATTCGTTCAAATCAAAACGATGCCCAACCCTACTCACGGAGGACCTACGGAAGCATTAAAGGAGGAGAGACGACAGTGAAGGATGAGAGAGGACCAGGCCTGGACTTTTACGCTATGTTTTGTTTATGTGTGTTTGTTTATCTTTATGACATTAAAGTTGTGAAACGTTCAACAGTTCCCGGCTCCTCCTCCTCTGAACAACATACCTTGTTACAGTAAGATTTTTAAATGTTTTTGATCGAAGTCTCTTATGCTCAAAGTTGCATTTATGTTATCCAAAACACAGGAAATACAGTAATATTGTGAAATACTAGACCAGAGTTCGAGTCCGGGCTCGAGGTCCTTTGCCTGTCCTGTTTCCCTCTCTCTCCTCACCATTGTTTGCTCTATCATCTACACTGTCATGTCTAATAAAGAAATAAAAAGAATATATAACTAGGGCTGCAGCTATCGATTCTTTTTGTAATCGATTAATCTAACACTTAATCGGTCGATTAATCGATTAATCGGATAAATTTTTTGTGTGTTTTTAAATGTTTATATATTTTATTGCAAATGCATTTTGTTAAATAGAAAAAGAACCGCATTTTGTTTTTCACTTAGGCTAGTTGACGTATATTAGCACGTTTTGTAGTATTATATTTTTTGTTAATCGAAACTGTTCTATGCTCAATTACTTTGGTAGCCAAGACTGCAATACAATATTTGTTCCTCCATCACGTCCCGGTGTAACTTATACAGTGAATGCATGCTGAAATTATTGTTGCGTGGCTACATAAAAGTTTAAGCATATGTGATGCATTGCCACAATTGGTCTGGCTGGCGCGTGAGAGAGACGAGGGTGCATGCGTGTGTGTGTGTGTGTGTGTGTGTGTGTGTGTGTGTGTGTGTGTGTGTGTGTGTGTGTGTGTGTGTGTGTGTGTGTGTGTGTGAAGGGGTTCTTTTTTTAGGCTATAGGCTACTCTCTTGCAATTGAACGTGAATACGTTTACTACTTAAAAACATCAAAGCTAAACATACATCTTCTCTAGTCAAACCGCATTATGACATCGCTACAAATACAGTATGGGATTAAAATTAATGAACATCAATAGGCTTATGGTGTGTTTACACCGAACACGAATAGAGCATCAAATACGCGTCTATCGCGTCTAGTTAGACGCTTTAATCTTCCACTCGAGTTCAAAATTTTCAACTTGCGCGGAAGACGTTCGCGGCAAACGCGTTGCCCAATTCGCGTCACTTGCGACGCCCGGCGCGATAGCCTAAATTGCAATTAGGCTATCGCGAATAGCCTAATTCACCATTAGGCTATTCGCGTCTTTGCATTGACTTTGTATGTAATCTACTCGCGCAAATAATTAAATTCGCGTTCGGTGTGAAGTTGAACACACCATTACTGCAGGAATGACGAGTCAGCATCGCCATATTCATCTTTGCAGCCAACACACTCAGTAAACACTTGTTTATTAATAAACAATTAAAATATCTCCTTGCTATTTTTTTCCGACACATTTTTTCTTTTGCCAGTGCTTTGCAGCAAGCTTTATGCATGCTGAGCGCGAGGAATATATCCCGCCCCCCAGTAGCCTATATTTAATTCAATTCACATTTATTTGTATAGCATTTTTATAATACATATGTAGTACAAATCGTTTCAAAGCAGCTTTACAGAAAATGCATGTGTCTAAATTACAATTTAGAGTGATCTGTTATCAGAGGCGACTATGTGTAATGCATTTCAATTAATTTTCACTCATTTTCATTGTTAAACAATGCATTAAGTTAACCCTCTAGGCGCCACGGTCGAGTTTACTCGACAAGATGTGGCACTGAATAAAACGGCCGATTTTGTCAAATTGGGTGTCAAATTTCGTTCGACCTCCCCTCCACTGGATGGCAGACATGTCATACTTCATCCCCGAATCAAAAAACGTCATGTTTCTATACAAAATGTTCGAGTTAGAGCGCATTGAATCAGTGCGAACAAAAGCGTAGCTAGTGTGCGAGTGAGCCATTTTATCAGAGCCTCTATCTCCACAATCGCGGCGACAGTATTGTGGTGGAGACTTTGTCTAATACCACTGGGTATGTTAGACGAGGTCGAAGTATTCATAGGACAGTTAGGAGGCAACGTGGAGGCAGGGTGGGGAGTCGCAATGACAATGACAGTAGTCCGAGCTGTGTGATTTGGGCAGTTTGTTTACTACTTACTATATACCTGAGCATTCAGTATTGTGCAATATAGCATACAGAAGGTGATGGACATTTTTGGGGGAAAGAAGTGCTGCATTTTATCATTTAAACGTGACTTTTCATGAAAATTCTATAATCCTAGATTGCCGCCACCATATGACGTCATAATATGCAAATTAGATGGGAAAATGTAATCCCTACATAAACTTTGGGTCATCCTTAATATTTCTCTAATTTACAGAAAGTCTCTATCTTTTATCACTTTTAAGATATAGCCTGTTGAAATTAAGATGTCAAAAACGACATAGTTTCATAGTTTTTATGGACAGAATTTCTAGGCGCAGCCAGGGGCCGGATGTCAGGTTTGGGGACCATGCGATTTCGTCGCTGCTTTTTGCGGATGATGTTGTCGTGTTGGCCCCTTCACACCAGGACCTTCAGCATGCACTGGGACGGTTTGCACCCGAGTGTGAAGTGGCTAGGATGAAAATCAGCACCTCCAAATCCGAGGCTATGGTCCTCAGTCGGAAAAGGGTGGCTTGCTCACTTCAGGTTGGTGGAGAGATCCTTCCTCAAGTGGAGGAGTTTAAGTATCTTGGGGTTTTGTTCACGAGTGAGGAAAGGATGGAACGGGAGATTGACAGACGGATCGGTGCAGCTTCTGCAGTAATGCGGTCGATGTACCGGTCTGTTGTGGTGAAGAAGGAGCTGAGCCGTAAGGCAAAGCTCTCGATTTACCGGTCAATCTACGTTCCTACTCTCACCTATGGTCATGAGCTTTGGGTCATGACCGAAAGGACAAGATCCCGGATACAGGCGGCCGAAATGAGCTTTCTCCGCAGGGTGGCTGGGCGATCCCTTAGAGATAGGGTGAGAAGCTCGGTCACTCGGGAGGAGCTCAGAGTAGAGCCGTTGCTCCTCCACATCGAGAGGGGTCAGCTGAGGTGGCTCGGGCATCTGTTCCGGATGCCTCCTGGACGCCTTCCCGGGGAGGTGTTCCGGGCACGTCCCACTGGGAGGAGACCCCGGGGAAGACCTAGGACACGCTGGAGAGACTATGTCTCCCGGCTGGCCTGGGAACGCCTCGGTGTCCCCCCGGAAGAGCTGGAGGAAGTGTCCAGGGAGAGGGAAGTCTGGGCATCTCTGCTCAGACTGCTGCCCCGCGACCCGCCCCCGGATAAGCGGAAGAAGATGGATGGATGGATGGATGGATGTCAAAAACGAACGTTTTAGGAAAAAACCTCTGGTGCCTTAAGGGTTAAGGCAGAAACAATGAGCTCATTGAAGTAAAGAATAGGCTACATGTTGTTAAATGATTAGGAAACATATAAAACTTTAACATTGGTGCTTTTTAACAGACTCAAAATATGAGTGTAAAAAAGTCAACAAACTGAAAAAATAAAAGTTTTTTTTTAGATTATGTAATGTTGTTAAAACGGATTTCATAAAATTGGTATCGAAAAAAGTATCGTTCAGGAATAGGTATCGAAGTCAAGGTATCGGTATCGATATCGGTATCGAAAATTTTGTTACGATACCCAGCCCTAGGCGGGACAAAAATACGCCTTAGTAAGGCTGACCGAAAACAGCGCGCAAGTTCCAGTCTTCTTACGCTTGATGTTTAAACTGACAGGACTTGCGCTCGTAATGTATGCGCTCGTGCAAAAACAAACATCCCCGCCCCCACACTCACATCTACACACACGTCAAATTCACAGGAATGATTATCGGCCTGTTCACATCGGCCCTATTTTGACATCGGAACGATACCGATGTGTAAAAAATTGACCATATCGGGCGATACTATATCGGTGGCCGATATATCGTGCACCACTAGAAAAAATTCAAGGATTCATCTTTTTCACTTATCACAGTCTGACACTGCATCAAGAAACTTCCTCATTAGTCCAAAAACAGGTTTTATTGAAGCCAAGCTCAGAGAAAGACTCGTTTTGGAATGTGTAGGGCCCTATAATTTCCGCGATCACGGAATCGCAGACGGAATCGCGGAATTGGCCAATTAACGCGGAATCTAGTGTTAACACGGAATTTAGCAGAATTTAGCGGAATTTTACATATTTGGAATGAAATTCTGTTTTTGTGTGGGAGAAGAACGTATGTCTTGGGAAAATGCAGACAGGGGGAAGCAAATCTGGGCGACACAACCCCCAGAACACAGAATCAGGTGCGCCACATATTGCGTTTCGTTAATTTTTTTTAACGCTATTTAAAACACGCAGCGTATTCTTTCAGTTGCATTTCCTTTCCCTGCTCTCCCTCCATCTCTCTGTCACTCACGCGTCTCTCTCTCTCTCTCTCTCTCACACACACACATACATACACCCACCCCATCCCCTCTGTGCACGTCTGTCTATGATGCGCCGGACTGGAAAAAAAGCGAAGTGACACTGCGCGAGAGAGACCGAGTGTGTACGAGAGCGTGCTCGACAGTGCGCGAGAGAGAGACAGAGTGTGACTTTTATTTAAACTTATATAAACTAATATAATTTATGTTACTGGACAGTTTAAAGCTCATAACCATATTTTGTTGTTACTTGAAGTCCTTAGAGTGCAGTGTTATGTTGCATCATGCAGTATTTGCAGTATACACCATAGAGAGCATCTTGACCAGCTGTATCTCAGTGTGGTGTGGAGGCTGTAGGGCCTCTGACTGGAAGGATGTAAGAAGGGTGGTGAGGACAGCGGAGAGAATCATCGGCACCTCTCTTCCCTCCATTCAGGACATTGCAGAGAACCGCTGTGCCTCTCGGGCCAGGAAAATTTGCGGGGACCCCTCTCACCCCCACTACGGTCTGTTTAGTCTGCTGGCCTCTAGAAAGAGGTTTCGCAGCATTCGGTGTCGGACCTCCAGGTTTTACAACAGCTTTGTACCCCAAGCCATCAGACTGTTAAATACTAATAAATAATCCTTAGTACTGCTGGTTTTATACTTGACTACTGTCAATATTGAGTTAGTTGTTTAGAGGGCTAAATTATTTATTCTACTCTGCTATTTATACATTTATTATAATCTGTTTGTACAAATTTTGGGATGAACTTTTTCTCTGTAAAATTGAAACTGTAAGAAATTTGTGGCCTATGCAAACGAAATTTCGTTCTGTATGCACTTGTTGTATTCTGAATGACAATAAAGTCTGTCAAAGTATTTGTGCTGAAAAGTAAGAGTAAATGTCTGTTACCTCAATAAATTTAAGGTCATTCCTATTTTATTTGTGTACATTTTAATCATTAACTTTAAAAGCACACTCTTTTTACAACTAAAATAACAGTAAAGGGTAAAAAAAACTGAATTCCCAAAAATCAAAATGGAAAAAACGGAATTTGGGAAAAAATAAAACGGATTTTATAGGGCCCTAAATGTGCCTATTTATGACATCATAGATAGGTGAAAAACCGCCTCTGCAGAAGAAGATCAACGACTCCTACACCACTACCACTGTAGCCTACCCACTGAATCGGCATAACATACGTGATGCAAACACTTGTTTGAGCAACTAAGCCATAAACATGCCTTTGAAGAGACTAAAATAAACAAATTTGACGCTGCAACACTTATGCGAGTAAAAAAGTGTTATGTGTCACCATTGCTTTGTAACAGATCATTTATTAGGGGTGTAACGGTACACAAACATGAAGGTTCGGTACGTACCTCGGTATTGAAGTCACAGTTCGGTACGGGTTCGGTACAGCAGGGGGGAGAAAACTAAACGTAAAGTTGCTTCTTTTTTCTTTTTTTAATTAAGCTTTTTTTTTTTTTCAAATATGTGTATATGTGTTTCAATAAATTCTATTATAATTTAAAAAATTCTAAAGGATAAAGAAAATCTATCTTAGCTAATGGGGGTAAACTATGGGGAGCCCTTAATTACACATTACTAGGGCTGGGACAACGCGCCGACGTCACCGATGACGTCGACACAAAAAAATAAATATTCGCGTCGATTCGTCAGACCCAAAACAAAGACGGCGGCGCCGGAGAATAGTATAGCAACACGAGTGGCTCCTCAGACTTTCAGAAGTGCAACCCAGTCAGCAAACAAATTTGGCCCAGATTTGGCATGCGTCTGGCACAGCTGGCATTCATCCGGCACTGGCATACAGCATGTGGGCCAAACATGGCCCGGGTTTGGCAGAGATGGCACTGGATTTAAGACGGCACCCAAGACATGGGCCAGATGTCAAATGGAGTATTTGGCCCAGATGTCAAATATAGATATGTGGGCCATATATGTATGGCCGATCTTGAGCCACATTTAAAATCCTTTTCAAATATTTTTGAGTAAAATCCCAATGTTTTCCCATACAGAAAGGTAATATATTCACATGTGAAACACTGTAAAATATATTGAAATACATTTTGAAAATATATTTTTAAAATGCATAACATAAAGCTCATTTTGCTTATTTAATTATGTGTGTTTATGTAAAATAATATTCATGCCTCATATGACAGGCGATTGATGTATGATATTATTGTAGAATAGTTATCCTGTTATTATATATATATATATATATATATAACTGACTTCAAACAATGTTTTGCATTCACTGCTTTCATATTCTCATTCAGTTTACAGTTTGATGTAGCCCTATCCACTTAAACAATACATGATTAAGTTTCAGGACATTTTATTTGACTTTATGTACTACTCAGTAAACAAATTTGGCCCAGATTTGGCATGCGTCTGGCACAGCTGGCATTCAACCGGAACTGACATGCAGCATGTGGGCCAAACATGGCCCGGGTTTGGCAGAGATAGCACTGGATTTAAGACGGCACCCAAGACATGGGCCAGATGTCAAATGGAGTATTTGGCCCAGATGTCAAATATAAATATGTGGGCCATGTATGTTTGGCTGATCTTGAGCCATTTAAAATCCTTTTCAAATATGTTTGAGTAAAATCCCAATGTTTTCCCATACGGAAAGGTAATATATTCATATATATGTGAAACACTGTAAAATATATTGAAATTTTGAAAATATATTTCTAAAATGCATAACATAAAGCTGATGCTTATTTAATTATGTGTGTTTATATGTAAAATTATATTCATGCCTCATATATGACAGGCGATTATATGATGTATGATATTATATCTTATATTGTAGAATAATATATCCTATATACACTGTAAGACAATGAAATTTTCATAATTTTTCCACTATTCTATATATGATTTAATCCTGCATTCAATATTATTCCTAATCCTGACAGATTAAAATGAAACTATAAAACATTATTTAATTTCAACACCACACAGTCTTATCAGAGTAATATGAAATGTGCAACATCAACAATGGGTGTGTTGTTGACATATTTCCAGTTACTCTATGATGATTACTCTGTTACAGTTAGTTAATATGAAGATGATCACAAATTGAACATGTGAGTGATTGAAAGAGATTAAATATATTTGAGAAATGATAGAAATGTGTTGCCATTTATGACAGATTTTTCTCGAAACACATAGTTTCCGCATGAATCAGTGGATTAGTGTCAGTTAGCCCACCTCGCGCGTCGCGCCGAGTTTTTATTGAGAATTTCAAAAACCCGGAAATGCGAAACTGACCTATCAGAGCAAAAATCGTACTCATACTTTTTTATTTTTTATTTGTCAAATATTTTTATTTCAGATCGAATATTGTACACGTTGTGATTCAAGTTTTAGCTGGTTGTAATGATTCATGTCTGCAAATCTCCAAAGAGGAAAAGTGAGTGAAAATACTCCCGGAACCAGTATGTCGAAAAAGTGGGCGGGCGCAGCAGTCTTGCACAGACTTCAGTAACGGTCAATTTGCACTGAACCGGGAAAAAGGAAAAAGCGAGCAGAGTTGGTTAGTGAAAACGTCATTTAAGTTTACTTAAGTCCTTTTACGGACTTAATGATTAATTGATGTGTGAACATGCTATCGAAATTATAGAAAACTGTTCTAATTAAAATTTGCACGCCAATGACCTTGTTTAAACGCAGTTTTAATCTAGGTGTTTTAAATACAATAAACTAACATGTCCAAAAAGTCAGTCATTGTCTTATGTCACTTAAATGTAATAATCTTTGTCAGGTGTCTGTGCGTTCACTGTTCACATAGTGAATTTCTGAGCAATGTCAGGTCCTTAATGAACAAATAATGAATATGAATATAAAAGTATCGGATTTCCATAATAATCAATATCTAAATTAACATACAATTGATTTTTGTGATCAGTTTTTAATTAGTAATATTACCTAAATTAAATGATCACTTGAAATTAGAGTCAGATTGAACATGGAGCAAGACTAAAAATGAAATTAAATCCTGAAAAATTTTGAAGTGCAAGTAAAAGACAATATTAAACCTTCGACCAGGCCACTGCCTTTTGGGCTGGTGGGTGGATCCTTACAAATATAAATTGTCATTTATACTTTTAATATAAAAAAAGTTATTTTAATAGATTTTCAAGTTTTAAGATGAGTAGAAGAAGAGAGCATGGGAGGACAAAAAGAGGATTTGGGAAGAGAAGGGCAGAGGAAAAGGAAAGAGCAGATGAAGTACATAGTGCAACAGTCAGGTTCTGGAAGTAAACATTCCAGTCTAAAATGGAAATGAAATTTTAACACCATTTTGTAAACCTGCAAAGACAGCCTTTATGTGAGCTAGTTTGTTAATTGATTGTAGTCAGTTCTACCTAAGCCATCAGCTTGCTTTTTTTTAAAACATTATTATTATTTGTTTAAATAATATTTTGAAAGTGGAATTCTTTTTGAAAAACTACACTGTCATGCTGTTTTTAATTTGATTATGTAGTGCTACATGGGATTGCAGTTCTTTTTATAAAGCCTTTAATTACACAGTCTTGTACCTTTTGTCTTTTTGTCCAGTTTTCAAAAAAAAAAAAATTCCTTTAAATCAAAGTTCAGTGTAGAGATTGACCTCACAAAGGTTTTTTTTCTCTCTTTCTCTCTTTACTTAAATGCTTAAAGCATGAATGGAAAAAACAAATCTGGAACCAGCATGAATGCACTATATTAGAGATTAAGAAAGTGAAGGAGGGAGAGAACATTTTATGTATATGCATCAATACAAGCTCAAGGTTGAACAAAAGTAAAAATAAACATGATCTTAAATGATCTTTCGCCTGTAGTAGACAGTCAAAATTTGAATTTGAATCTGGGTTCAGGTTTTGTTGTAATATTGCATTTTATTCAATATCCACATTACCTGATAATGCATAAGTTAATTATACACCATTGTGTTTTTCAGCGGCTGTGAGACATAACCGTCTAACATCTGATGCCACAGAGAAAGACATTGATTCCACCGTTAAAAGATGGCTGTATCTGGACCCAGACAGAGATGGTGGACGAAAAGAAAGGATGGAGAGCAAAGTGCATGGACAATATGACTGGTTAACAGGCTTTAGGCATGGATGTTCAAAAGCTCTGTCCAGAGTTCAACTTGTTCAGTGACAGAATCATGACTGTTTCAGAGTCATTTGAAGAGTGCTACTTGCTCCTAGCCATAAACGTGGACGTTCAAGTGTTTTGTGAAGTGAAACTTGTTGATGACTAGAAACATGTTCTAGTGTAATATGTTTAGTGAATCTTGTTCGTGACCAGAAACATGGACGTTCAAGCATCAGGCAAAGCAATGAAACTTGATGACCAGAAACATGGATGATCAAGTAACATTTAAAGTGAAACGTCATGAACCAAAAAACGGCACTTGTTTTATTTATTTATTTATTTTTATTTTTTGCTGAACTGAGAGATGAGTGTCATTTTAGAGAGAGAAATGTCAGATGCTAATGCTTTGATGTTTAACACAATTAAATATTTGTTCAGAATACTGTCTTGTTATGCCTATTCATTTGGGAGGGGTGTGTAAGTGGCTTGGTTATGGTGGTGTTGAGGCTGACGTGGAACTCATCTGGTCCAGACCAGAATAGGGCCAGCTATGGTCATACAGGTTGCTGAGATATGGATCTGTCATGGCCCATCTGTGGCCCATATTGTGGCTGCCAGGTTTAGTTCACCTGGGTTTCAGTCTCCGGTGTGGCTCAGTTCTGGCCTTTCTGGTTAAATATGGTGTTGATATGGTTTACTTAAGGTTATGTTTTGGTTCCAATGTTACATTTTGATCTGGCCCAATTCTGGGCCAGTTATGGGTAATTAACTTGGCTGAGACTTGGTCCAGTTATGGCCCATGTGTGGCCCTTGTCTGGAATCCAGACCTGGTCCACACTAGTACCGTCATTCATTGCGGTATGTGGGCCGAGCAAAAGCTGGTTGTGTGGGCCGGAGCTGGGCCAGAGAAAAATTGCTATGTGGGAAGGCGGCACGCACGCACAATGCATGCGAGAGATGTCGCCGTCATGTTTTTGTTTGTGCCGCAGTTCCGAGATTCCTGTGTGTTGGATTTATTACAGCACGTGAATTCATCAGTTTCTCCCGAAATACATGAAAGTAAGTGACCGGTGAACTGGGAGAAACTATAAATGTATTGTTTTACTATAAATTAAATGTATTTAAATGTCTGAAACCTAAAATAAACATTATGTGGTTAAAAACACTGAACAGTTGTGATATAGCCTATGATGACAAGCGCTGAGCGCGTCCGTCTTTGGCTCAGCGCCAGCCATAGCGCGAAAGCAGTTTGAATCTGGCAGTGATGTCACGTCACTGTACATTCGCTCCTTAGTGCTCAGCTGCTGCAGAGCTGCCGAAATCGAAATTGCTGATGAGATATAGAGGAACATATCTAGTGGAAAATGAGAATGTTACGGAAATAAGAATACATTACTTCGCACTTATATAGTCTTTTATTTTGGAATTTTAAGAGCAATAAACATATATTGCAATGTTAAGGAATTCATGTTTTTTTTTAATTCAGATATGTAAATCAACATGTATAAAGTGCTATTAGTCAATTAATGGGGAGATAATCGATAATCAAATCGAATCGAATCGGACTGGAAAAATGAATTGTTAGATTAATCGATGCATCGAAAAAATAATCGCTAGATTAATCGTTTAAAAAATAATCGTTTATCCCAGCCCTACACATAACTCTAAGGACATTTAAGCATTTGGTTAACAGAAAAGACATTGTAATTTTTTAGATATAATAATTGCACATAAGGCAGGCTTTGCATTAACTTCTAAATCTAATTCTAAAGCTAATTTTCTACTCAAATTCATTTTTTAAATATAATCATTTACACAGTGGCAGTCATAACTTGTTTTCATGACAAATTTATTTAAACACATTAAATCAACAAGACATTACTAGCAGGTTAAGTAAATATAAAGAGTAGGGTAATATAGTGCATATACGAAATGCTTCTCTCTAGAGTTTTCTCTAGCGAACTAACCTGCTGTCGACACTGAATGCCTGAGGTAAATGTAATGCTAAGTGAGATATTATTCTCAAGCTGTTTTATTGATATCTTTCCGCAGTTGAAACACAGGTTGAGAGATGTAAACATATCCATCGATCATCTCTTCTTCTTCTACTTCTTCTGCGCTTTTTACTGGTAGCAAACAACGTTGGATTGCCGCACGTTTCCCCTTCTGGATTGGAGTGTGGATCGCCTGTGCCTAACTGTATTCATCGTGTGACTGCATGCACCGAACAGTGACGTCCTTACCGGTTCGAGATGAATACATGTGCTGTTACACCGCTAATATGTATTAATTATGTGTACGTGTCTAATCAAAATCACCAGTGACCTGATGTGTTCTGTAATGATTCATGTACAGTCAGATGTTCTTTGTCTCAAAATCATGCTATTTATGTGTCAGTAAATCACAAACCAGTCACTAAACGTCAACTGTTTCTCTTAGTAGGATGAAAATAATCTGTTTTTTAAACTGTGATTAAATTATATATTGAAAGCGATCAAAGAACACTCCCTTTAATATCGCTTTAGCTGTCAATCAAACAGCGTGAGTTTATCAGTGACTGAGTTCTGGGCTCTCGTCAAAACTCCCGTTATAATCAACAAATCTCTTATGTGTAGGTGTTTGCACTGTTAGGCCATGTTTACACGGAAACGATCTGAAGAGAAAACGCAAAAGTGGCGTTTCGTTTTCACTTTTTATTCTGCGTTTAGACGAGCGTTATGGGGGGGAAATCTGCGTGCATATGGAGACGCAAAAGTGTTAGAAATGCGATGTAGTATGCACTCCAGGCGGCTAGGTGGCAATGTGAAGCACTGCCACACAACAACAACAACAAGTCCTTGCGCCTGCGTACAACCTTCCTTCTACTTCTCTCCCTAGTAGCGCGAAATTGAAAAGACTCTTGGACGTTTATCAGAGCTGCTAGGGCAACTTGAAGGTCCGACGTTTGGAAATAATCCGACATGTTGGTTGTTATTTTCCTGTACTGGCGCATGCCTGTGACGTAAATGCGTACGCGACGAGAGCCGCCATGAGCAGATTTGCGTTTTTACCCGTTTAGACGGAAACGCGACGGTGGAGCGTTTTTAAGATTTCCACTTTGGAGGGTGGTTTCTTTTTTTTGCGTTTTTAAGCCCCAAAAACGCCGTCGCCGTGTAAACGAAAGGCACATCCGATAAAATATTATTACGTTTTCACCCGGAATCGTTTTCGTGTAAACAGGGCCTCAGTTATGATAAAAGCATTTGTGAGTGTGCAGAAATCGAGTTGCTATGACGAGATCACTGCATTCATGCGCTCAACATGTCTGTGATGGCCTACAATCCTCATCACTGCAACCTTCCATGCCACAATTTAAATATATTGCTATAGATCTAAACGTTATGCTATAATCAACACTTTTCACGATTAGTTAACCGTGAGAGCTGTAATAGTAAAAAATGCAAATAGTTTTCGAGAGAGTTTCACATGTAACCCTTAGCTATTTCATATGCAAAGATGTTAGCCAATCACAGTGGGTGTTTACACTGAAGTCTCACAGCAGACACGCCCCTTCAAACAGAGCGTTCAAATCAGAGGGCTAAAATCAGGGTAGGAAAAAATGCCTTTTATTTCAAGATTATGAAAATTTTATATGTAAAAATCACATAAGTGCACCCCAGGAAATAATAAAAATAAATAAAATAATAAAATAATGCAGTTCCTTTAGTATCACTATTAGTAAGGATATGATCTCTGCATAATATTTAAATGCTATATAAAGTGTACCTAATAGTTCCATTTTAGCACAATCAAATATACTTAAGTATATTTTTAGTTGGACCACAGCACTATTTCTGGATAACTAGCCTAAATGACATTAAGTGCAAAATTAGTTTTACCAATTTATTATAACAAAAGTACAATTGCAGGGTATTTATATTAAATACATAAATATGTAAATATATTTGTAGTATACTTAGCTTACATATATATATATATATTTTTTTTTTTTTTTTTTTTTTTTTTTTCTGGCTGTGGAACCTTTTCTACTCCCCTGTATGCATCAGCAAACATGCTGATACAACTTAAAGGTCATGTTCTTTTCATGTTGACAGGGCCTTCTGAAACTTTGACGAGGTGGTCCCTCTGTAGGAGCGCACCGTCTTTCCACATGCTATAAAGGAATTAAGCTTCCTATCAAACCTTTGTCAGCTCACTCATGTGCAGTGATTAGAAAACCAAGTAACTGAAATGAAAATACTGGACCCACAACTCGACAGCCAAAGCAGACGCACTGTGAATGAAAACAGTATAGACATCGAGAGGAAAGCACGCTGTATAAATTCTGGAAACATTGCGATAACCTCATTAAGAGATCAGGGAACTTGTAGACAGACTCCTTAACCTGACTCATCTCAAATACTCGCAATTTGAATATCTCTCCACAGCATAATTAATAGACAATATATCAAACATACCAGCAGCACAGTATTTTAACAGCATTTCAGGAATCTAAATAGAAACATACTATTTCCTTTTTTTTACATTATATGTAGGGAGGTTGGTTGCTAGATGGTAGCACTGTTGAAAAGATTTTCATGCAAAATTCTTGCACACATAACCTTTGTAGCAGCAAATGTGAATCTTCATATGCAACTCATGAGCCCCAACAATAATGGAATAGTTTATATATTTTCATGTATCTTTGATTGAGAGAACAGTCAAAAGATATTACTTGGTGTTTTTTGTCATGATGCTGTATATAAAGTTTTGTCATCTTCATATGTGCATGCAATAAGAACATATTATGTACACAAACCTGATAAAATCTGCTCTCTATTCAGTTTGGGAATCAATACAAGAAAACAGGATCTACATAGACGTCATCATTGTAGCCATCTGCACCTAATCTTACACTGCATGATAAACAATGGAGAGTTACCCTAATTGAAAGTGAAACGCCTGACCCTTTTCAACCCACCTTGTTTAATTTAAGCTCAGTGATAATCATGAAATGCACTTCCTTTATTAAATTAAATGTGATGCTCGTGAGCTTTGCAAAATGCAATGCAGCAGGAAGGGAATTTTAACAGCATTGCCACGATGGGATTCAATGTAATCAGGGTCTTCATGCTATTTTCTTTCAGTCAAACGTGTGCCATCAATATGGTGTAGTCTGTCAGCCCTGCGGTATTCACCTGTATGTGTACGTGTCTGTACGTTTGTGTATATATCTATGTGTGTGTGTGTGAGTGTTGTTAGACAGTTCCTCGCCTCCCTCTTGTTTTAAAAGGCACGTGTAATAGCCAGTAAAGAATGGCCTTAAGAGACTCTGGCATGTTGATGCCTGATGCACAAAGGTCATTGATTCCAGGGCCCTCAGCTTTCTCTTAACAATTCGTCGGGATTTTGGCATTTGGTGAGCACACACAGGACAGCTTCCCGACAAGCCGACCTTGACAGCGAATTGGATAAATAAACCTTCAATTTAGCCTCTCTCCTCCCAGCTCCGTGCAACCCGGCAGCTCGTCCCACCGGGAGACTTCACCTATCCATATCGCTCAGCCCGCGCCTTCTCTCCCTGAGCCCGGCACGTCTGCTCAGCCTGCCCTCACTCCAGTGACAAACATCGTCTAGCGCACGCACTAACAGCCCTCTCCTACAGCAGTCAAAGTCAATACAGCTCCCCTCAACAATTTAATGCCAATTCTGTCTTTCGCGCTGTCCGTCCCGGGCTTCGACCACCTCTTCAGCGTTCCTTCGAAATTCACGCCCGTGCGAGCTCTCGACAACCCCCTCTCTGCTTTCTCATGAGACGGCAAGGATAGGGGCATCGCTCCATAACGGGTAATGACATGGCATTTAATGATACTGTCCGAAGTGATCCGCGGCCCGCAGACAGGTAATGCACCGGAGGTGTAGAGCAGATAAGCATGGCTGCACTGCTGCGTGCTAGTGGTTGTGGGGCGACGGCAGCAATACTGTACCTCTCACAGGCCCTGTGCAGATACCGGGTGACACATGCATTGCTATTCTTTCCTCAGCCCTGCCATGGACCGTAGTTAAAGGAAAAGAACGCAGTCTGATGGAAAGAACCCTTAGCAGAGAGTGTGTATGCATTTTTATGTAAGATGAGATGGAGTCAGAGACATACAGAGAAGGGTATACAACAGTGCATATCCATTTCTATTTTATTTTATAATTTTGTTTCATTTCGTTTCGTTTCGTTTCTTTTCATTATTACATTTTATTTTATCATTTCGTTTCATTTTGTTTTATTTTATTATTTTATTTCATTTTTTTATTTTACTTTATTTTATTTCAATTTCATTACATTATTTCATTTTATTTTATTTTATCATTTAGTTTCAATTTGTTTAATTTTGTTTAATTTGATTATTTCATTTGATTATTTCATTTCATTTCATTTATTTATTTTATTTTATTATCATTTCATTTCAGAGTGTGGCCAGCTTGTGGCCAGAATTTTTTTTTGGGGGGGGGGGGGGATTTTAACAATAAAAGACATTTATAATGCTACAATGATTTCTATTTTTAATGCTGTTTTTAGCATTGATAATAAGAAATGTTTCTTGAGCAGCAAATCAGCATATTAGAATCAGAAAAACTGTTACAAATAGTTATCACAACGTAAAATGTAGCTGTTTTTTTTTTCTTGTGATGAATCAAAACACGTTAATTCAACTTAGATTTTTAATGCAGCATGAACACTTACTTTTTAAGTTGAAACAGCATATAGTATTAGCTATTCTAATATTGTAGAATTTTAAGTTGTGAAAACTAATTGCAGCAGTATTTTTACAGTGAGGATCATATGACACTAAAGAAAGAAAGAAAGAAAGAAAGAAAGAAAGAAAGAAAGAAAGAAAGAAAGAAAGAAAGAAAGAAAGAAAGAAAGAAAGAAAGAAAGAAAGAAAGGATGTATAAATTTCAATATACAAAGGGAATATATTCTAATTTACATTCACTCCTTGTCATCTGATTGTTAATTGTAGACTGTTTGCAGAAGGAATGCGGTCACATGGAAGAGACGAGAAGAGAACTTGATTCATTCTGAAGCTAAAGCCTGTCAGCTGAAAGAGAGGAATGAACAGACAGTGAGATAGAAAGAGAGGCACACAATCCAGAGTGATGGACAAGGGTAAAAAGAGCTGGAGGTTTTGATCATTCGCTCTTGTCATTCTTTAACCATGGCAAGAGAAGAATTGGGAGGGCAAAGAGAGCAGGGGGTAAAGAGAATAAAAAGTACAATGAAAGAGTGAGATGCAGAACTCTCAATGAGAGTTTGAAAGACAAGAGTACAGGATCAGTCTGACACTCTTTCTATCCCCACTTTCTCTCTCCTTTTCTCTCAATCTCTCTCAGGCGCCTTTAAATGCTTTCTGAAATTACAAATGGAATGGGGGGGAAAGAGATGTGGTAGTGTTAATTCTGCAGTTCTACAATGGCACACTAGCAAATTATTACTCTACCAAGCTACAGGTTTTAACATTTGTGAGGCACCGCACAACTGTGAAAATTTTGCAATTGATCTTGCAACAGTGTCAAGCATACGTTTGTGAACCCTTTCAAAATATCCGAAATTCTGCATTGATTACTCATAAAATGTGGTCTGATCTTAATTTACTCACAATTATAGACAACCACAATCTGACGTAACTAATAACACAAACAACTGTACATATTTGGAATTACAAAAACAAAGTGGAAAAGTGTAACTGGACCACTTTGTGTTCACAAAGCATGTTTTAGTGAAAATGTTTTTTGTGAAAATAAAGTATATACAAACTATAATGCATGTGGACTTCTTTGAAACATTAAGAAACATTTCTGGTAACACTTTACTGTTCCATCATTAATGAATAACTACACAGGAACAAATGAGTAACGGAATAATAACATTTTACTACTATTAACTAACAAGAAACTCTTATTAATAAATTAGTAAGCAACGGTACTCAGTTGAATGTGGTAGTTCACTTCTAGCTAATCAATACTATTAACTAACAAGAAACTCTAATGAATTAAGTAAAAGCGCTCAGTTGAATGCAGCAGTTCACTATTAGCTAATCAATAACTCCTATTTTTTTCATACCTCCCAGAGGACTTAATAAGAACTACATACAGGTTAATAATTAATGTGAATAATTCATAATGTATAATTAATTCTAATGCGAAGACCATGGTAACCCACTAGTAATGACTCAAGTATTACCAAAACCTTCAGAAGGAATCACTAATTATTTGGATCAGTATTCTAAAGTGAAAAGCCTGATAACTCCCTATGACGAAAGTCATTGTAAGCTTTTGAGGTTTATGTAAGGTTTTGGATAGTGATTGCTTTTGATGGATTTGGTAACACTTCGAGTCATTAAATAGTGGGTTACCATGATTTTCACTTTAGAATACTGATCCAAATAATTAGTAATTCCTTTAGAAGGATGTAGTAACAATAGTAACAACTAAAACCTCAAAAGCTTAAAATGACTTCAGGAATCAGAGTTTCTAGTTAATAATAGTAATGCTAGGTCACTATAACTTTGCCTCAATAAAATCCTAATTACTGGTTATTAATAGTTAGTAAGGTAGTTGTTTAGTATATTGGGTAGGATTGGTAATGTAGAATAAGGCCATGCAGAAAGCATTAATATGTGCTTTATATATACTAATAAACAGCCAATATCCTAGTAATATGCATATTAAAAAGCAATAAGTTAATAGTGAGAATTGGACCCGAACCTAAAGTGTTATCAAATGTTAATATTGCGTTCCTCGTTTGATCCTGTGTAGTTATTAATTAACGACAGAACAGTATTCTAAAGTGACAGCAAATGGATCATTTCTGTTGTTGCCGTTCATGACAAAGCAACTTTAATGGTGATCTGTGAGATTTGATGTCTCACCTGCAACATCTCAGCTCTATAGTGCACAGCTTGCTGTCACATCACTGATGTTGCATCATTTAAATTAGATAAGATTAACAATGGCTTGCAGGCTTGTCGATAACTCTTCTGAATAACTAGTTGATTAATTAAAAAAAATTGATCCAGATCAGAAAGATCAAATCGAATGAAAACCTTTTGGTAACATCTGTGGTTATAAATATATCTTCTTGTGCCACTGTAATATAGTAAACATGTGGTGTGAGTGTGACATTATGATAATATGATAACATGGTAATATTACCTTGATATATTAATATGTTGCAGCTAAAAAAATTTAAGATTACATATCATTGCATTGTCATGAAGCATGCAAGCTGAAACAACATGAACAGTGCAAAAACAAGTGTTTTTAAAACAGCTTCTCTTGCTCATCAAGGCTGCCTTTATTGGATTGAAATTACAATCAGTAGTATTGTGAAACATTACAATTTAAATTAGGCCTAACTGTAATCTGTTCAAATATATTTTGAAATTAGGGATGCACGATATATCGACCACATATCGATATCGGAAGATAAATGGTCATTTTTGATGTTATCGTTCGTTATCGATCGATAAGAAAATTAGGCCGATATATCAAAGCCGATAAATAATAGATTATTTACGGCCAATATATCGGTTATCGGCTTTCAAATGTAAAGAATTATCGGTATCGGCCAAAAAAAAATTCCGGTGCATCCCTATTTGAAATGTAATTTATTCCTGTGATGATAAAGTTGAATTTTCAGCAACCATTACTCTAGTCTTCAGTGTCGCATGATTCTTTTTTTTTCAGGATTCTTTGAACAGATATATCTACGCACACAGAACACTTACTCAACAAATACACCTGTAGTATTTACTAGGGCTGGGTATTGACACAAATTTCACAATTCGATTTCGATTCACAAGCTTGTAATTCGATTCGATTTCGATTCGATACAATATTGATTATTTTGGATATCAGGTACAATACATGGCAAATTTTCTCAAGGAAAACAAATCTCTTAACTAATGCTGTAAACTATGGGAGTCAGTTGTAGCCTACTAGGCTTCATTAGCATACTATAATATTGAAGGTAAACATTAAACTATTTGTATACAAAGACTTGAATTACACCTTTATTTATTTTATAATACTAAAGTTATATAAAATATAAACATTTAAATGGTGGCTGTCATAAAAACTTGCCAGATTTATTCAAACATGCATTAAACATTGAGGAACATTAAACATTATAATGAATTTGTAATATGGTGCATATATTTAGCAAAATGCTCCTCCCTAGAGTTAATTTTTCTAGCTGACTAACGAGTTTATGATCACTGGATATGGTTTTTCTGAGGTAAATGTGACGTTACATGACATTGTTTACAAGCTGTTTTACTGACGTCTTTCCACGGTTGAAACACTGATTGAGCGACAAGTGACATGATACGGATTTCGATAAGTTGTACTCTATCTTTTAACACACTTTCAGATGCTCATTCATGTTTATTTCGCACTGTAACTGGTATTATTATAAGGCGGAACAGAAGATCATGTGCGCTCCGCGCTGCTGCTTCTCTTGAGCTGAGCTGAGCCAGAGCGATCTCATGCCACAGCGCCAAAACGGTATTTATGTTTTTAAATTTTGTAAGAAAATGGAACGTAATTTGAAATCTGAGCAGGGCCTGAATTTCGTTTTGGAAAATGGGGGGGAAATCCCCCCTTAGATGATTCTCAAGGGGGGGATTTTTTTTGTTTGAGGGGGAGAAAGGGGGGACATTTTTTCCAAACAAAATTATTACATTTATCTTGCCTAAATGTTTGCGCTCATTGCATTTTTACAATGGGGTAATATTGTTGTTAAGAATTTACACATCACAAGGAAGCTTGATTAAAATTGTTTAATTAAATTGAAAAAAGTAGCACAAATAAATACAATAGAATAAAGATAAAAATAAAGATAATTAAAGAGAAAAGTTTTGAATAGGTCTAACACTAGTATTCATTTACAGAAACTGAATAAAGTAATCAAAGGGAAAATAACACTGGGTAGTATTTTAGTCCTGAATAAATTAAATACATAGGCTATTAATCCTGATTGCTTTAACTTAAAGCCATCTTTTGTTTTGACAACAAAATTAATGACAGACACATATGGCTGCCGTCACTTTAGGAGCTAGTGCACGGATCCTGTGTTCATTATACTGGCATGCGTTTAATGCTTTTTAAAGACAAAACCGACTATGTTTAGAGTATAGCCTACTCACAAAGACCGAAATTGACCATTTTGCGTGTTAAAGCAATATAATCCGCGAAAAATAGTTACTGGCCAGCTGTTTTTGAGGCGGATTTTCTATGAATGTGCGCATAGAAAATAATCTCAGAGAGCGCGCGAGCACTGATTAGTTTAAAATCGCTTGAATGTTTAAACTGGTAAGACTTAAAAAGACTTCAGTCACGATGCACTGCTGGCCCGATTGTGCAAGTGAATATTCCGTCATGTCCCGACCTTACAGTCTATGGTCCCGACTCCAAAACGCGAGTGTGTATTATCGCCGCAGCGCTTGATGCCTGCCTTGCAAAACACATTATGAGAGAAGAGATAGACGCGCGGCACCACTGAACACTCACGCTGTTTGTGAAATTGCGTCTGGAAGATAATTGTTAAAAGAATGATTTGATTTTATTATCTGTGTGGATTACGATTGCGGGAATTTCCCGCATTATAAATGGGAGACCTGCGGGAATGATTAGAATAATGCGCAATACCTGCAATCCCGCGCCGAAATTCGAGCCCTGCTGAGGCTTCAATAGTATCAATAGTAACAAAGCACAAAGATTATTGCGATTTACTGGATGGGATGAATGCTACAATGTTCCATTCATTCATCGACTGAAAACAGGATGACTAGCCTAATCAATTCTTGGGATTTAAGAATACCGTATTTTCCGCACTATAAGGCGCACCGGATTATAAGGCGCACCTTCAATGAATGACCTATTTTAGAACATTTTTCATATATAGGGCGCACCGGATTATAAGGCGCATAAGATACTGCAGTCAAACGTTTGACTGGGTTTGCGTTATGCATCCACTAGATGTGCTAAAGGGAATGTAGCGAGTGCGCAGCACCGGAGGCGAGGCGTTTATTAGTAAGCGTGAGCGCGCTGGGGCGGGCACATAACTTACATTCGCAGCCTAACTCATGTGAGTATTCATGTGCGGCGGCTCGCTGACAGCAACAGCTGGCTGTTTTGAATGAGACGACCCGGTTACTGTGAACGGGGAGCGCTTTATGAACATTCTGTGACGCGCGAGCAGCGCCGTGTCTGTTCGTGTCTGTTAGTAAGAGTGAGCGCTCGTGAGTGGGCACGTGACTTTCACACATAACCTGATTTATACAAGGTTGAACTGGCCGTGTGACAGAGCGGGCATAAGATGGACACGAGCGCGAGTTCGCGGGCAAATTTAATAACGCAGAGCGTTATTAACCAATTGATCCATATATAAGGTGCTACGGATTATAAGGCGCTCTGTCGTTTTTTGAGAAAATTAAAGGCTTTTAAGTGCGCCTTATAGTGCGGAAAATACGGTAGATATCGGTTTGTAAAAATGAGAATCAATTAAAATCAAGAAATCGATATTTTTTACCCAGCCCTAGTATTCACAGTATAAGAATGCTTTTGTAATGCATGTCACCAAATTGTTAACATCATGCAAACTATCATACTACCTAGTAATTGTTTCTCTACTGCAAACGAATGAATGAAAGTGACTACCGGTAATTAAAAAGGAAATAGATCAAGTAAACATGATGACAGGGTGAATCCTCTCTCTGTGGCCTTAACTGAAGCCTGCTGGCTGGAGAGAGACAAGCTGTTTGTGTGCTGTCTGACAGGAGGAAATGACTGTTATCATAGCAAATGAAATCAAGACAGCACGAGGTCATGCGACGGTCTCGAACCCCCTCCGCACCCCGCTAGTGATATTATGAGGTCTCAGAGCACAGACCAGACAGAGTCCTTCTCTTAATTCAAGCTACATTACTATCATACGGACAGGGAAAGTGGCTGAATCTTAGCAGAGCATCAGAAAGATTCATACAAGTTTATTGACAATGACCGCTTGGGAATTAAGGTCCAAGTTTAATGGCTTTGGCAAACATTTTCTGCAAAATGGGGAATAATGCAGACATTGGCATTCACACATATTAACCCTATAAAGCCTACTGTATACTGCATCACTGAAACATACATTTCTAAAGCCTGTAAACTATCAACACAATCAAAACTGCTGAAAAACCTGTTGCACACAATCCACAATGGCTTCTGCTCTCTGATTGATAGTTTATACTTTTTAGCAAGTTCAAGGCCATTTAGTACAATTGTAAAAATATCCACCTTCAGGTTGTGGTGGTACATGCGTCTTTTTACTGTGAAAGTAAATGTAAGTAACTTTTATATTGCTAGACTGAAGCAACTTTTAGTTGACATATATGATACATCAGGCATTTGAGGAACGTTTATGTCTCAATCATCATTGTATTGCATTGCATTATATGTTACTTTTTCTATAAAGTATTTTCTCTTAAAACATACTCCAATAATATTTGTTTACAACTTTGAAAAAACAGTGTATATGGGCCATAAAAGCTTGATATATCAAATATGATACAAAACGTAAAATACACGTAGGCAAACTTAGACTTTCTTTCATGTTTTATCTAAAGGATCAATAAACATTTCTGACTAGTATTTCATGTCAAGCTTTACAGGGTTAAAGGAGTGTGTAAGGATGCAGAGGAAGGTTTAGGCAGGATCTCAGACAGCTCTAATGACACCTTCAGCCATGAAAGCGGAACCTGGCTCTCCCTCTCCCTGACAGTAATAATGACTGGCTTTGCATAAACCTGTGTCACTCGCAGCAAAATACACCAGGCCAACTTCATCATATAATTAAACCCTGCCTACAGTATCTCATAATAAATGCATGTAGTGCTAATAGCTACCTCTCCGCAGCACCTCAGCTTTGATTTAGCCATTGCGTTACTGGAGGTATGTTTTTGTCCTGTCTTTCATTCCTTTCTTCTTTTTTTATTTAATCTCTGATTGAAGTACTACTGTTGTTTGAGTGGATATGTGGGAATTAAGTGGTCTCAAAGAGAGAGAGACGAAATCAAGAGGGAGACTGGCCAGCTGAAAGGTGGATGAATCAATTCATTCTTACTGCCTCAGATTTGTATGTGTTGTGCATTCAACTATTTGTGTGTGTGTGTGTGTGTGTGTGTGTGTGTGTGTGTGTGTGTGTGTGTGTGTGTAAGACAACAGGTGAGTGTCTCTCTGTTGTCTTAAAGGCCCCGAGGGCTGCCTGGGGGCCTGCCTGCAGTGCCTGTTCTTACAAAGCTCCCAACATCAGGAAGGAGAGTAGACATAGTACACTAGCCTGCAGCAAACACACACACAGACACACACACTAACCTGTTTTTATTAAGCTTTCTTGTGCATATAAACAAGCTCACACCTACACCTCCTCCCACTTTAATTCACTCAGCTCTTTACGACATTATAACAAAACATAAAAACACAAATATACACCTCCATATTTCCCTCTCGTTCTCGAGTCGCCGCTCTGCCGGTATCTTAGCAGAGGCTGTCCGCACTCTTGATTCTCTGATTTTATTTGCATGGCATAAGTAAATACATCAAGATGGCTTAGTAATGCGTACAGCAAGGCCACAGCCCCACAAATCACCTGCAGCGCTGGCCTACGCCATCACTCACGCGCCCCGCACTTTACAACACAATTACCCGCCGCCTGACACAAATGAGCTGGGCCCAGCAACCTGCAGCAAGCTAATTACAGCCCAGCATGGCCCGCCTCCCATTAAAACAATGACAGCCTTTGTGCCACTGCCACCACCAACAAACCGCCACTGCCCACAGAGCCGATGCAGATCTCATCTTCTGATCTTCAATCAGAACTGAAATCAGACACATCCTGACCGGTTCGTTTTGCACACGACTGTGTCTTATGTTAATGCACGACAGCACGTGTGTGACACTCACAAAGCATTTCGGGTACGAGTTGGACTGGTGCGGAATTGCAAAGGCTGTCACTGTAAAGGCCAATTGCTGCACTGAGATCAAACATGATAGTTGACAATGTTGTGACAGCGTTATACTATGAAATTGAAGTATAGCATTCAGATTACAGATTACAAAATACAGGTACAGTCATACAGGCTTGGAATGACATGACGGTGGGTAAATGTAAAAAAAAATTTTGGTGAATTATCCCTTTAAGATCACGACAGAATGGGGCGGTGCAGTCCATTCAGCCCTGAGGGGGTGCTGTGGTGCACTTCATCGTAGTCAGCAGGGCGTAGCTTGGGATGTGCCTGTGAAACTGCTTTTAATTAACATTAATGATGCCATGGGCCTCAGTCACAGGATGATCAACCCTACATACCACAAGTGTATCACAAGAGTGGCTGACGGTGGGAAAAGGGGTGACACAAAAAAGAGAGACAACAGCCCCCTTTACCTCCCTCATTGGCGGAATAAAATATGCAATGATAGCGGATATTCCGGGCTCCTAATTACCAAATGTTTACAGTGCACCGCCTCTATCTCTACCCTTAGGCCTCTGTTCCCTGAACCTGAGATCTCAACAAAGGAGGTAGAACAACTGAGGCAGAGAAAAAGAAAAAAAAAACATGTCAGGCATTTTACTTTGTTCCATGAGCAGAGGAGAAAAGCGCAGCCGTCCTGGGTGCCCATGATATGTTCTCACAAATCCTCAGGGAGACACTGTTCAGACACACAGCACTGGACCTTTGGCTAACTTGTTCCAAATGTGCATAAACCAAATGAATACAACTGTCTTTGCATATTTAATTACCATCCTGGCCTTATGTGGATGTTCTGTACTGCCAGTAATGACTTTACACAAAAGAGGAAGCACATCCGAAATGTCCTGTTTATCGCACAAAGCACACAGACACAGCTTTTAATCTCTCATTTCGAGAGGTTAAAATGAACAAGCTTGTGTCAAACAACTACTACTGTCAGTCTCAAGCCCCACCTGCATGGGTGGCAGAGCTTTGTTTTTGTTCTTTCATGTTGAAGCTAGGATCAGGGAGAAAGAAAAGGTCAAATACTTCCACGTTTGGGTTTGTGTTTATGTGTCATGCATTTCACTGCCATTTGTTTGTTCTTGGCATCCATGGCTGCCAGAAATAAAAAAGCGTGCCTGAAACGAGACCCATCTAAAGTCTTTAGCGTTTTTTAGTGGTAATAAAAAGAGCAAACCCTCTTGAGTTTGAACAGTATAAAAGAAGCAGAAATAGTTCCTCTCCCTACCCCCTCTTTTGACTGCAATGGTGAATTAAAGTCATATTTTATGTCACTGCTGACATATATGTTGTGCCTTAAATAATATGAACTATGTGTTAAGACATAAATTGCTTATACCACTGGATTTCTTATTGACACTTCAATCCTGGATTTTTATAGAAAAAAAAATTTTGGTCACATTTTCTCCAGTGCCAGCAAATGTGGCAGCGGATTGTCATAAAACATCTATGATCGGAAAGACGGTGAACCACAGCGCTGTGGCATGCAGTTAACTAACACAAGTTGACAACTTTCATACATGTTGGACATTCTTAATTTTGGGGGGTTTGTGTTAGAATCCTTCATAAAATTCTATTTATATATATATACAATTTATAACTTACACTTTTAAATGGTAGTTTGAATACATATAAACAGTAATTCATTTTTTACAACATTTCATATCCGATCTTAGCACCATGTTCTATTGTTTGAGCTACAGGGATTCTATAAGATGTGTGGTCTTTCTGGAGTCCAAGACTGGAGGGTCGGTGTTCTCAGAACTCAGCCGTGATACAGCACAGGCAATATGATTAGTTACGGGTTAAACCTTAACACATGCTGAATCCTGCATGATCACAGATAACCACACACTCAAATGGAGGAAGACTGAGTGTGAGTAGTAGCTCTCTGTCTCTCTGCAATGTGGCCATCAGTAGCTCGCAATTGTGGAGGAGGAAAACGACTGCGTGCCATTCCACCGTTAATGTGTCTGACACATAAATCAGAATAACGAACAGCTCACTCTCAACAAACACTTTCTCATTACTCTCGCTCACTCGTTCTCTTCTCTGCTTTCTTGCTCACACACTCATCCACAACATGTTTCCTCTCGGCCGTGATTGAGAACTTCCTGTCTCCGGTCCAGTCTCTCTCTCTCTCTCTCTCTCTCGCTCTCTCTCTCTCTCTCTCTCTCTCTCTCTCTCTCGCTCTCCGAAGACACTGCCCCTTTTCTCCCTGGCTCATGAATATTCAAATCCCTGTAACATGATGTCCACATTTACAACATCAAAAACGCAACAGAAGCAGCCTGTTCATTTCCAGTCAGCACCTGATCATAAAGACTGAATCGGTCTCAAATCCCAGAATGCCTCAGTGTCTGCGGCCCTGACTCCTGCTCCACTGGGGCTGTGTCTCATAGCAACCTGGTGTGTTTCCCTTCAAACAGGAACCCGCAGACAGACTGCTGTTGTTTTGCCCTACTCTGTCATTACTTCTCATTGACTAAATGATGGATATAGCAGCCCAGCATGACGGCGGCAGTGATGGGAGCCAAAGCCTTTAGGGTAAGGTGGATTACGCCAGGGCTATACACTCACCATAAGTCTCTAATATTTGACAACGGTTTCACAATAGAAATGTTCATCGACTAACAGTATTATCAAAGTATTATTACAGTATTTGATGCAAACCACTTGAATTTTTGTCAAATATCTAATAATTTCATGATTCATGTAATTCATAGCTGAATGTGACAAGAAAAACATTAAAAGAAACCTTTTTGGCATATTAGGTACACAATTAAGGATACGGCCACATAAATCGAGATATACAGCAGATGCGACCAAAATTTGTAAGGGTGCGACTATTTTTTTTTATTTTTTAGCGACTAAAATTTTTCCTAGGTCGCACCGGTGCGTCCTCGCACCAGCTGCCTCTCCATGAACGAAGCGATTGTTTTCCTTTGACGTAACTCACACTCATGGTTGGATCATATCGTGGTCTAAACCAATCAGAGACAGAGATAGGACGGGTCTTTGCCTCTGATTGGCTGTGGTCCAGATATTCCTGTAGGCCTACACTGCTCGTGCTCTGTGCTGTGTGATTGAAATTGCGACCTGAGCACCAGAGAATAAGGGCTCGTTTAAACTGTCAGTGAAATGTGACCTATTTCCGATTTTTTGCTCATATAATGTGACATATCGGATGTGTTCTATGACCGTGTAAACAGGAAAAAAACGCATGCATTCGGATATTTCGAGATTGGTTTCAGGCCTTGTTCATATGTGGAAATAAATCAGATATAAATCATATATGTGCCAATGCGACTGTCATGTAAACAGTCAGATCGGATTTTCTGAGGCGTTAGGCTACGTCTCCGCGGTTTAATGGCAAAAGCAAAGGCATCTGCAAAGGGACGGATGGCCCGACGAAACATTGTGTCGTCGTAGGAGAGGAATGTGGACAAACGTTGACACAACATATCAAAGGTTGGCTTGCTCTTCCTAAAATTTCGGACCCACTGCTCCTCATTAAAGCCCGCACGATCTCATGAAAGTGCGTCTATTGCACGAATTTTATTTATCGTGCCATTTACGCCAAAAATTGTTTTTGCGTGCATATAATACGCACTTTATGGCGTTTAATAACTGTAAATGTGAGTATTAAACGTCATAAAGTGCGTATCATATGCACGCAAAAACTGTTTTTGGCGTATAAATGGCACGAGAAATAAAATTCGTGCTATAGATACTCACTTTCATGAGATCGTGTTGTATGTTCCCACCAGTCCTGAGATCTCTCTCGCTGCGCGTTCGTCCATCTGTGCAAGAAGAACCCCCTTTAAACAGGCGTGATGTTTCAGATCTATGTCAAGTGTAAACACATGAATCGGATATATGGGTCACAATTTAAAGAACGTGTAAACGGACGGTCCAAAAAATCGGATATAGGCAACAAATCAGAATTGGGCATCAAGACCTCCAGTGTAAACGAGGCCACGGAAATCAGCATCAGCAAAATAAACGCAAGAAAACAGACGACGAACAATGTAAAGAAATAGACACACAGAGAGTTTTTTTCTTTAAGAAAAGTAGGCCTGTTCCCCCCAACACTCTCCCCGGTCAATGCTCCGACAACAGCCCAGACATGGAGCTACTTCAGCCATCAGTTCAGGGAAGCACTTTTAAACAGTAGCACTTTCTATTTCTATTTTGAAATGTTTTATTTTGCTTAAAATGTTTTAGTTTGGCAGCTCAGTGAAGCACTTTAAACTTTTTAAAAAAAAAGATTTTTCTTTTTATATACAGTATAATTGTGCTTCAAATTAAAAAAAAGTATTTACTTACACCTTATTCTTGTTTAAAATCATTTACATAATATATATGAATATGGAGCGTGATAAAAATGTGACCTTGAAATTGTGGCATTGCGAGCCGAGCACAAAAACATTTGGGTGCACCTAAATTTTGTGCTGGTGCACCTAAATAAAGTTAGGCGCACCAGTGCAACCAAGGCAAAAAGTTTGTCTGGAGCCCTGTACAGTATTTGAAAATGGGTGTTTTTGCTTCAAAATGCTCTCCATTCACGTTAGCATTTTCAAGTGTTTTCAAGAGTTTCTTGTCCACACTGAAACATCGGAAAATGCTTAAATCATTTTATGGTGCAAAACATAATAAAAGCTCACTGAGATGATACACAAAGTTCTCAAGCTATATTTCTGGCACAATCATTTTATTAGCTAAATTTCCAACCACCGCATTCAGGTCTTACTAAATCTCATTCCACTTATGGGCTACAAAAACAATTGCCCTCATGTTTTGATGCAGGACAGCAATTGTGAGTAAATTCTCTTTCATTTTAGCAGCAATGTACTTGTACAAAGTAACATTTATCTTCCACAACAAAGTGCAAGTGAATAGCACATACCTGGCACATGCTGGCATAACAATAGATATATCAATAGATTATGGATACAATATGCGTCACATGACTAAACATGCGTCAGAGGTTTTGAACACCTCCATTCTACAGTCCACACTACAACGCAAAAACGGCGTTTTCAAATGTAATCCTCCTTGGAGAGCGTTTTCAAAAAGCTCAGGACAACAATGACCGTCTCAGTGTAGAAGGTCAAAATGTAGAGAAAAAGCTGCGATTTAAAAAAGATCTGGAGACGTAAACAATGTGAATGTGTGCATTTTTTTAATTAAAAATAGTATTTGCAAACAGTTCAAATGCATTGCTTTACAATAAATTTGAGTTCTTTTAATTGTGTATTTCTGTTTCTTTATTCCAAATCCCTTTAACTCCTATAATTATTTAATTCCTTTAAACAAAGACCATTACTACCATCCCCCCTAATGTTCAAGACATGGTCAAAGCCTTGGATTACACAGCCCAGGCAAGAACTTGAAGCACTGTAGACCGATAATGGGAGAGATACGCATCTGGAGACTGACGGGTCGTGGGTGCGCATGAGGCGAAAGGTGCTGTTGTGACTGGCATTTAAACACAAACATATATTGGCACACACACACCTTCCCCTCAATATTAAACAAGACAATGAAGTAGAGGAGTAAAAAAAGGGGTGACGCACTATAGTTTGTTGTGACATCCTCTCCATAAGCCCCCAGTTCTTCTTTCAAACTGTGCCAAACTTTTGAAGAGACACTCTCTCTTTCTCTTTTTTGTCTATATCTCTCACTCAGTTCATAAATTCCCCCCCTCCCGTCACGAAATACACCCACACACACCCCTCCGCACGGCTCCACAGATCTTGGCACATCCCCTTCTTTCTGACAGGCAAATCAAACCAATGTGAGTGATAGAGAGCAGAGCAGTGTGTGTGCGTGTGTATGAGGGATAACAATCAAAAGAATGAGAGAGTACAGGTGTTTGGGTTTACGAGACAAGCACAGTTGCCTGGGTCTTTGACAGCTGTTGATGTTATCACAGACACTTATTGGCTGCGAGTTTGAAAGGCAGCCGGGGGGGTTGGGGAGATTGGGCGAGAGACACAGGGAGAGAGTGAGAAAGAGAGTCAGAAACTAGAAGTTGGAAGAGGGGGAGCAACGGGCCTCCCCTTTGAAACCTCCCTGTGCTAGATAACATTTGGCTGAACTTTCCAATGTGAACCTCCTCCTGACATGCAGCAATCTGAGAAAGAGAGACAGAGAGAGAGAGAGAGGGATGAAGATGAGTAGAAAAAAAGTATTGACTGCAGCGTTTCACGTCTATTAGGAGTAGCAGAAGAGGGGGTCCGGTCTAGAGGGGTCGTGGGGGAAGTTTCACCAAGCTGACAGGCGTCACGTTAATCAGGAGGAAATGCGTTCGCTTGAGTCCTACCACACACTTAACCAGAGGTCGCTGCACAAAACAATGGACGGAACAAAAAACACAAGAGTAAAGCAGTCAAACTAGAGTGGCCATTAGCGGCAATCTGACCAGCTTCATATAAAGCCTCCCTGTTCCTTTTTTCCATCACTTTGACATGCAATCAGACCAAAACAAAACAGACGTAATGTGCAGCTATGGAAAGGATGTGCAACGGCCTCATGTGACAGTTCAAGGCCTTTCATTCTGCAGCAGTGGGCCTCCCAGCAATTACAGTTACAACTGAAAATGAGCAGATTGTCGCATTAGAACTTTAAAAACATATCAACGATCAATGAATTGAGCATAATTTATTAGGGGTGTAACGGTACATGTATTCGTATTGAACCGTTTCGGTACGAGGCTTCCGGTTCGGTACGCATACAAACCGAACGATTCCTTGGACCATTTTTCCTGCCGACAAAATCCGCGACGGCGCGACCACCACAACGTTGCACAACATCAAATGGCAAACGTAATGAAAGCGGAACGAAACTGCGCTACTCATTATATTGTGCTTCACGGACCGTTTATCAGTTCGGACCAGCAACATCTGTGCAGCGCGAGCCGATCTCGATCAAGCGACACTGTCACTACACAGCGCTAAGATCAAGTGAAGAAAACATTTGAGTTCGCCACTGAAGTAATAACATCGCTGCGAGATCTAGTGAGAAGCATTCACATTTCTCCGTTATTAACCGTAGATCTCTATTAGATCAGACAGCGCTGACGTGGAAACCAGGAGAAACATTGTGCCGTGAATGATCTAGTTATAGGCTTTAAGTCCACAGACCAGCAACATTCACCATTTATTTAATATAGTAACACTAACTGTAACCATGGAAGTTTGGCTGGAATAGTGAAATGCTTTCAAGTACTTCACACATCTTTTCCCAGCACTTCAAAACTCAAATATTATCTGAATATTATATATATAAATATAGGCCTATATTTAAATGTTATTTTTAATGTGATGACCAAAACATTATTTGTTCATCCTTCAAAGATTACTCCCATTTATAAACCTGAAAGTTTCAAGATGTAGAAAAACTCAAACTTATTTAAAAATAAATTTTCTTTTAATAAATAGGAAATTTCTCTGGCATTTCTTTCTTTTTGCTGTATCGAAAATGTACAGAACCGTGACACCACTGTATCGTATCGAACCGAACCGTGAATTTTGTGATCCGTTACACCCCTATAATTTATGATAATAAGGATAAGAATATGATGTCCTTTAACGCAATTTTGTTGATACCCAAATACTTAAACCCTGCTCCTATAGGGAGCCACTGTCCTGCTTGTAGAACATGTAATTACAATGTGTAAACACATTTTTTTTCTGAGAGCTACAACTTGTACCACCTGACCACTGCAGATTTCAGATGTGTTCGACTAGAAGCGGCATTGTGCAGATCGATTAGTAATATGACATCAACGCACCACGAGAGCGATTCGAAAGCATACAGAGCTTTATTTACGGTAATTACGACATGGCATGAACACAGCATGATTTCTGAAGGATCATGACACTGAAGACTGATGCTGAAGTAATGATGCTGGAAATTCAGCTTTGCCATCACAGGAAAAAAATGACATTTTAAAATATATTAAAATAGAAAATAATTATTTTAAATTGTAATAATATTTTACAATATTACCCTTTTTACTGTATTTTTGATTAATTAAAAATTGCTTTGGTGAACATAAGAAATAAATATATATATATATATATATATATATATATATATATACACATTTATTTATTTTTTTATCTAACCAACCCCACACTTATGAACAGTAGTGTCTTAGAAATGTATTGCTTTTCCTGTACGCATTAAAACATAATAGAAAGAAAGATTATCT
Organism: Rhinichthys klamathensis goyatoka; assembly: GCF_029890125.1. NCBI lineage: Eukaryota > Metazoa > Chordata > Actinopteri > Cypriniformes > Leuciscidae > Rhinichthys > Rhinichthys klamathensis. The sequence goes on along the minus strand of NW_026606573.1, from coordinate 1,610,747 downwards.
GAACAGCCTCTTTGCAAAAACCTGTGACAGATGCACAAAACAATTCTCACCGAAGCTGTTCTGGTCGAACTGAAACGATCACAGACCTTGTTAAAATAAACATCAGATACTCTTTCCCTATGCAATCAAATGTTCAAAATTTCAGGGTCAAATATGAAAAGTTTAACAAATATTCCAATTAAAAGATCAACCACTAATCTGAATATGAATATATGAATCTACAAGCTGTCAGAAAGAGCAGAATGTTTAGTGGAATTTCTCATATTTGACTCTATTGTCAGAAGGCTCTGTTTCCATTGAGGGTATTTTACAGAAGTTTTTATTTCTAAAAGTTATAGTATGCTTTCATAATACAATAAACGCTTATCTAAGATCAAGAAAAATTTGCTTCCTAAAGATATGTCCCCTTTTCATGCATATTCAAATTCTTTCTAGTGAGCCTGATCCTGATCCCTCTCATTCCTCAGGCAACAGAGAACTCAAAGAAACCAAGAAACAAGCCAGCCAAAAGTAGGCAGTGAGACCACAGGATTTCCCTCTTAAACTATTTTCCCTTTCAGTTTGAGACAAAACATAGATCTTGGCTGCAAAACTGGAAAGGATGGCATGTTACACACAATCTTTTTTTTTCCTATTCCACTTCTCTTTTTTTACCCTTTTTCTTTTATTCAGGTTATGTTAATTTGCTCTGTGTAAGTGTTCTCAATGGATAATCTGTATGGTAATGGGTCATACTCATCCAACACCACGTATAAAAATGTCAGACTCCGCAGGAGTTAAAAAAAAAAAAAAAAGGGTGAGAAAATGAGTCCCTGTCTTACTCTTGCTCTATTTTCTTCCACAAAATATTAATTTCCACCTCAGATGCTAGTGATTGATACTCAGCATGGTGAACTAATAGCTGAAATTATATTTGGTAATAATTCATGTTCGGCGGTCTCCTGTGAGCTCTGTGTGGCCCCCCTGTCTAATTCAGCTTTAGGAAGCCAATATGAATTTCATGTTTAACCAAGTTCTACTTGATTTCTACAGGGAGCACTCTCCTACCATACACTTTTGCTCTGTACAAATTCATATTCTAAGGCCTTTTAAGGTTTCCATGTCATTTGTCATAATGACATAAATGATTCATAAACCGTGCACCTCATCTCAGCTTGTTCGTTCATTAGCGCTTTGCTTCTCGTAACAACCTCCATGTATTCGGGCCTTATACGCATTTTATTGTTTGTGTCTGTGTGTGTTTACATGGCACTTTTTTACATATGCATATTTTAAATGAGCGACATATCAAAGCTCCACCAAGGGAAGGAGAATAGGAAGTGGTCATTAAGGAAAAGAGCAATACATGTTTCTCCCTTTTTTCTCTCTCCTAATACAACAGATGACAAATTGCGTCCCCCAGGTTGCTCTTGTTATTCCACAATTACAGCAGGTACGAGTGTAAGGGGTGTGTTCCCCCACAGGCTTTTTTAATGCCGCTGAACAAATGATGACAGACTGAAGATGGACAGGATACATTTAAAAAAAAAAAAACTTAGAACATGCACTACCGCTCAAAAGTTTGGGGTTGCTAAGATTTCTTAATGTTTGTTAAAGTATCTTATGCTCACATAGGCTGCATTTATTTGATCAAAATTACAATGAAAACAGTAAAATTGTGATATATTATTACAATTTAAAATATCTGTGTTCTATTTTATTATATATATAGTTTTTTAATTCTTGTGATGCCAAAGCTGAAATTCCAGCAGCCATTACTTCAGTCTTAAAGGGATAATTCACCCAAAAATGAAAATTCTGTCATCATTTACTCACCCTCAATTTGTTCCAAACCTGTATGAATTTGCTGAACACAAAAGAAGATATTTTGAAGAATATAGGTAACCAAACAGGCCCAGGGTCCTATTGACTTCCATAGCAAGGAGGAAAAGAAAATACTGTCAATGGGGCCCAACAACTGTTTGGTTACCGAAATTCTTCAAAATATATTGTTTTTGTGTTCAGAAGAAGAAATAAATTCATACAGGTTTGGAACATCTTGAGGTTGAATAAATGATGACAGAATTTTCATTTTTGCATAAACTATCCCTTTAAATGTCACATTCACAGTGTCACATCAGTGTCTGATATGCTGATTTGATGCTCAAGAAGCATTTCTTATTTTTATTAACGTGGAACCCAGTTCTGTGTGTGTGTTTTTTTATTTTTTATTAAAAGAAAGTTCAAAATTACAGTATTTAACTGAAATAGAAATCTTTTGTGACTATCACATTTAATCAATTTAACATATCTTTGCTGACCCCAAACTTTTTAACTATACATCGCCATGATTTTTCTTCTTTACAACAACTTGTTGGATTTTAATGTTTAGCCGAAATGTTTCACCAAGCACAACATGTTCGTGGATCAACATCTTTGTTGATCCTGGAACAACATTCCAATCAACCAATCAGATTTGAGGGACACGTTTACAGTTTATGTCAAGTTTAGGCTTACAGTCAGGGTTAGGTGCTTCTACATCAGTGGTGTTCACATATCATTTCCCTCTGATTTTAGGGATAACTTATGAGCAGGGTTAGGTTTAAGGGTAAGGATAGGGTTAAGACTAAGTTTTCGGACAGGAATGTTGATCCAGGAACATCTTACTTGGCAAAATCAAGGTGATCATAATTTGTGACGGTGCTCAAAATATACAGCACTAATTGGTAGGTCCATGAGGTGGCAGCACTCACGGTTGGTCTGTTCAAACGTCTTAGAGAAGAAGTTGCAAAAATGCCAATAAAATCAACAAAAGACAAAAGGTCCAAACCACTCAAATGGTTATGCAAGCATATCAGAAGGCATTTGTCCTGCTTGAGTTTGAAACATTTTTTGAACGTGTTCGTGTCCATACTAAACAAGTCCATGCTCAGTGAAGTATATTCAGAAAGTCTAGAATGCTCAACTGAAAAATTAAGCACACACTCCAGGGTAAAATAGATAAAAAATGAAAATGCAGTCATCATTTACTTACACAAGTTGATCCAAAATGATGGCAGAATTTTTATTTTTGGGTGAACTATCCCATAAACACAAATGAAGTGTGTAACCCAAACAAATCTATTCCTCAAATAATGGCTTTTTCTTATCTCTGCAGTTTTGATTGCGAGATGGAAGTTAAAGGATTAGTTCACTTTTAAAAAAACTTTTGCTGAGAATAAGCCCCCATGTCATTCAAGATGTCCATGTCTTTCTTTCTTCAGTCGAAAAGAAATTAAGGTTTTTGATGAAAACATTCCAGGATCTTTCTCCATATAATGGACTTTAATGGGCCCCAAACGGTTCAAGGTCCAAATGACAGTTTCAGTGCAGCTTCAAAGGGCTTTAAACGATACCAGACAATGAATAAGGGTCTTATCTAGCGAAACGATCGGTAATATCAAAAATAAATAAAAAAGTTTAAGTTTATAAGCACAAATGCTCGCCTTGCTCTGTTCTGTGATGCACGTTCATGACGTCACGTAATACGCAATTACGTTGAAAAGGTCTCACAGAACAGAGTCATCACAGATCAGAGCAAGGCGAACATTTGTAGCTGCCCTTTGAAGCTGCACTGAAACTGTCATTTGGACCTTGAACCGTTTGGGGCCCATTAAAGTCCATTATATGGAGAAAAATCCTGGAATGTAGGGCTGCACGATTAATCGAATTTTAATCACGATCACGATTTTGGCTTGCGACGATCAAATTCGCGTGATCGAGCAATATTTAAAATGCGTCATTCCGTTCACAGAATGCTCCGTATCAAAGTTTTTTTTTTTTGCAAAGCCAATCTAGCGCTCCGTAAACCACTGTCCGATCACGTGCCTCCATGAGCCACAGTGTCTGCGCGCGAGCGACAGTGCACGAGAGGGACCGAGTGTCCAAGAGCGCGCTCGAAAGTGCGCGAGAGATACCGAGTGTGTTTGGGTGCGAGAGAGACCGAGTGACAGTGCGCGTGAGAGACCGAGTGTGAGAATTAGTAAATTGGTACATCCTACATAATATATAATTACTATATAAGAGGCATGAAAGTTTGATTAATGGACTCCAAAAATCAGTACTACAAACGTCTTGTTTTGAACTATTGTTTAATAAATAGAAATAATTCGAGCACATAAACTTTCATATAGAGGATTAAATAGATTAAATTTATGCAGTAAGATTGCAGTATTTGCAGTAAGATTGCAGATGCAGTATAGTTGAATAAAGTCGTTATTTTTGTTTGTTTTTTTGCGCACAAAAAGTATTCTCGTCGCTTGATAAACTTAAGATTGAGCCACTGTAGTCACTCGGACTATTTTAACGATGTCTTTCATAACTTTTGGGCCCGCCAATTTCGATCCCTTAAGAAGCCTATGGAGGAGTGATCCAGCTCTCAGATTTAATCAAAAATATCTTAATTTGTGTTCCGAAGATGAACGAAAGTCTTAAGGGGTTGGAACAACATGAGGGTGAGTAATTAATGACAGAATTTTCATTTTGGGGTGAACTAACCCTTTAAGGAGATGCACTGAATTTTGGTGAATAAGAGGACCTATTTTATTTTGATGCACATAGTTGTACATTAGCAGGAATGTAGCACAATATGGATGTGAAAGCAGTTATAATTAGCCTATGTGACAATAAAATTTGTTTTGGTTAAAATCAACAAATAATCGTGATAAATAATCGTGATCTCAATACTGATCAAAATAATCGTGATTATCATTTTGGCCCAAATCGTGCAGCCCTACTGGAATGTTTTCATCAAAAATCTTAATTTCTTTTCAACTGAAGAAAGAAAGACATGGACATCTTGGATAACATGGGGGTGGGTAAATTATCAGCAAACGTTTTTTTTAAAGTGAACTAATCCTTTAACACCACAAAGTGTTGGTGGCCTAAAAGGGAGGGTGCTACAAGTTAGTTTAAAGTGAACATGGTTCTGCATTGGAGACAAGGAGGGGCCTAAGGGTTAGACGAGGTTAGGTTTGAGCTTATTGGGTGTCAGTCAAATCTCCTCTTGTCCATCTGCCACAAATAAAAATAATAAAGTGCAGCCCAGAGGATACACACTCATCAACAAGTGTTTTCAATCACCGCTAGCCTGTGATGCTTGAGGAATGGCAGGGGGTTGGAACGGGATGTGTCTCATTGGCCATGAAAAGTGAGCCTGAGTTTGGCTCTGTTTGAAACAAAAGAAGATTTATCTGCAGATTTGACAAAGTTCACATACAGTGTCGGTAACGGCCTGAGAGGATGACCATCACCCCAACCGGAGAGGTGTATTTGGAGCTGGAAGTTTAAACCTGTGTTATTGTTAGCAAGAGTCATGGGATGAGAACATAAGCACCAAAGCTGTCCAAACTATCAACAAAATTCCAGTCTTTTGGAACTTTAGTTATATTGATTGAATGAGTGTCTGTTTATATATAATATATACCTGTACTGGTTCTGTGTTTCTGTTCACTTGTCTGTCTGCATTTATCTCATCTGTTCTCCAAACTTCTTCAGGATCTTTTCCACCTGAATAACTTCAGCAGAGCCGCCTTATTAACTGAATCCGAATGAGCTCAGAATGCACTGCATCTGCAAAAATTAATTATGCACTTTATGATTTTAATAATATGTAATGAAAAGAACAGAAGGAAGGATGAGAAGGGGGGAAAAACAGGTTCTGTCTTTTATCATGAAACCCTTTCCAAATTTAGAAGTGCTGTGTGGAGAAGCTTCCCTTTCGCTTTGAGGTAAGAAGGTTTTTTGACTTAAGGAAAGAAAGGGGAAGGACAAGAGGAAAGGAATTAAAAAGGGATGAGCGAGCCCCCAACCACTGGCTCGTTTTGGTAATTAGCTATAGCCACCTCAGCGTTTTTTAATGAAACATTTCTGAAGACCGCAATTGGAAGTTCCTCATCTCTCAAACTCTCTTTCTATTGTGGTTCGGGACAACTCAACAACTGTCCCATCTGAGCATGCACAGCATATGCGTGAAGAAGAAAAAGTGTGTGTGTGTGTGTGTGTGTGTGCTTATGCGCATTAACTTGTGAGTGTGTCTTCCTTCTTAAACAGCCCGCTAATCACACAAATTATTGCATCTAATTACCGCACAGGCTCTAATTAATTCCTCCAGTATCACATCATTTAGTACGCATTCACACCACAGCACCTGTTTTCGGCAAATCCACACCGTTAATTTGCTTATAAAACAAACAGCATTAGCATAAAATGTTTAATAATGTGTTTAACCATTTGGCTGTCCCGTGTCTCTGCAACACAGAGAGGTCAGCCGATAGCGAGGCCGCCCGTATCACCCGCACCATTGTTCTGGCTCCAACCTCATCGCACACCAGTTCATATTAATAAAACGAGATCACTCACCACTAATTAATACAAGCATGCACTGCTAATTACTGCTCTGTACAACAAGCCGGTTGATGAACCCCCTTTAGAAAGAAGGAGAGGAGAAAAGAGGACGAAAGAGACAGGAAGGCAAGCACACCGTAAGTAGATTGTAGGAAAGAGCTAAATGGGTCACAGACAGGGAGAGAAGGATCAAGATGATAAATGGATAATCATGATGGACTGATAAAATGTGTTAGTGATGTAATGCAGTGGTGAGGTGACACTTTGATTCTTTGAATTGACTCTCAAACCTGATCTGGGAATATAGATGTTTGGATACCTGGTCCTGATAAACCCTGTTATGGGGACAAAATTTCCCACAAAGATGGCAGTTTTTAAAGTCCTTGTCTTTTTTTCTTTTTATTTATAAGTAAAAATTCAGAAAGTTTTGTGTCATGGGTAGGGTTAGATAGATTATACAGTTTGTACAGTATAAAAATGTGTGTTTTGATTTACTGGCAATGAAATATTGTAATATTTCGTCTAAAAATTTATAACATGTTGTCCAAACAAGCTAAACCTATGAAGATTGTTGATTGGACATGCACTAATCGCTAGTAATTCAGATGTGTTTATTGTATGAAATTCAAACATCTGCGCATAATATTTCAATTAGCAAAACCATGGATGTTTTGTTTTTTCCCACACCACATAGTTTATACCAAACTGTGTGGTTTAAGCATGTGGAAAAGACAGTCTTTATTATGAGCTATTAAAAAATAGTTGTCAGTGGCACTGAAAAGTATTTTAAGATTTACATTACATTTAAAAAATATTACATGTATTAGACAAGATATCATGGCAGCAAACAACTGCTGCTAGAGCTTTTATCCAAACTAACTTGACTTTTATATTTATACTTTTTATTTTTTAAATATTTCATATATAAATATTTTGAATTCATTGTGTGTGTGTGTGTGTGCGTGTGTGTGTGTGTGCGTGTGTGTGTGTGTGTGTGTGTGTGTGTGTGTGTGTGTGTGTTTCTTTACAAACTTAATTTTGTCAAATGTTTTGAAGTGTCTATGATCTATTTCTTAAAAACAAAGAATTCAAAATATAAATATATATGATTTGAAAAACTTTTGTGGCTGATGTATGCTTAGACATAACGGACAGTGCACTTAAAAGCATGTTTGTGCACATGTGTATTGTGAAGTTCTTCTGAGCTGAGAGCTCTTGAATGACTGTAAATATCCCATTACACTAATGCTTGTTTCTTTGTACACTCTTCCCCCTACTGGTGTGAAGATATAATTATGGTGCTGTCATCAGTTAACATGATACTGCTCAGCTCACACCACTAGGCTTTGTATTAAAATCTGATGAAACCTTAATCAAATCTGATGGGTTTCCATTCCAACCCAAAAATGTGTAAAGCAAGAATAAAAAGAATATAATAAAAATGATATGATATTCAGTGAAATTGCAAACACATACTGCTGTGCTCCAGTGTGAACTGAATCACAGATATGCCATTGTAACTGATGCCTTAAAACATTTTTTTTTTTTAAATGTATATAATGCCTTACTTCTAATACATAGTTTGTCATATAAGGGCCACCATTGAACAAACTAATGCTGTATAGGTGCCGGAGCACACCAAGAGAAAGGTTAGAGAGACACTAGCGTGCTCATACACAAACACTCAAATATACAAGCCACAAATCAAACAGGCCTACATAAACAGTACTGGGACACTTACGACACAGAACAGACAGATTTCTATCTGAACATATGTCTGAGCTCCTCATATTTTGGCCAAACGTAGATAGAGAAAAACAGATTGATGTGTCACCATCACAAATACTCTTTGTTACAAAGGACCATAGAACGATAAAGAGGCCTGGCAAGGATCGGGGCTAGGTGCAGATTTTTTGACATCCGTCATAAAGAATTAATTATCTTTAATTATTCATGAGGCCTTCCAAAAGTTGAACATTAATTTTTGATTCTATCCTGGCCCATTATTTGTGTGGAATCAAATAAAATTGTTATTGTGCGTCGGACAGCAATGTGCGAGTTTGTGCGCATGTGACAGAGAGAAACAATCCATTGTTCCTGGCCGACGCTCTCTAATGTATGAGATAGATCGGGGTGCGTTTACACAACAAGCTACATTAGAAGAGAACACGGATCCGCCTTATCAATTCAGCTCGCCTTTTATGCTCAGTATCGCTTGCGCAAGCAAGGTATAACATTCAAGATACACATTATTAAAAAAGCTGCCCCCTTTTTGTCTGTTAGAAACACACACATGCACACACACACACACGCACACACTTCAACCCTACCCAGGGCTAAATAATTACCCCACTTCTCAGGGTGATTGCTCATTCTGGCTTTAAAGTACATGCTATAGGCTCTCTCTCATTAGAAGCCTCCAGTCCACCAGCGCGCAGGCCCATGTGAGAAATTATCAATTAAAAGCCTTGCATCATTTGCATAGGAGGAAGAGGAGATTTATGGGAGCGCGAGGCGCACGCAGGGGCCGCGCAATCCGGTGCCGCTCAGATTGTTTGTGACCAATCTTAAATTCTGGAGCTCTACCCAAGATGAACGGCCGTGTTACTGTTAACGTCAAGGAGTCGGAGGCCCGCGCTGAGATTTATTAGGAATATTATCACAAACATGTCTCAAGTTTTCCCTTTTAATATGTGCCAAGCTCCTCCGAGGAATGTTTCCAACGCTGCAATTACACTCCTCAGCAGCCACATTCCCATGCCTGGCATATAATATATTAATAAACATCCACCCTGCTTTTTTAATATATGTACGAGTGCGAGCGTACGTGCGTTTGAAGGGGTTAGAGAATAAGCACCAGAGGATGTACTTATAAATCATCTTTGTGTTTATTGTTGTTCTCTTTTCTCCTTTATTTTTTGTTTCGTTTCCCCTCATCCTTCCTGTTAGGATGAAAAAGGCTGAGTGATCACAGATGCCTCCTGACAGAGTGGGGGGGGGGGGAAGTTGCATAAGTAATATGTTTGATTTGGAGAAACAACATTTGCATCATTAAAATTGTTCCCCTTAAGCCATGGCATTGGCCTTTTCTAATGGAGTGTTGCCCTGCTAAATTGCATCGACCTCTGAGTGTTCGTGAGCGAGAGCACCTTGCTTTCTGTTGTTGTGTGTTTAGTCATCTTAAATTAGAAAGGAAAAAGTTGACGGAGGCAGGGAATTACTGCGACCTCCTCTAGTATTCGTACATGGTCTTCATCCCTTTGGGTTCTTGTGGGACTTCAGGATATGCCTGGCCTTCATCTCCTCTCTGTCAAAGTCAAGAGTCCTGTACTTCAGCGACAGTAAAGCACATTGTGAATGTCTTTGATATTTGTAGCATAATTATATTTTACGTCAGTCAAATCAATATGTGAAGTCCTGTAACGTATCGCTGTAATTTGTGTTATATTACAAAATGCAAGTGGCATATCAGTTACTGTTTTTTTTGTTTTGTTTTTTACTTCTATAATAATATAATAATCTATAAAAATGTTCAGTTAAGAATTTGGGATTTATTATAATAACACTGAAATAATTAATTGAGGTAACATTTCAGTTTACAGCGCCCTTGTTACACGCTACATGTAGTTACTGTAGTAATAACTATAAATTATGCATAATTACATGCAACGAACTAGCCCTATAGAAAGTGCATGTAGTTAATTATTATTACACAGTATTTAAATGCATAATTACACTGTAACACGGACACCTTAAAATAAAGGGTTACACTATTTTAAGGTGTCATTGTAACAGTGTAATTATATTTAGGTAGGTACTGAGTAATATTAAGCAACTACATGTACTTACTATAGGGTTAGTGTAGGATTATGATTTGGTTGAGGGTTAGTTGTATGTAATTATGCATAATTTACTGTTATTACTATGGTAAGTTCATGTAACAAATGTAGCAAGGACACTAAAAAAAAGTGTTACCAAATAAAGTGTAACCTTAATTGAATGTAGTAAAAAAAAAAATACAGAATGAGAAAATATCTATATTTCAAATTTAGACAATCACATAATTCTGAAAAAAAATCAATATTGTAAAAAACAGTGCCACCCTATTTTACAGTGTCCTTGTTATAGATGTTACATGTACTTACTATAGTGACAACAGTAAAATATGCATAATTACAAGCAACTAACCCTAACTCTATAGGGAGTACACATGTTGTTAATTTATATTAGCTTACTAATTTATTTGTGCAATCACTATGTAACGTCACCTTAAAATAAAGTGTACATTTTAATAACATCTCATGAAAAGCAACAACACTCATATTTAAGGAAATCCAACATTCATTCTGTGTCAGTAACCTTACTGCTCACAATCACAGATGTTTTCACATTTGTTTGCTAAAAAAAAGCTGTTATGTAAAAAAAAACAATTATCGCAAATGACATACAGTATGCACACAAAACGCTGTTGCTGCCTTAGTTATGCTGACAGAAAAATGTTCTTATCACACGATGACTGGAGTCACACATCTATCACGTATATCAGTAGTTTTGTTGTTGATGATTCCGATCCCCTGAGACAACACTAACTGAGCACTATGAAAAACCTCAGACTGCTAACAGAACTGGCATACATTAATAATGAGAGACTTTATCATAAACAAGGCTTGAAAACGCCGGGAGCAGATTGCGTGATAGAACACTGTCCATGTTTGTTTGTCTAGCGTGAACGGTCTATGAATGATCCACATCTACGAACGACATCCGTGAGCCAGAACGGTGTTTTTAGCCCGAGCCGGGCTGCTCGAGGCAGTCTAGATATGAAGAGCAGGCTGAATATGGATCGGCCTCCCAGAGGCTAAGTGGGATGGCTTGTTTAATATCCCCCAATTAGAGTACAATTTGAGAGATCAGCCGCTGACTAGCCCAGGCCGTCCTCACCTCTACAGAGGGGCTGTCACCTACTGTCACATACAGATACTGCAAATGTATGCGCTCAATTACGGAGCTCAGGCAGCCAGCCACAGGGCCGGGCTAAATATAAAATGGCAGCTCTGCGGCCCCCCGGAAAAGGGTCGAGGTGGGATATAGCGTACGAGGGTATGGTAATACCCAGAGTAGCACCTCAGAGGGGAACGTGTGATCTCTGCCTTTAGATTTATATAGATTTACAAGACTTAAATAAAGAGTTCTCTCCAGGGGAACGGCGAGGAGGAGGAAAGAGAGGATGTGAGTCTCGGCTGCTCTCCCTCTCTGCCGTGGAACGTGTGGTGATAGGGCCCCGCTGTGACCTGTAGTGGTGTAACGATGTGGTGGCTTCCCTGCATTGGTGATTACAGGGGGATCTGGTGCCTGCGTTCACAGCTCAGCCAAAGGCAAGCAGGTCTAATTGCTCTCAGAGGGGGTGAGGGTGAGAAAGAGTCTGCACAAGCAAGCCGCAGAAGTGCCGGCCCTCCGTACGCCATCAAAATCCAGACACGAGCGGGGAGAGAGGAAAAGAGAACGACACAAACCTATTCTCTTCCATCCTTCGAGAAAAGCTAAAGGAAAGAGGAAAGCAGAACGAGATGGAAGGAGAGGGAAAGAGATAGATTGTGAGAAAGGGCTCCTTTATTAAAGCTAGTGCTAATTGAGATAGGAGCCAAATAATGGAGGATGACACTTTAATGAAGACATGCTATGTGCCGCTACTTCCTCTCACTCCCTCGCTTCCTGCCAAAGAAGAAAAGAGAGAGAGTGTGCGAAAGAGTGGGAGAGGAAACAAGCGTGCACATTTCTGCTGGTATATTACAAGAAAGAAAGACATAATGTGGAGGTATCCTCGCTGAGCAGTAATGCGTTTTTGGAGCCGTGTCAAAAACACTGAGGGTAGATGTTATTGTTCCCCTGTGTTAAAACCCAATTACGCAAACCGGAGTGTGATTGCATTCACCAGCGCCGCATCTACCTACAGCTCCACGCGCTGTAAAAAAAAAATATACATAAAAAAAAATTAGATGGTGTTCACAGAACTTTAGAAAAAATGAAGCCAACTGTTTGCATGGGCCTTATTTGAGTTGGATTCATCGGATTTATGATTTCACGCAAATGTTTTGATCTTAAACGGAGAAGGTGCCATCATTGCATCAATCAACTACTTAGAATAAGTACTTTTAAAAACGTATGTCTGGTCAAATTTATAAAGCTCCCTTAATTTAAGTTTTAAGTTGTTCAATAGTATACATTCAGTTTCAGGCTTTCTATAAAACTTTACATATAGAGTACTTTTGTCGAAAACTAATGAAACATAGAATCAAATAAAAACGCCAATACACACAGACCTCAACTGATCATTTTAAGAACAACCACATTCTGGCACAACAGGACAACATATTACTAAAAAAAATCAATTATGTAGCCATAACTATTCATGCCCTAATGTATGCTGGGAGGAAGTGGGAATGTGCAAAGTGGGAAGTGGGAACCGCCCAAGTGCAAACTGGAAAATGTCACAATTTCTTTCATGATGTTATTGATTAATCACGAAAACATTCACACACCAAATGTCATATTTACGTGTATTACACACACTTAGTGAAGAAGACCCACTGACTTTTCATTCAAAAGTTTCAAATTTAAAAGTGTCAAAGTATATATAAATAAAAACTCACTGATGGTTTTTGTTGTTGTTGTTGTTGTTTTTCCACACCAGTTGGTTAATTTCGGCATTGCAAGAATTTCAGGTCTTGCTAAATCTGCAAATCAAATGAGAGGAAAACACTCTGTTATGATGACATAATGAAATAAAGTAATATTAAAAATAGTATTTTTTCTTTTGATGAAAATGAAACTAAACATTTGGTTCTATTAATCTGCTGCATCACATGGCAGCAAATGATTAAAAAAAAAGTTGAAACTTGCAGTTTTGTTTTATTTCCAGCTTATTATAATTTTGATATTTAGCCCTTCAGCACTCAGCTTCTCCACTGGTGAGTGCACAGAAGGGTTTGAGACTCATGACAAAAGCCATTACTGATCTCACTCTGTCTCTCTCACTCACAGAGATGAATGGCCTTTTACATCCTCTCACACCTACCATTGCGACAACTGTGCTTATCAAGCTAAAAACAACCTGAGTGTATGAGTTTCAATGTGAGGCCACTTCTGAGGGTTTCTAACCCAGGGTCGCTCAGTCATGGATAGGTGCTGAGAGAGCACTTCAACCTGTATAATGAGCCGTTCAAAAAAAACTTCATTATATAACATTCAAATGAGACAACACAGTCAGATTGTTCATTTGACCCTAATAAACCTGCACTTTCAGTTTGTTGTTGCTAGTTTTCCCCCCGACCAATCTCTGTTCTTTCTTTAAAATAATAATATAAAAAACAGTAATAAGGTCTCATTTGTTAACATTAACGTTAGTTAAAGGGCGCATAACACACACAGTTTCTGCCAATCTCATGTTAATCTTGAGTACCTATAGAGTAGTATTGCACCCTTCATATCTCCGAAGAGTCTTTAGTTTTATCAGATTTATAAAAGACAGATAGGCTACCTGACTGTACCGATTCTTTCCCCAAAAAAATGCCGTGGGCGGAGCTAATGAGTCAGCACAATACATCATTGCATTATCCATGGATAACTTTTGATTCACTTACGCGCCCGATTGCCAACAAAACACAGACATTTGACGTTATTTACCGCGTGCAATTCCGACTCATGATCTGGATCTTTTATCGCTGGCACTGCTCTATCTTTCGGTTTCAAATTATCTGTAAATCCAGCGTCGAACTGGGCCTTGTTAATAAACCGTTCGTCACCGAAATGCCGGGAACAAACAAACAAACACACTTGCACAATTCCATTTAATGCCACGGAAAAACTAACTGTATCCACTGTTTCCCTAACGCTGGGTTCTTTGGGAAGCTGAACAAGGTTATCTTTCCCTCACAACAAAAAAACACACTTCTTTGGTGATATTGTTGATTTCGTGGTCTCTAAACAAAAAATGACAGCCGTGAAGCACGTGCTCTTGCCCTCTCTGTTTGATGCGTGTGTGTGCTCGCGCTTTTCCGGGAGAACAAGTGCCCATACAAGGAATTACGCCCGTTATGACGTCATACAGGGCCATACTCGGAAAAAAAACTTTCCAAATTATACGAATCCTGAAGGAGTGGTACTATTTGGCACAAAAATACTCCGTCATACGTCCAACTCATTTTTTTTTTTAAACTTAAGCCATATTTACCATGAGAATCCAACTCTTTAACAGTGTAAATAAGTCAGAATGCATGAAATAGCAATAGACATCCCCTTTAATCAACTAATAATGAGCATTACACTGTAAAAAAAGTGATCAGATGACTTAAATTGTAAGGAAAAAAGTGAGGAAACCTGTTGCCTTGAAATTCTTAAGTAAATAAACTGCACATGTATTGAAAAAATCTGATACATGTGGGAAAAAATTGAAAAAAATAATAATTTGACCATACATAACTTCATTTTTTCAATTACGCATGAAGTCAACTGATCACTTTTTACAGTGACAGTAGGCCTACATACAATTACAGTATATATTTTTTTATCTGTGTTAACATTAGTTAATAAAAATACAACTGTGTGTGTTAGTTCACAGTGCATTACCTAACGTTAACAAATGCAAAATTTTATTTTAATAGGCCTAATGTATTAGTAAATGTTGAAATTAACATTAAAGGGATACTCCACTTTTTTTTGGAATAGGCTCATTTTACAACTCCCCCAGAGTTAAACTGTTGAGTTTTACCGTTTTAGAATCCATTCAGCCGATCTCCGGTTCTGGCGGTACCACTTTTAGCATAGCTTAGCATACATCATTGAAGTGGACAAGACCATTAGCATTTCTAAAAAAAAAAATGACCAAAGAGTTTCGATATTTTTCCTATTTAAAACTTGACTCTTCTGTAGTTACATCGTGCACTAAGACCGACGGAAAATGTAAAGTTGAGATTTTCTAGGCTGATATGGCTAGGAACTACACTCACCGGCCACTTTATTAGGTGCCTCATGCTAGTAACGGGTTGGACCCCCTTTTGCCTTCAGAACTGCCTCAATTCTTCGTGGCATAGATTCAACAAGGTGCTGGAAGCATTCCTCAGGGAGTTTGGTCCATATTGACATGATGGCATCACACAGTTGCCGCAGATTTGTCGGCTGCACATCCATGATGCGAATCTCCCGTTCCACCACATCCCAAAGATGCTCTATTGGGTTGAGATCTGGTGACTGTGGAGGCCATTTTAGTACAGTGAACTCATTGTCATGTTCAAGAAACCAATTTGAAATGATTAGAGCTTTGTGACATGGTGGAAGTAGCCATCAGAGGATGGGTACATGGTGGCCATAAAGGGATGGACATGGTCAGAAACAATGCTCAGGTAGGCCGTGGCATTTAAACGATGCCCAATTGGCACTAAGGGGCCTAAAGTGTGCCAGGAAAACATCCCCCACACCATTACACCACCACCACCAGCCTGCACAGTGGTAACAAGGCATGATGGTTCCATGTTCTCATTCTGTTTACGCCAAATTCTGACTCTAACATCTGAATGTCTCAACAGAAATCGAGACTCATCAGACCAGGCAACATTTTTCCAGTCTTCAACTGTTCAATTTTGGTGAGCTCTTGCAAATTGTAGCCTCTTTTTCCTATTTGTAGTGGAGATGAGTGGTACCCGGTGGAGTCTTCTGCTGTTGTAGCCCATCCGCCTCAAGGTTGTGCGTGTTGTGGCTTCACAAATGCTTTGCTGCATACCTCGGTTGTAACGAGTGGTTATTTCAGTCACTGTTGCCCTTCTATCAGCTCGAACCAGTCTGGCCATTCTCCTCTGACCTCTGGCATCAACAAGGCATTTCCGCCCACAGAACTGCCGCTCACTGGATGTTTTTTCTTTTTCGGACCATTCTCTGTAAACCCTAGAGATGGTTGTGCGTGAAAATCCCAGTAGATTAGCAGTTTCTGAAATACTCAGACCAGCCCTTCTGGCACCAACAATCATGCCACGTTCAAAGTCACTCAAATCACCTTTCTTCCCCATACTGATGCTCGGTTTGAACTGCAGGAGATTGTCTTGACCATGTCTACATGCCTAAATGCACTGAGTTGCCGCCATGTGATTGGCTGCTTAGAAATTAAGTGTTAACGAGCAGTTGGACAGGTGTACCTAATAAAGTGGCCGGTGAGTGTATACTCTCATTCCAGCGTAATAATCAAGAAACTTCACTGCCGTACCATGAGTGCAGCAGGTGTAATGATATGACGCAGCGCCTGAAAATAGTTCCGTTGTGTTGACGGAAGGTAGCCTATTTTCAGGCGCTGCGTCATAGAAAATCGCAACTTTACATTTTCCGTCGGTCTTAGTGCACGATGTAACTATAGAAGAGTCAAGTTTTAAATAGGAAAAATATCGAAACTCTTTGGTCATTTTTTTTTTAGAAATGCTAATGGTCTTGTCCACTTCAATGATGTATGCTAAGCTATGCTAAAAGTGGTGCCGCCAGAACCGGAGATCGGCTGAATGGATTCAAAAACGGTAAAACTCAACCGTTTAACTCTGGGGGAGTTGTAAAATGAGCCTATTTAAAAAAAAAAAGTGGAGTATCCCTTTAATTAAGATTAATAAATGCAGTAGAAGAATTGTTCATTCTTAGTCCATGTTAAAAAATGAAGTTAACTAATTTTAACAAATGAAACATTATTGTAAAACGTTGCCAAAAAGAAACCATTAAAAATATGGTTAATTAAAAAAAGTAAAGCACAAATTTGATTGATCAGTATTTTGAACCTTTTTTTCGCAAAACGCAGATAGCTTTGCATGTTAAACGCTATAGCGAAAGAGACAGCACTGCTTCAATAAATGTGTAATGAATCTAATCATCTTATAATCACTCCTTAATATGAACAATATGTCCTAGTTACAAAGTAAGAAAGCTTTATTAAGCATTACTTTAGCTGTTGTCCTGGATTTGACCTTTGTTGATTAAAATTAGATTGAACACAATCAGGCATACAAGTGTTACAAAAGCACCGCAGTAATTGCCAATTAAGACTTTCTTGAGGAGCAGGTGTGCGGAGCACAACAACGAGTAAATCCAGCCGGCGTCGTGTATGATGCTGTTGTTAATTCCCCGAGCTGTGTGCTGCTGTGTGTTTGAAGCGTACGGGGAGGATCTCTGGTCATTATAGGCTGAGGTGTTTGTCTTGGCATTTGGGAATTCTGCTGAAGTAGTCGATTTAGCTCAGAGTGACCCCAGAACATCACCCTACCTCTTCATCTCCCGGGTCTCTCTCTTTGCTTTTGGTTTATTCTCAGGTCGTCTTCATTTATTGTTTGTTTATACTTGTCTTAGTTTCATTTGAATACATTTTTGTCATGATTATTATCATACCACCACCACCATCAAAACGGATCTTTTTGCTGTTCGGTTGTCATTCTTCTTAATTGTTCAGTAGCGCCATCCAGCGGAATATGATCCGTCTCTGTTTTTCCTTCAACTTCTTTCTCTCTCTCTCTCCTCGCTCTTTCACTCTTTCCTCCAAATTTCAGTGTTATAGTGTGTGATAGTAAAAAATGAGCCGTCTTTAACAGGGGGAGCTAAGGTTCTTTTGATTGAAGTGAGTGATTTTCACAAGCGCACCTGCGTAAAATTGATGATGATGCTGTTGAAATCATTTATTACAACTTTACTAAGATGAATATGAGCTGTGTTTTCTCATCATGCAAATGCAGGCGGATAATAAGGCCTCTCTTTCTCCGGAGACAGAAAGCGGGGGAACTTTTCCATCTTTCCCTCCATTTTTTCCCCCTCCTCATAGTTTCTGGTTTTGCTCCAATGAAAAAGATATCATTTCTTTCTCTCCGCAAAGTGCGGCGAGCGCTCTGTCATCTTCGACCACTGCATTAGGTGATAGGCAGACAAAAGGAAAATGCATTATCGGCGGCGAGGATCAGATTGGGAGCGCCGCAGCTGAGGCCTATCAATCATCTGTCATGAGGACTCAGGAAAAGCACGCTTCGGATTCCACATCGACTGATCCTGATCGTTGTGAGCAAGCTCGTGTGCTGTACTTTGCATGACCCAACCTGTAAACATCATCCAACAAAAACAGCACCTGTCACTTTCTTCAGGCACCGAGGCACACAAAACATTCGCTGCGGGAAATGTGCACATTCAACAAAAGCGCAACTTGGTATTCGGATCTTCAATTCGTTCTGTATTACAGCTCCAACTCAATGGGTGGTGATTATAGTGTCATTGTCTCTTCGTTTGTTTGTTTGTTTATTCATTTTCTTTATGAGACTTCCTCATTCCTCAGCTTCAAGTTAATTTAGATGCCCTGCTGAGGTGCTCCTATTCCACTTCCAATATTAAAGACACACCTCATCATGTTGAGCTGCCCTTACTGCAAAAAGGAGAAAAACAAATGAAAGAGACAGAGAGAGAGAGAGAACGGATACTCGTCAGCTGAGGTTAGCATGAGCGCTTCGGCCAGGAAAACAAATGAATTTGATTACAAATGCACTACAGAAAAAAATCATTAGTCCAGGCGGGTGGAACCGCACAGATTTGGAATACAAAAAGGACATTAAAATGGCCTCAGCAAGACAACCAATCTGAAAATGTAAATGCGTGCGAGAGACAGTTACAGACTGTAAGTAATTACCCGAGAGAAGAGAAGCAAGCAGAAAGGTTTACATTAAAGCACTGAGGAGGTCATTACACCACAGCCGAGGTTGAAGCTGCGCTTTCTGATAATATTTTACACTTGGCTCCTTTGGCAACGAAAAGTAAATATTTTTAGCAAACTATTCAAATAGAATTCCGATTTGATCTTACGGGGCATAAAATGTGTTTAACGACTTTTCTACGTAACATTTAGTTTTTTATTAAATTGTAATAATATTTCACACAACATTACTATTTTACTGTATCTTTGATCAAATAATTGTAGCCTTTACTTAAATACACACATACTGTTTAGTGTGTTTACATTATTAGCACTACTGTACGAGTTACAGGAACATATGCAAAGCTCTGTTGTTGTTGTTTTTATATTCATGTCTGTTAGTACATTTTACTTGCTCTAAACTGTTAATGTAAACATACTGTGTGTGTCACGATATGGGGCCTTAGGTTAAAGTGACAGTTCACTGAGTGTAGAGTGCAGTAGAAGTGCATCCACATCCTGTGTCGGAGCTCTTGCCCACATAACTGGCTAACACAGTACTAGACTTCCTCACACAAAATTATCGTATGACTTGAGGAGGCTTAGAACATACTGCTCATATGGGCTACTTTTGTGATGCGTTGTTATGTTTGTTTAATGTCATTATGTGTAATATAATATGTGTTTTGCATAATGCATACCTCTGCACTCACAAAGTTACATGCTGAACAGCTCATGGGAGGATACTGAACTGTGACTAAGCACTAGACCATGTATGATTAGTCTTAACCCCATGCTGTGGGAGACGGATGAGTTGAAACTGTGCGTCTCTTCACAGAGAGAGAAAAATGCACAATAAGCTGTCAGAGCACAAGGGTGATTGGCTCACAGATGAAGAGGATCTTGTCCTGGTAATATTAAGGATTACAAGTGCTCAGCCCCCTTCAAGTGAGTTACTGCTCCATAGACCGCGCCACTGCTCTGCATGGCTCCTCAGTCTATTGTTCATTTTAAAAGTATATCAGCTTAAATTAAGGGGGTTATTTTTTCAGCAACTTGATGCACATATTTTATGCACTATAATTGATTCTGATTGACTTGATATACCTGAGAGAAGAGAAGATAATCTAATATGCTGATTTGCTGTTCAAGAAACATTTCTTATTATCAATGTTGAAAACAGCTGTGCTGCTTAATACTTTTGTGGAAATATTATGTGTAGAAAAGAAAGAACAGCATTTATTTGAACTAGAAATTCTTTAAAACATTATACATTTCTTTAATGCCACTTTTGATCAATTTAACACATCCTTGCTGAATAAATGACTGACCCCAAACTATTGAATGTGTCAAATCTATTAATAACAGGTTTGTTAAGCAATTCTTCTTTGGATCCAATCTATCTGTGAGAAATTTAAAATGTTCAGGGATTTTCCATCCCTTCACTTCACTTCCCCTCTTTCACTCTCTCTCGAGATATTTAATTTATCAGTGCACGGTCTCTCTCTCTCTCTCTGTATATCTTTTTATTCTCCATTTCCCCAGTTCTCCTCTCTTTTTTCTTTTCTTTTTTTAAACTTTTTTTTCTGTCTTCTTATCAGGATAATAAAAGGATCTTAAAAGTGTCTGTACAGGCTACACTTTCATATGCTTCTGGTTATTGCATTGCAAATTTAGGGCCCCTCCGGAGTCCAGTAAATCCTTCAACAAATGTCTTCGAAAAAGTGTGTCTGGAGGTGACGAGACGCAGGCCTGGGAGGGATGAGGAGAAAATAGACTGCAGTGCTGGAAAATGACTTTTTCTCTTTTCTCGCTCTGCTTCTTTCCTTCTTTTTCTTCTGCTTCTCTCATTGGCTCTCATTGGCTCTCATAGATCATTAGAAGGTTTTAATTAAAGGTTGGAGGATTAGGCCAGTTAGCCACAGTCGTTTGTATTTCTTTTCTTTTTTTCTGTACTCTCTCTTTCTCTTTTCTTCTTATCTATGCTCCAGGTTGTGCTTCTATTTAAGGATCTGATTGAGGAAGAGGATGTAAATACTGTGTGTGTGTGTGTGTGTGTGTGTGTGTGTGTGAAACTCATATCTGTGCATGTGTGTGTGTGCGGCTAAGGTAAGAGTTCTTGGCACTGTGCAGAGTAAGCGGCCCTCGATATTAAGGCAGCACTGTGATCAAAGACATCCACCCACGTGGCTTCAGATCTAAAGGAGCTGGTTCCCTCCGGGTGAAGCTGACTGCAGTGGAGACCCTCACTCCGGGAGTAAAGAGTTGAACGAAAGCTCCCGTCAGATCAGCGCCTGCCCGCAGGGGGTCTCACCTCAATCGCTTCCTACTGTGTTCACCTGGGGGCAGGTGAAGTCACAGAACTACCCTTAAAATGCAAATCCAGACCATTCTTGTACCTATAGCAAACAAATACTCACGTTATAAACATTTAAATAACATTTGCTTTTTCCATTGTCCATATAATGAGACATACAGAACTTTCTACTAGGAAGGGCAGGTAACATTAATACAAATATGTCAGCCTGATCTCATGAAATGCATCTCTATAGCACGCATTGTATTTATCGTGCAATTTGTATGCGGAAACCAGTTTTCGTGTGCATATGACATGCACTTTATGGCGTGTAATACGCACGCACCCCACGTCACTAATCAAGGGGTTTACAGTGCATATCATATGCACGTAAAAACTCATTTTCGCGTATAAAATACAATGCATGCTATAGAGACGCATTTCATGAGATCGGATTGAATATATATATATATATATATAAAAACCCTCATATATGTCACGTCATATATGTTTTTACATTTCATGCCGATGAATTGCAGTGCTTGTGCAAACACATCCACATCACTGATGCTTTCTAAACAGCTGCTTTCTCACCGCAGTCATTTTTGTTGTGTACATTTTGTTATTGAGAGGAAAGAGCGCAGCACCTATTCATCTAAATGGTGCTCTCAGCATCATGGATGGCGTCGGGATGTTCGTTAACATTATATCGCTGCAAAGTTATTTCCAACTTATTTTTACCCCTAAGAGAAGGACGAAAGAGAACTTTGCCATGTGTATATCGGGCCTTGGCTTGAATCACATGCAGGGGCTGTTTACACGACACCATTTTCAACTAAAAACTTAAGCATTTTTAAAGTCCCACTCCGATCATATTTTGAGCTATTTTTAAACATTCCCAGTGGTCTTTAAATTATGATTATGCCATTTTTAGCCAAAATCACAAAACCTGTGCCGTTTTCTGGGACTTCGCTTCAGCAGAGCGGCAGTAGCTCATTAGCAATTCGCCTCTGCGTTGTGGGCGGAGCCGTTGGCACGGAGACGACCCTCCCCCTGCCCGTTGCTGAGAGCTCTGTCTCTCCCGCTAGCTTACACCCCCAATACCGGTGGGGCAAAAGTATTATATACACGTTAATTATTATTATCCGAAGTTAATCAAAGTTATCACCGATCATTATTTCACTCCAAGACGTCGCGTGTGGAGACGCCCAGTGGAGTTACTACGTCACAACTCCAGTCTATTTTAGCCGGCATTTTAGCGTCTGCTACTGATTCACAGCCATTTGAATGTAGAAATACTCAGAAATACAACTTTGAGCTTATTTTTCTCAAGATATGTCCTCTAACATCAGAAAAATGCCACAAGAACATGTTAACACCTAGAAAAACATTATTTTCATCGGAGTGGGTCTTTAAGCATATCGTTTTAAGCATATCATTGTTGTGCAAACGTACCCTCAGTCTCTCGTAAGTTACAAGTGTACGAGTAAGAGCATGAGCAGGAAGTTGCTGGCAGCGGTTCACTTAATGGCCACCGGTGTCGCTCATAACAAGGGTTTCTGAATTCTACATATAGCCACTTTAACTATAATCTTATTTCATTGACAATAACAACAACATCAATAATAATATTAATAAAAAAAGTAGTAGTAGGTTTTATTTTTGATTATTATTATCATTATGAAGAAGAGAAAAAAGTAGAAAAAGAAGTACTACAGTATTATTATTATTATATTTTTCTATATGACTGAATCGACCAGGCTACAGGTTACATGACATTTTTCAGGGTCGGATCAGATAGAAATAGCTCTTCAAGAAAAAAAAGCACATCGTTTCTGAGATTTTGAGAAATACACTTTCAAACTTTCAAGAGCTGATTCAAAAACACCTCTTTAGCTCTCCCTCTCTCTCTGTTTCAATGTGCCGTGAGCGCCGTCAGAATGCAGGTGCGAATGACAGTGCAGTATGGCAACGTTTGATGGCCTTGACAGCCTGTCAAAGGGAAATCACTGCCACATGGCTCTCTTTCTCTCTTTCTCTCTCGTGCTCTTTTTCTCCCTCTATCTCTGACTCGTTGAAGGGTTGACCCTTTCAGCTGGCCCCGCTGGTCACGTCATCACTGTCTCTCTCTTGCTCTCACTCTGACAGTAGACATGAGCCACTGGACACGCCAGGGACCGGACAGGTGAGGCCCACTGAACACACACAAAAATAACACACACAACTCACACAAAGCTGCACACACTCACACACACACACATTTTCAGACTTTTAACCCTCATGTTTTGTTGAAATTGACTTCTACAGCTCTACTTGTACTGTTTGGACTCTACTGTTAAAAAATATTAGTATAAAGCTCATCTGATTAAAAAAAAAATCCTCATAGATTATTAAACCTTATCCCTACAGATCATTAGATTGCTTCTGTTTGGATTTAATATAACCCACAGAATAAAAAAAAAAAAAAAAAAAAAAAAAATTGTGTATACCAATCCAGCCCGTTCTCATCCCAAGGCGTCATCTAGCTGACGCTTTTGACCATGCGTCAACATGCCGACGCACATGGTACCCCTTAAGCGTCAATATGAGACGCGCCTCCTAGTGGTCTAACCCTAACCCTAACCCAAACCTAAACCTACCCATAACGGAAGCGTCATCTAACTGACGCTAAAGGGTGCCATGTGCGTCGGATTTAGATGCATGGTCAAAAGTGTCAGTTAGATGACGCCTTGGGATGAGAATGTGTTGACCAATCAGACACAAATATGTTAACATTCATGGG
Organism: Rhinichthys klamathensis goyatoka; assembly: GCF_029890125.1. Taxonomy (NCBI): domain Eukaryota; kingdom Metazoa; phylum Chordata; class Actinopteri; order Cypriniformes; family Leuciscidae; genus Rhinichthys; species Rhinichthys klamathensis. The sequence goes on along the minus strand of NW_026606573.1, from coordinate 1,586,618 downwards.
GTGTCTGAGACCATATTTGGACAGTTAAAATGTGTTAAGTTGAAACTGTGTTTATAACAATAAGGAAAAGTGATGTATCATCAGCCTAAAACTTGTATTCGAGCTATTAAAATAGCCTTGGGGTGAGAACAGAGCATGGGGGATCAGAGCAACACTCTCAAACACACATAGCAACACGTCCCGCCCTCTGCGTCTGTCTGAGCAGCTGGAAGGGATGAACGGTGAACTGGCAGAGCTGACTGACGTTTGGAGCAGATCCTCCTCTGGCTGCTGGAGCTGACAGACAGACAGGTAAAGCACAGACAGAACCGCAGTCAACAGCACTGACAGACAAAGGAGGAAAACAGGGATCGTTTTAGGGAGTTACATTTGGACATGGAGCAACAGGAGATGAGATGTGTCTGTCTCTGATAGAGATGATGGAATTGCCACTTGCTGTGACAAAATGAGAGGATTAACATCATGTACTGCTCATGTGTTTAATGTGCATGTGTGCTGGTTCAGAAACAAGACATTACTCAGAGCAATACTTCGGGCCCCCCACAGAGAAAGAAACATCCACTGTCATGGTCTTTTTCACCAAGGTAAAAGCACAAGAAAAGATGCTTGATACAGCTTATATACCTCTTTCAAATAAATTACACAGGCTTTTCTGAGTGCTTAGCATCAGCATCATTCTGTACACAGTTTTGTGTATTTTAGTTTATTTACAGGAGAGGCAACTGTATTTTACAACTGAATTTACTCCTGCAAGTAGTGACAATTATAACCGTCAACAAAACATTCAGATGATAATGTACTGCTATGTAGCTTTTATTGTCCTAATAGGGCAGCATCTATTTAATAATTTTAATAAAAATAATAATTTAGTGTATACCGTACACTTATTGCTAAGAAAATACTTCTATTTTTACATAGTGTAATAGCATATCGCTAAGAAAATATGATATTTTCACTTAGTAGCATCTATTGCTATTTGCACTTTCCTAAATTAAAATGTATCATTATACATTTATATAACACATGGTAATTACACGGGTATTATAACTATACCAGAAACTCCAAGACAGCCATGAATTCATGAACATTTTTGCTGTGAAAAGTATGGCCAAACATTATTGACAGGTTTGCCATTATTGTGATTTAAAATAAAACAACAACTAATAGCCAATCATTTTATGGATAGGAATAGGGGTAGTTCACCCAAAAAAATAGTTTTATTAATTTACTTGCCCTCATGTTGTTTCCAACCTGTATGACGTTCTTTCTTCTGTGGAACATTAAAACAAATTATTGTGAGAATTTTTTTCACCATAAGATTGTGGGTCAATGGTCACCAAAACTGTTTGGTTACTGACAATCTTTAAAATATCTTCTTTTATGCTCCACAGAAGAAAGTCATACAGGTTTGGAACGACAATTGTAAATGATGACAATTTTTATTTTTGGGCTCAGTCTTTGAATGACAGGAAGATTTGGCAACCTGCAGGTCATGGAAAAACACATTTTTGCAAGCCATTAAAATACAAGTTGTGCAGGATCAATTTAAAATACAGCACGACAGATCAAAATGACTGTTCTGTCAACTGGCCCTAAACTCTCTCACACTGGCAGACCATTCTCATTTATCAGCCCTGAACACACTGATAGGGTTATGATTATTTCCATCATTACAAATTTAGGTGTGACTCCTGCGCTCCGTACACACACACAAAACAATTTTATATCTAGAGGATTACCTCCAAAATTTAAATGCTTTGTTTGACATAAAAAAAAAAGTTGCAGTGGTCTCAAGACCACAATCTTCAAAATTAGGCAAAACCACCTGACAAACCCACTGCATTGTCCAGATCACAAAGGCAGTACACAGTTCCTCTCCCTGATGAACATTCTCATCAAACAACCCTCTCAAAGCATGCAAGGATGAATTATACACCGCTCTCATAATCCCGAGGTCACAGCGGCATTGAACTTGATTGAAATGAATGAGAGAATTAGCCTGCAGTCACTGTGATTCCTGCCTTTGAAGAACCTCAGTCCTATTGGCAGCTTCACAAACAGAGCTACAGATGTCCGTCTGTCAAAGGGCCTGGAGCTTCTGCGTACTGGCTGAGGGCGGACAGACAGGAGGTTGGATCTGCGCAATATTTCTGAACAGATGACAGAGGTGAATTATTCACATTGTTATGGAGGCCCCCTCTTCTCCTTCATAAATCTCCCTCTCCGTCCTGATGGAAACAATGGCAGACCAGGGAGAGGGGGAGTGATACCTGCTTCTCTCTCAGTTTAACAAAGACCATCTCATCAGAAAATTCCGAAAACAGAGATAGTAGCAGCAGTATGTTGCATGGGGATAGATAATCCCTTGATATTAGACATTGACACAGTCATTGGCTTCTTGGGGTAATTTTTAGAAGTATTAATGGAGCTTGACGGCAGAGCAAATGGAACATTTCATTTTTGGAAAACAGGTGAAGCAGCAGAGACGGGGTTAAGTTCCTGCCTCATGTACTCGCGGCCAGAGGCTGTTTGTTTCTTTTTAAAATGGGCGACGCGCCATATGTGGAGGTCATTAGTCTTGACAAAAAAAGAAATACTGTCCTTCACTTATTATAAAGGACAATGTGTCAATGAGGAAATTAACTTTTTCCCTGTCACACTTTTTGTGTCCAAAAGACCTTGAGTTTTTCCTCTGTTGCAGTTTCCAATAAATAGGACAGCTTTTGTTTGTAATAAAGGAAAAACATGTCTACAGCAGCTGCTGGCCACTAGACTAATCAGTGAGAACAATGCAAAGGGCATGCATGATAAAGTATATTTAAAAGCCCTATTTAAAAAAAAAAAAAACGAATGCATTCCAAAATGTCAGATTTTTTAATATAAATTATATAAAAATCAAATAATAAAAAATATAAAAATGAATGTTTATCCCTCAGTCTCTGTAACTTTTTTAAGTAAATAAAATAGATGAATGATAAAATAAAATAGTCTGTAAGTGCCAATTTAATGTCAATATAATGTGTACATTATTACTGTTTGCGGATACACTTTATTTTAAGGTGTCATTTAATATTTAAGTACTGAGTAATATTAAGCAACTACATGTACTTACTATGGGGTTAGGGTAGGATTAGGATTTGGTTAAGGGTTAGTTGCATTTATGCTTAATTTACTGTTATTACTATGGTAAGTACATTATAAGGACAATGTAAAATAAAGTGTTACCCTGTTTGCTTATAGTGTTGATTTTGCAGATCTTTCTTTGAGAAGCAATTCTGATATTTATTTTGTTAAGATTGAACTTGAACAGGTTCAGGCAAGGAAAAAAGGGAGAAACAGTTTTCTTACCGTTTTGTCTGTCATTTATGGATAAAATGTCTTTAAACATTTAAAGTAACACAAGATAAAGGTTTACCAAGTATAGGATACAGGAGCCAACAGGATCTTTGTTTGATTAAACTTGCACTTGTTTATGGATTTTGACTGACTTCTGTGATGAGTACGAACCTGTCACTAATACAAGTGAAGTTAACTTGACTTTGCATCTACACTGTCATTCCTCTATCCAGAAGGAAGGAAGGACGGGTAGATCGAGAGAGACAGAAAAACAGATAGCTAGAGAGACAGACAGACAAATAGGGAGATATATAGAGACAAGACAGACAGAGAGAGAGAGAGAGACAAACACTGAGAAAAAAACAATTGTAAAAGCCCAACTTTACATTTCACAGATCTCTTTACTCAGTTTTGCTTTTGTCATCTTTCAGTAAGGATGTGACTGCTGACATAACAAACCTACACATTTCCCCACAGTAATCTCGCCAGCGACTCATCAGCGCATCAAATTTCCCGAGCTCTCTTTTCTCCCTTCATTCTTAGCAACAATTACCAGCGGCTGATAGACGCGGGCCCCTCCACAGAGCGACCCTCACTGTAGATTGCCAATTTGGACGTTTGTTTTTCGCTCCTTTTCTTTTACTCATTGTTCTCCTCTCAGGCCAGGCTACTGTCAGGGGGCTCGCAGGAGGCTGTGGTGCCGGGTCCCGGGCCCTGCAAGAACGAAAGGGTGTCAAAACACATGGACCAGACCATTTATCATGTAATCTGGAGAGCGAATGGACGGGGCACTATCAGCAATCTGCTATTGATCCGTTGCAGCAGGCCTGCTATTGTTCATCTGAGGAGCAGGACTGGCACACAGCATTAATGAAAGAAACTAAACAATGCATAGCAATCAGAGACACAGATTCACAGGCTTGGCAAGAGATGGGGAGGGAAACAGGAAGAAAAAGACAAGAGAGAAAAGTTTGAAAAGAGAAAGTTTGGGGTTATCTGGGTGACTGTGTGGTGAGCGTGTGCGTTATGAGAGAGGCGGTTAGAAATTCGATTGCATTCTCTCGTCAAGCAGCAGCCATGACTTAGAGTCGACCTGAGGAGCCGACCCTGATCCAGCCCAACATTTTTAAAGAACAGCTGCACTTAGAGATGGAGACACCCTCATGCACCATTACTTCAAACCGCATCTGTTTTTAGCCTCAATTAAACACCATTATTACACCATGTGTTGTCCTCTGCACTTTCGGCATCCAAAATCTCTAAGAAGATTAATTTGTAGACCAGGCGATCAAAATTAAAGTGACAAAAATCTTTTGACCAAAGCACTCCACTTAAACCTGGCTGCACTCTCATATGTAGTGTTGGAAAGCTTAATTCATTTTAGTGAATCGGTTCGCTCAGATTGTAATGTAATGGATTCAAAAAGAAATGATTCCCTGATTGTATAAATAAGTCTCTGCCTGGTAGCTTTCGCGTGCATATGATACGCACTTTATGACGTGTAATACGCACGCACCCCACACCACTAATCCTTTACAGTTAGTTTACAGTGCGTATCATGTAAAAACTCATTTTCACGTGTAAATTGCACGATAAACAATTTGTGCTATAGAGACGCATTTCATGAGATTGGGTTACTTCATCTGCAATTTCTTTTCACAAAAATGAATGGGCAAAACATACAGGCATTCTTTTATAATTATTTTTTTTCTTGCTATATTGTTTATAATTAATTGATTGAGGAATACTAAGAAGGTTAATCTCACATTTAAAAAAGTTTAAGGGTTAAAGAGAAAAATAAAGAAAAAAAAATTGACATGGTCACAAAAGTTCCTTTTTGTTTGATCAAAAATACAGTAAAACAGTCATAAATGTTAAATATAATTGTTTTCCATTTTAATAAAAATGTCAATTGTAATTTATTGCTGTGATGTCAAAGCTGTATTTTTAGTATCATTACTCCAGTCTTCAGTGTCACATATTCCTTCAGAAATCATTCTAATATGCTGATTTGGTTCTCAAGAAATATTTCTTCTTATTGTGATGAAAACAGTTGTGCTGCTTTATAATTGAGCAGAAACAGTGATGCACTTTTTTCCAATATTTTTTAATGAATAGAAAAGTTCAAAAGCACAGCATTTATTTGAAACCGAATCTTTTGTAACATTATAAATGTCCAAACGCTACATATTTTTTAAAACAGCAGTTGCTTGAGCGTAGTTTAACTATAGTCAAATAATTAGCTAGCCAGTTAAATAGTTAAAAAAAGACAGCTACACAACACTAGTGCCACTAAAAGCGGCTAATAGCTTGCCATGCTACTAGCTAATCATGTCAAGCTACAGTTTTAAAATAGCTTCCCCAACAAGGGACCAAATTATTAACCTGCTTTATCCATCGTCTGCATCTCTAATAATGTGAAACTGACATTTTAGACGTTGTCATACACATCCCAGACAACACATTCATCTCTTCTATCCATATTCCAGCACCACTGAACCTTGCGGCATTTCAGCAGAGGGCAAAGGAGGAGACAGAAGCATTTCTTTTGAATGTTATTCTCCTCTGTGAGTGAACTGAAATCAAAAAGTCCTCTTTATCTCAGCGTGTTGTCCTGTTGCGTTTTAAGGCTGTGGTTTGTCACAAATATGAAGGCAGATATACTGATCAGAGAGAGATGCAGTGGAGGCTGAGGTGTCAGACTAACTGTCTATTGATGATAGAGGAGAGGCATTTTCTTTCTCTCTTCCCTCGTAAAGCTGTGCGATTGCCCATAGCATCACCATCTGTTGGTGACTGTAGGGTGAAACAGTAAACACTCTGCCTTGTGTGTGTGTGTGTGCGCGTGTGTGTGTGGGAGGAAGATAAAAATGGGAGCGATTCCAAACCTTTCACCTCTTCTCCTCTGTGATGAGGGACTGAAGCAGAAGCTTGCATGTTATGGACTAAATATTTATCAATCAATCCATCTGCATGTTCAAACAGTTCTCTGTGAGCAGTCCAACATAGCCCTGTGCTTTAATAAGACTTATCAAAATACATTTTTAAACAGCCACTGCTGCAGTTTCCCTCTCTCTTGCTCTCTGTCACTCATCTGTCCTTCTCTTTCTCTAATCCGCTTCATTTTATCGCTGCCATTTGGACAGCACTGGCAGAGTGACATTTGAGTGAGTGTGACCCATAGGGTGCCTGGAGGTGTGTTTCAGTGTGTGTAGTAGAGAAGCAGGAGCCAGTAGATAAAGCACTCGTGTAGCGACCGTGTCATGTAATTCCCCTTTAATACAGTCGAGGCTGATTCCAGCGAGTCTAGATCCACACGGGTCTCCTGAGACCTGATGTCAGTATCCAGCAGGAGCTCAGTACAGACACTGCCACTGAGATACACACCTCTGCAACTCTGACTACGTGCCATTCTGTGTGTGTGTGTGTGTGAGTGTGTGAGAGAGAGCATGTGACATAAACATGCAGCAAAACAATCGTGTATTTCATATCAATTCATATAAGGACTTCAACATTAGAAGCTGACAACACACACAGATGGCCAACAGTCTTGATACATACTCCTCAACAATGGCAAGCACCTGGCAAAAATCACAAGCTTCAATCTGATTGTCTGGCTTCAGAAAACTTCCAGGAGTCAAGGTGAGCAAGTTTTTAAAGTCTGCCTGTGACAGCAGGGAGCTACAATGTGCAGTGACATTTGTTTGAGGCACTTAAATAACCAAGAAGTATATGAGCAGAATGTATATTCTCCTTTATATCGAAGTCTTATAAGGATGCAAAATGAATCAAAACACGATATGGCCTAGGTCATTCACTTGTTTTAAAGTGAAAGTGCAGCATGTTTTGTCTGTATTCTTCTACTCCACGCATGCAATATGTACTCCTTTCACACAAACTCAATCTCATGAGGAGGTCTGGTTTGCTCATACCGTGCATTGTAGATTTAAACTGATCCATGACATTGACTATGCTTACATGTGCACCAATAATGCAATTATTGCCGTTAAAAGAGGCGTACGCCACAGTTTAATGCGAATATGGCTATACGATTAGGAGCAAAAATCGCATTAGTTTGATCGAAGTATTGTGTTTACATGAGGTAAAGTTTAATCGCAATATTACCAAAAATCCCATTATAATCGCAGAATGTTGTTTTCACAGTCACATCTTTCCAAATATTTTTGACACAAGTTACTAAAATACTATTATATATTATCTGATTATTTGAATCATGGACTGGCGTTCATCTGTGAGTCATTGTGGCAGTGGTGTTTATTCTGACAAAAAAGGGACTGTGTTCCAAGCTTTATGTCCACATGAGCCTGCTCGAGCCCATAAACAACATATGCACGTATGTGTGTGTGTGAAGTATATGAATGTACGTGTGTGTTCATGCTCTTTGCTTTTACGTGCTCATTACAGTGGTGGGGATATCATACATTAATAATCACTACTGACAGTCTTCAACAGTGGGGCAGTCCCATAAGTCCAGAGATATTACATCTGCTGGCCTCATTTATCTTCCTGCAGCCCTTACAGTTCCTCTGTGTCCACTTCAATGCCAGCCCAGCACACGCTTAATTACGAGCACATCATAAACAGCGGCGACACACCCGGGGGCTTGGAAGGGATCTGCCCTCACCCCGCCCAGGCCCTAAACGGCCCCCTGGCTCTCTTGCATACTGAGGTGTCCAGAGAGTAGATCTGCAATTTAAGAGTGGAGATTTGATGTTAAAAGACAGTAAGAGTCCTCAGTCCCCAAATGCTATGCATCCATATTTTGAAGGATTGTTTGCTTTGTTTTCATCTCCAATTTCATTCCACAAGCTTGGCTTCAAATGACATTTTTACATTGTTTTAAATAAAAGCTTTAAACTGTAGGTGCCAAATTGGTTGTCGAAAGGCTACACACCATGAGAAAAGTAATAAGGCACAATAAGGCATCTTTTGAGTAATGGGATTTCTGAAATATTTGCGTACACATACTCAGTGTTAGCAGAGAAAAAAATTGCAGTTAGCCACCGTGGCCGTTTTAAAATGAACATTAGACATTTTAAACCTAAATTCAACTACGACTCCAGCAGTAAATTGCGAACTTCCTGCTGATAGTTTGATGGTTTTCAACAGCTTTTTGAACTGACACCAGATCAGGTTTCCCTCATTTGCCAATGTTGATAGCGTAATTTGACACCTGTAGTTAAAGTTGGCCAGTTGGGTACTAATATCACAGTCCACACTGGGAGGCTTTGTTGATTTGTATCAATCTAAAGTCATCTATGTGTCTTCATCCAGTCAACCACTTCAAAGGAATAGTTGTGTAATACACTCATGTAATAAGGCGCATCCAAATTCACGTATTCACTAATCCACTATTCGATGTCGTTTCTGTAGTATAAATAGTGCAAGGAATGTGTGTTGTACAATTTACATTACAAAACACACTCAACTGTCGGGGAGGAGCTAGACTCCAATGTTGAATCACAAAATAACCTTATAAAATGCATACACTACACGGCTGAGTACACAAGTACATAGTGCATAGTGTAGTGCGTCATTTGAGACGCAACCGTTTAATTCATACTCAAAGCCAGAGGGCGCTCTTTCGCACAAAGTCCAAAACAGACTCATAAAAAAAATACCTTATGCCCTTCGAAGAAATCCCTTATATGCACAAAGGCATCCAACTATCACTGTAGCTGAATAAAAGGCAGAAACTTTTTTCTTGCTTTTCTAGTGTGCTTTTCTAGTGTACCAGGTTTGAAAACAATTCTACGTAAATACATCAAATCATAAAACCTAACTTTTCTACTTCACCCTCATTGTGGAACACAACACACGCACACACACACAAACAGACAGACACATACACACAGTATACCCCGGTACCACCTGCATTTTCTGACCTTCAAAACTTCATTGCGTTTCACTCAAAGGATCACCAAGGTGAACTGGAATTACCCAGAACACCTTGGCCAAAACCTTGGACTTATACAGATGCCCTCTGTCACCTTCATAAGCACAGGTGAATATGTGGGTGTCCTTTAAATGTAATAGCGCATTGGTAAAAATCTGCTACACAAAGCACATTCTAAAACTATAGCTTGTCCATTAAGTATAGCCTCAGCCATGCACCCACAGGTCAGGGAATCTTTTTAAAATACATCAGCCCACTGCCTCTTTCTCTTTGTCTGGGGGAGAGAGGCTGAGATGGAGAGGGGCATCTGAAGGTTGACCTGGTTGCCATTGCTCCCACTTCTCACGTTTTCAACAGAGCTAAGGAATAAATGCAGCGCTGAGCATTATGGGTATTGGAAACTGACACAGGTGACATTGGGGGTGCGATGAATAAGTGTAGCAAGAATTAAAGGAAAAATAAGATGAATCAGCTGTTATTTGTCTTTCTTCCAACCAGAATGTGTAAAAAAAAAAAAACAGACGAGTCTCAGGTAAGCTGTATTTCTCACTCAATTTCTTTTTTTATCATCATCAGCTGCTGGTACATATGGCAAAGGAGTCGTTGTCTCCAAGTATGGCCCACTCCTCTGTGCAACAGAGAGGTTCATCACAAAAGACTTTCTCTCTCTTTTTTCTTCTTACTTCTGAGAGAACAAGAAACATAGCTTGACTGATTCTCTCTCTCTCTCTTAGCCTCTCTCTCTCTCATTCTCCCTTTTGGCCCTTTTCATTGTCAACAACTTTGTTGTTTGTGTTTTGATGTTGCCTCATCTCTTTTCATCTTCTAAAACCATGCATCAGGTAACAAAGAGGAACTATCAAAGAGAAGGAGGCGTTTACAAATGTTGGGGGAGATGTTTGCATGATGCGCCTGAAAGTCATCGGCACTACAGATCTGTATTTTCCAGCGATGAGGATTCAGAACTGTCTCTCTCTCACTTGTAATTCCATAACACCCACAACACATTCAAAAAGTATTCAAATAAAAGTATTCTATATCATTGATGCCACTACCAAAAACTAACAATATAGTACCATAAAGTATCATGATAATAGCATGTTTTTTGAAGTACTATGGCAGCATCTTAATATTTTTTGAAGTACCAGTGTTTCCCCTACCATTGTAGGGGAACCCCCCCCCCCCTAAAATGCTGACGAAATCCAGTCATAAAAAAGGAATAGGGCTTGGGTGCCGTGTTGCATTCTGGGACGTGGCGGCCATGTTGATGGCCTCGCGAATGTAAACATACAGCAAGTCGAACGAGGAGAAGAAGCAAAGTTGGGAGAAAGAAAAAAGATGTTAAAATCCCTAAAAGGATGTGGAATTTACCGAGATAAGTTAAATAGGGAAGCCAGGGACCGGTATGTGGACAAAATCGGCACTATTAACGGTTTGGATCCATATGAAATTTCTAACAAATGGCGCTTTTCCACTGCTGGTACGGTTCAGTACGGTTCAACTCGGCTCGGCTCAGTACGGTTCGGCTCGGCTCAGTACGGTTCAACTCGGCTCGGCTCAGTACGGTTCAACTCGGCTCGGCTCAGTACGGTTCGGCTCGGCTCAGTACGGTTCAACTCGGCTCGGCTCAGTACGGTTCAGCCTCGGCTCAGTACGGTTCGGCTCAGTACGGTTCGGCTCGGCTCAGTACGGTTCAACTCGGCTCGGCTCAGTACGGTTCAGCTCGGCTCAGTACGGTTCGGCTCAGTACGGTTCAACTCGGCTCGGCTCAGTACGGTTCAGCTCGGCTCAGTACGGTTCAACTCGGCTCGGCTCAGTACGGTTCGGCTCGGCTCGGTACGGTTCAACTCGGCTCGGCTCAGTACGGTTCGGCTCGGCTCAGTACGGTTCAACTCGGCTTGGCTCAGTACGGTTCGGCTCGGCTCAGTACGGTTCAACTCGGCTCGGCTCAGTACGGTTCGGCTCGGCTCGCTTTTCCACTGCGTGGTACGACTCGGCACGGCACGGCTCAGTTCGCTTTAGCTCGGTTTGCTTTTCCACTGCGTGGTACGACTCGGCTCAGTACGGCTTGGTTCGCTTTAGCTCGGTTAGCTTTTCCACTGCAGTTAGTACCGCTTCAAAGTGGGTGGGATTATAGTCTGACCGTTATAGTTTATCCGCTCCTCGGCAACCAACGAGAGGAACGTCTGCACTTCGTCCACTCACCACGATTCAGCCATTTCTTTTTTGGAAGTTTTCTTTCTTTCTTTTTTCTCCAAGCAAGTCAAGCAAGTAGTTTTAAAACAGGTGCTACAGCGGTGGCTGTTACTGGCTATTTAAATCTAGCGGGTTTGATGTCTTGCAAATACAATGACGCTGGTAGTGACGATTCTGTCTGACCAATCAGTGATCTGCAGTGTGTTCACGTCACATTTTCGGTATCGTACGGTACCTTGTTTGTGGTGTGAAATAGTAATGCCAAATTAATCAAATTAAGACACACGACTGAGAGGGTGTACGTCTATAAACAGTGCACAGTAGTCCGAGTAGCAGTAAAGGAGGCAATTAACATGGCGGCCACGCCAAGTAATGACGTCACGACGCCCAAGCCCTATTTACTGTATAACGGGGAATTTCACAGAATTTGTACATTTTTTGAGGAATAAATAGAAAGCAGTTCAGTACACTTGAAATCAAATTGCGATGTAGACTAGTGTGTGTGTGAATATTAAACCACAAAGACAATTTAAATACGAATCCTGCATGTTCTGTGTGAATGAATGGTGCAGCCGACGTGCAGTTTCATTTACCACACACACACACACACACACACACACACTGAAGCACACGTGACGCTTGCGCTGGTTTTTTGCCTATATTAAGACACAAATGCATGAACTTCCTCTCCAGGCTCTAGATCCACTCCGAAAGTCACTTCGTGATCATTTAACCGCTTCGTTTGAGAAAAACTATCATCATGACAAACACACAGAAACTCAAAAGGTCTTCACGGCAACCCGTCAAAATAAAAGTTCGGTTTAACTTGACAGAAACATATTACTGTTTAATTTTAACAGTAAAGCTCATTGTGCAACACGTTATTTGACAAAAAGTTTATTTAATTTCATATGATTAAAATTGATGATAAATGATAAAATGTGTTTTATGTCTTCATTTTATTACCAGAAAAATCACAACACAGAATTAGTGTGAATTTTTTTTTCATATATTTTTAAAAAAATGTTGTATATGATTCATAATACATGATTTCAATTAATTAGACATGCTTTTTGATTGCTAAAAAATTTACACCACGTATCCGTAACACGCCCGGTCCGCAACACTAGCAGTTTCAGATTGGTTGATAACAATATGGTTGCATAACCAATATGGTCGGGCATATTGTGCATTTAGCCCAGTGATGGACTGGCCACCTGTCCAGGATGTTTCTCCGCCTTTGGCCTAAGACACTGGGATAAGCTCCAGCATCCCCACAACCCTACATAGGACATGTGGTAATTAAAGAACATGGTATTACAATCAAAATATATACCATATACCATAATTTACTGATCAAAATATTACAAACCACATACGGTTTATATTAAAAATTCTTAAGTTTCTGTTGTTTATTTGTTTGAGATAGGGCGATCAGGACTCCCTCTTCTCCTTGTTTTAGGAAAACATCAGTGTCACGCTAAGGATAAAGTGTCCTTCTACACAGGAATAAAATATTTCAGCCCTCGTTTCCCCTGAAGACCAGAGACGGCAAAGACAAAGCATACAATAATTAAAGGGCCAAGCACAAAGCGTGGGATGCTGGCGCAGGGGGAAGACGATGAGCAACTCCGCATCATGTTGGCAGATAAATTCCACATACAATTATTCATCCACTGCCCATGACATGTAGATTAATGAGTCTGATAACCCAGGGCATTCCAGAGAAGTATACTCAATTCTGTTGTGTCTCGGTCTCTTAGATGCCCTCTCCTATATCCCTTTATGACTTACAAAACAAATCCCATGCTTTGGTACGCCAGGAAAATGGGGTTGAATCGATCTGGTTTTCGGTAACGTAGGTCTGCAATGGTGTCAGGGTCGTTCCATCTCCGCGAGATGAAGGCATGTGGTAGGTGAAGACGTAAGTGAGCGACTCTGTGAAAAGAGAGTCTTAGACCATTGTTATATTGTGTCCCATGCAAACAAGGGGGAGAGGGAACAAGACAAGGAGAAGCAGCCCCCAAAAACACAAGTCTCCCTGGACAGTTGTAATGAATGGAGGGAGATACTTCACAGATGGTCTTCAGAGGAGAGGATGACCTGCAGAGAAGGCTGCAAGACCGCCACAGGGGAGAGGCTGGGTCAGGGGTGGTCAAAACACTTCTGTCACAGAGGTGGTCTTCCTTTAAAAATACAGTTATTTAAGCATTAGTCATTTTCTGTGTTCCTTTCATGTCAGTTCAAAGGTAAAAGCTTACCCGGTTGCTTCAGGTGATACTTTTTTCAGCACAAAAGAGTGTCCATTCCATTACTTTTTAATGGTTTTCCAGACAGCCAAGTCAAAGTCAGCTACTTAGTTTGATGCTGATTTGAGTGCCCTACATAATTGGGCTGAGTGATTTGCCACATGATTATGTGCACAACTCATGTTGTGCCAGATTGATACCTCAAGATTCAACTGAAAAGTTTTTTGTAATGTCAAGACTTCACTGCTGACGAGGACCACGCCATGAATGGCCCCAGAGGCCTATTACATGAATAGTTGAACAAATTCTGAGTTTCAGCATAGGTTTAGAGTTGCCAAAGCCAGACAAATCCAACCTGATTTCGATCGGGTTCATTGGGTTTAGAAAAATAATAATAAATGTTCTCTGTCAGCTCAGGGTTTGATCCAGATTTTATCATTAACTTTGGAGTGAACACACCTAAGAGTGTGACATCTGCAGCTAACAGCCAATCACACAACATAGTGGAGAGTATCAGTTTGATTCTTTCCTCTTGAGAGAGTCAGCACAAGATCATTCTGTAAAATATATTCTCATTATGAAAAACATGAATTGTCAAAATATAATTTCTTATGCAAAAAACATTAAGAGACAGGGCTTGACAGTGCGAGCATTTCACTCGAACCGTAAAATGTATTTTGCGCAAAAAAAAAATCAATGCAGATCAGTTTTCTTAAATGTAAGATCATAAAAAGTATTCAATACAATAACACTGACAAGTATGGCAAATTCTGTTTAGTACATTGTGTTATATATATATATATATATACACACACACACTCACCTAAAGGATTATTAGGAAAACCTGTTCAATTTCTCATTAATGCCATTATCTAATCAACCAATCACATGGCAGTTGCTTCAATGCATTTAGGGGGTGTGGTTCTGGTCAAGACAATTTCCTGAACTCCAAACTGAATGTCAGAATGGGAAAGAAAGGTGATTTAAGCAATTTTGAGCGTGGCATGGTTGTTGGTGCCAGACGGGCCGGTCTGACTATTTCACAATCTGCTCAGTTACTGGGATTTTCACGCACAACCATTTCTAGGGTTTACAAAGAATGGTGTGAAAAGGGAAAAACATCCAGTGAGCGGCAGTTCTGTGGGCGAGAATGCCTTGTTGATGCTAGAGGTCAGAGGAGAATGGGCCGACTGATTCAAGCTGATAGAAGAGCAACTTTGACTGAAATAACCACTCGTTACAACCGAGGTATGCAGCAAAACACAACCTTGAGGCGGATGGGCTACAACAGCAGAAGACCCCACCGGGTACCACTCATCTCCACTACAAATAGGAAAAAGAGGCTACAATTTGCAAGAGCTCACCAAGATTGGACAGTTGAAGACTGGAAAAATGTTGCCTGGTCTGATGAGTCTCGATTTCTGTTGAGACATTCAGATGGTAGAGTCAGAATTTGGCGTAAACAGAATGAGAACATGGATCCATCATGCCTTGTTACCACTGTGCAGGCTGGTGGTGGTGGTGTAATGGTGTGGGGGATGTTTTCTTGGCACACTTTAGGCCCCTTAGTGCCAATTGGGCATCGTTTAAATGACACGGCCTACCTGAGCATTGTTTCTGACCATGTCCATCCCTTTATGGCCGCAGATTTTTTATAATGGAAATAAAATTATGGACATTTTGACCTGTAGAATGAATGCTATATCAAATGCAGGTAATACACTCGTTCAGTCGATCTCTCTTATAATAATCAACATATTACAATAACCTTGAATGAAGCGACTTCGTTCCTTCGTTACTAGTTCTAAAGTGTTGTTTTTAGGTCGCAACAGTTAAACTGTCAACTTGAGATTTGAAAACATGACGGAAGGAAGTAGTTCCACACAAAAGAGGGTTTTTAAAAGACACTCCATTGTTTTTTCTTGTTTATTTACCCACTTGTGTTGTCAAACTGTTGTATAAATGCAATATCACACTCGTAGCCGTGCAATGTAGCTGTATATCAGCACAATGTGATTACCTACGGCCGAAGCACAGCCGTGCTGATATACACGGGCGAGAGAAGTAGGGTTGCTGGGGGTGTGGTAGCACCCCCTGTTTTCACAGGATTGTAAATGCAACACAAATGTTTTTTTCATTTACATGTATTCATTTGTAACATTTAGTAATTTATTTGTAATAAACACTTTAAATGGGTTATTTAAAAAAGTGTTATATGTTGAATTACGTTTTTTTTAAACGTGTGTGATGTCATATTGTGCACCGTTGCAGTGTGCGTAGAAAAAATGTGTCTGCTCTACTCCTAAGCGCAAGTCCACCGTAGGTGTTGTGTAAGGTAGGCACTAGGCAGGTTTTTTGTGTTCATTTCTATTTCCTGTCACTGTGCAGATTCTTTTATTGTATATTGCAGTGTAAACAGCTCAATAATCCTTTTACTTAAAGGATAATTTCGGTATTTAACACTTAGAGTCTATTTTCTAGTTTGTTTTGGATGAACTAGAGTGGTGGACTTAGAAATTTTGACGATGGGTCCTGTCTCGACTTTTTGACTATTTTAGAATCGCCTCTGAGCGCTTCAGAGTGGATGTCTATGGGCATGCTCAAACATGTCCTTAAAACAACCCTTAACGTTCGTTTTCAAAACTGTGCAACTCACCGAGTGGTTAGTGGTGTTCGTTGATGTTCCAAAACAAGTAGCGTAGCGAAATACAGTTTCTGTCGTGTTTTATTTGCCATTTTTTAAAATCGCATTGATGTCTGCTGGAGGACTCAGTGCTCGTTGATATTACTGCGCTACCGGAAACGGAAAGGGGTCTGTTTACATTTGGTTGTAGTCTTTTCGCTTGGTTCTCCGTCTCTCAGAAGGCTAGCGTGAGCTGAGCAACTGCGGCAAAGTGGTTGTCGCCATCAAGTGGTCGGGAGTGTGCTAACGCTTCAGACTCAAATATCGAGCGGAAGTTTATACGCGGTTGTGAGGTATCTGAAAAAATAGTTCCACTATAGCAAATAACACGGATTGAAAGCATACATTGCGCCGATATATTTGTTTTTAATCATCAACAAACACCACTAACCACTCGGTGAGTTGCACAGTTTTGAAAACGAACGTTAAGGGTTGTTTTAAGGACATGTTTGAGCATGCCCATAGACATCCACTCTGAAGCGGTCAGAGGCGATTCTAAAATAGTCAAAAAGTCGAGACAGGACCCATCGTCAAAATTTCTAAGTCCACCACTCTAGTTCATCCAAAACAAACAAAAAAATAGACTCAAAGTGTTAAATACCGGAATTATCCTTTAAAGGCTTAATTTATGTCCCGTAGACCGGTACATTGCATTACGATTGCAAGCAGTATCAATAATGTCAAAAATGTGATGTGCAGTCAAATGTCCTTGTGTGCATGCTGTTTAAACGAGTGTTCTGGTTCTCACCGATACACATGTTGTGCTTTGCGGAGTTTTGATGAGGTTTATAGAGACCCCCTCCCCCCATGCACATTTGTATGTTTACAGTATATCGATTTCAACTGCAAACATTTGTTTGTTACTTGCAGTCCCGAATTTAGAACAACATCAAGCTGTCGCTGCACAAAGTAACACAAAAGCGATCTAGTCACATATTTCCTGGCTTCCTGTGGGTGTGGGGAGATGGCAAGGGGAAATTTCCAAACAAAAGCATCTCATTACATTTTAATAAAAGAACAACATGGGCCATTGCATTTTAGTGTCTGAGTAAGACAAGTATTTTTCTGTATGGTCATGGACAGCTTAATTGTATTTCCCCTAAAACAAAGTAAAAAAAGAAACATAAAATCTCAATAAATAAGTCAGATCCTCACTAGTGACAGTTTAATGACAGTTGGGTACATTTCCACCTCAAATTTTTTTGTAATGGCCGAATAGATTTGTAAAGTCCACTTTGCGGAGCACTAAGAGGTGCTTGGAACACAGAGTTATTTTCAACTCTCTCTGCAATGCTTCACTGGCCCATTGCACATCTCACTGCACTCTTGATGGCAAAGTCAATGTATCTAAAGCCTCAGATCATCCCTAATCTCTTTGTTTCATGGCTAAGGCCTGTAGGTAGTTTTGTTCTACCCATATGGTGTTCCTTTTCAAAGTAGTGGCTGTCTCAGAGACTTGCACTGAATTGTCTACCACACATGATGACATTTCAGCCCTCTCCTAACCTCTCACACAAACACACCCTCACACACACAAATACCATTTTAAACAGCTGACTGTGTCCTATCATAGTGAAAGGCCAACATCCTGAATAAAATGGAGTGGCATTAATATTTATGCCCGTAAAGTGCCCACATAATCAGACAGAGATGTCAGATGGCATTTTTGTGGGATGGAGAGCGTGAGTGATGTATGTGCACTTACTGTGAGACCCACACACACACCACCTTACACAAGCACCCATCTACTTCATGGAGACACCTTTGACATTTTTACCTACACACTCGCCCATCTTCCCACATCCTCTCAGTCTCTTTCTCACTCACACACAGTCAGAAACACGCTGACCCTGAGGGGTTGAGCTAGGCTCATGTCCCAGGTTGAGAGCAGCAAATATTGCGATGGAGAGAGCCAGGTGGGAGGCGGTGAGGATAAATAAAGCTCAACAATGTTTCAGAAAGTGCTTCTGCACAAATATGATGCTTCAAAGCGTGTCTGTCCATAAAAGAGAGGAATAAGGTAGAAAGGTTGCAAGTAATGATTTGAGCACACAGAGCTGACCTAAAAGAAGGTCCAAAACTCAGGTAATCCATCTTCAAGTTTATTCCAGGGTCTTGCTTTAATGCAAGTCTCATTATGTTAATGTCAGATGGCCAAATCTAACAGCACTTTATACATTTCATAAACATTGGAACAAATGGCTTTGATCATTTATATGTTGTGTCATGATACTGGAAAGTCCCCTATAGTCTGCAGAACTTGATACTAAGAGTATGAATTCCCAACAGTCATATAGTAGAGTATTGCAGGGCTTCAGACTGCTACTAAAATGGTTACTAGTGTGACAAAAAAATAAAAATAAAAATAGTGACAATAGTTGCTGGTGGCTGTCAGGAAACTATTTTGAAAACTCTTATAAACAGATTATTTTTTAAGTCATTAGATTTAAGAAACCTCAAACTCGCTCATGATGTTTTGAATCAGACTCACTCATTTAGTGAATGGTTCACAGGCATTACTTAAAGGGATAGTTCACTTCAAAATGAATATTCTGTCATCATATACTCACCCTCAAGTTGTTTTAAACCTGTATGAATTTCTTTCTTCTGCTGAACACAAAGGAAGATATTTTGAAGAATGTCAGTAACCAAACAGTTAACTGGACCCGTTGACTTCAGTCAAGGTTTGAAACAACTTGAGGGTGAATATATGATGACAGAATTTTCATTTTGAAGTGAACTATCCCTTTAAGTTGCAATAGACTCCTTTATGTACTTGTATAATGTACTTTAGGGTCATGAAACTGGATCAGTCTACTTGTTGTTAATATGACAACATGTAATTCAATATACATGTGATAAATATGACAACAGTTTTCTTGCAATAAATGGCATGCTTAAAAAAAACTATTAAAATATTC
The DNA here is from genome assembly GCF_029890125.1 of Rhinichthys klamathensis goyatoka. Taxonomy (NCBI): domain Eukaryota; kingdom Metazoa; phylum Chordata; class Actinopteri; order Cypriniformes; family Leuciscidae; genus Rhinichthys; species Rhinichthys klamathensis. The sequence continues at coordinate 1,567,316 of NW_026606573.1, read as the reverse complement.
TACAGCATAGGTTCAGTATACAGCATAGATTCAGCAATTGTTCAGCATAGGCCCTGTTTCCACCTTGTATTAAGATGCGTTGCTGTCGATCGGATAACAAGTAGATGAGGCAGACACATACCCGTTTACACCTGGTGTTTTAATCCGTCTCTTTTGTCCACTTTCGACTACTTGTGTCATGATTTCTTCAAGGGGACGGTATATGGGCGGACAAATGTATGGACTTTTTTCAGATCTTTCAATCTATAGACAAAATAAGCTTGCGCAATTTACTATGAATACAAAAGGAGACGATGTAAAACATACGGAGAGCAGCAGCTTTTGTTTCTGGTCTGACATCCGCAAGACCACGCCGGACAAGGCAAGTGTGTGTTAGAAATCAGGAATGGTGGCTCCTAATGTTGCTTCTAGTCATTTTTAGACCTGTTGTAGATAAGGTGGGCTTACATCGAAACTTTTAGAAAACTCTCATTGTCCCTCTCTCACACACACGTTCACTTTCTTCATTGCAATTTTGTATAGAGAAAACAAAACCTAGATAAAAGAGCCACTCAACTCTATTGTACATCTTTCAAAAAAAAGAAAAAAAAGAGAGAATTTTATGGACACAGGGACAAAAAATGCCTTTACAATGTAACTTTCCAGTCACTAGCTGAGTTATAAGATGACAAGCAGGCAGAGGAAGCAGGTGCCCTTCAGAACTAATGCTGGGGCTAAATGGCTACCGAAAAAAGCCTCCCGTAAATATTATATCGCCTGGGCTGTCATTACAAAAAGCGCCCGATGATAATGAAGCATGAAGGAAATATCATTCCATATTTATGTGACAACCTTCTCTCCCTTTCATAACCAAACTGAAATATTTATTGGTGGAAAATGTTCAATATCATCATATTGTAATCTAGAAAAAAAAAGAGAAACATAAGGGAACAAAAATGTCTAATATTAGCAGGGCAAGGAGATTAAATAGCGAAATGGTAAAATGTGGTTGGTTGGTTTTTATTGCTTGTTATTAAATCTGAACCAAACAATTATTATTTTTCTTTCTCTTTTGTTAGTAGGGCTTGAGAAGAGAGGAAGAATTAAAAACGTGCCCCTGGGCTGTAAGCTTTAGCAGTAGTGATTAAAAACAGGAAACGTTGATACACAAGCTATTAGACAAAGCTATAATCAAATTCATTAATTTTACTCATTCTGAGCCTGACAAGCTTTCTTAAAGTGACATTAGCCTCATTCATGCACAAAAAACAGCAGGTGTGCATGGAAATAAAGGGAATGCGAGACACCCCCTCCCTTTCCTTTTTGAAAAGCGTTTGTTATTTAAGCTCATTGTGTAATTTATTGTACCTGTATTCATTAAACATTTATGACCGGTCAGTTTTGGGCAAAACACACAAAAAAATCAGCATATAATTAGATTTCTCAGAGACATTTGCAGATTTAAATGCCATGCATATCAGCTTGGAGGGTTCATGTTAAATGCACAGATGTATGCAAAAGACCCAATCTAGCAGCAACACACACAAGTGTGTCTGATTCATGCTAACACATGTGTACAGCACACGCATGACCATTACTCTTAAGAGCTGGGCCGAGGGAGGGGGCTGAATGAAACGGATGACAAATTAGAAACAGCAATGACCACAATCCATTCTCAAACACAGCACAAAATTAATTAGAGTTCTGCATGGGAAGGCCTGGGCCGGCTTCTGGCCCCTCTGTCCCCATTTGTCTCTTTCCGCAGCTCTCTCCACTCCAGAGAGCCCAAGAACATGCTGGAACAAGTCCTGGTCCTGCCCGGCTTCCCATTGCTCACCCCAACCCCCAACTTAAGACTCTGCGGAAGCACATGATTACCTCCAAATTATTTAAACGGTCAAACTGATATGAACAAGAGATGGTGACTAGGCCAAGAGCTTGACTACGTGCGAAATGTGTGTTCCACAAGCCTTCAACTGACAGCGACCAGCACACTGTAACTCAAACAAGCAGTCGCAAGTTATTAATATTCCTTCTATCAGCGGAACAAAAGCGCAGAGGATAAGACCAAGATGCCCAGCACAGAACAACCTGGACCGGCCTCACCGATCCGGTGAGCTCACGAGCTGACTGCGCTTTTCCTCCTGCTTCTGTCACTGGAGATCTGCACTTCTTTTCATAACGCACAGCCTCCACTCACGAAAACATTTGAAAGCACTGTCAAGTCTTCTCGTTAGGGCTGGGATAATGGGACATATGCAATTAAATCAAAGCTTTTTCTCTCTTTGCCGGCCTTGGAAACTTCAATGCGTTGGAACTTTAGGACAAAAGGGATCATCTAGCTTTGGACGGCTTGGTTCAACTCTCGCTGTCAGTAACCAAGGGTTAATGCATCACGATTAGCACTCGTGGGTCTTTATCTGATATATTTTTAATTAACGGTATCCCACTCAAGCTCTTGAAGCCATCCCCCCTCCTGAAAAATAGAGGGCAGGGGGGAGTTTTGACAGGGCTAATTAATGAGCGTTTGGAAAAACGTGGAGGCAAGACGTTGGGTTCATTAGACAAGTCAGTCTGCCACACATCAAACAGGCCATAGTGGTCTGTCTGATCCCTCTTTTTATTTCCCATCTCAGAGTGGTGGATGCTGGGAAGGGACAGAGGGAGTGGGAATGAGAACAGAGAGTAAAAGAGAGAGACAGAGAGAGGGACAAAGAGTAGTGCTGGCACTTTGCAACAGGAGAGATGAATGACTTTTTACCTCAGAACACCAAGGGCTTAATGAAACCTCCAGAGGCTAAACAATGGCATCTCTGAGACAGAGAGATACACAGAGCACTGCACACATACTCAACATAGATGCATGGCCTGAAAAGTCCACCGCGCAATTATCCAGCACCGTACCGTACAAAAATTATGACCACACAGCGAGTTCATAAGTACATCACATATTCATCTCAAACAGAAACTGGCAGAGATGCACGCCAACTCACTCTTTTGTGCTTACATACACACTTATATAGGCAAACACAAACACACAAAGGAGGGCAGAAATTCTTCTCTTGAAACCTATGGAGAGGCCACCTATGAAAAAACAGGTCACACAAACTTCCATTATTATTTGGCATCTCAAAATAGCTTGTATGCTCTCTACCACCCAAAACCAAGTACTACAGACTCCTCACTGCCTCAATATGTCACAGCAAAGATGCAAGCATCTTATATTTCAGAAATATGCATTTCTCATATTTCAGAAGTTAAAAGGGTTAGTACATGGCCACCCTCATGTCGTTCCAAACCTACATGACTTTCTTCTGTGGAACACAAAGAAGATATTTTGAAAAATGTTTTATGATTTAACAAATTTTATGAATTAATCCATATGACTCGACTGGTACTTTCAACTTTGATTACTTTGCTTAGATTTCAGTCAGTTCATCATACACTCTTGAATTGAATAATTGAAAATCCAAACATATAAAGACATCAAACATGGTGAAACGAACATTCAATGCCAGTTCACACGGAAAAAAAGAAAGATAAATATAAAGATAACTATAATGATAACTATATTAGCATCCACACCAATGCACAATTATGTTCTGTTATGAGTTTGCCATCTTCAGCTCTTTAAAGCAGGATGGATTCTGATTGACTAGCAATGTTTTCGATCCTTGATTCTGAAAGTGATTCCAACGATATCGTTTCCCTGTATCTTTATCGTTAAAGTTGTAGTGTGGACTTTATAGTAAACTTTATAGTAATCTTTATCGCCATTGGTGTGAACCAGCCATTAATGTCAGCAAACGTTAAACCTCACTGGGTCTCCCAATGTTATGTAATATTATGTTATATTGGACAAAAACAGCTGGAACAACTTTAATTTGTGTTCCACAGAAGAAAAAGTCATGCAGGTTTTAAATGGCGTGGGTGAGTAAATGGTGACAAATTTAATTTATGTGTGAAGTTAACTATCTCTTTAAGAGAACACTTATTTCCAGGAATATAGCCTCCACTATATTCCACACACACAAAAAAGAAAAGAGCACTGTTTTGATACAACAAACACTTCTACCTTCACTTCCATGAAAGAGAACAACACTCTGTAAAGATGCCTGGCGGCCATCTTGCTGCCAATATTTCATTTTGTGCCCATTTTCTCCACATTTTTGTCTTGATTTCTTTGTTTTTGGCGGAGGCTAAGGGTGGGTGAAAACCCATTGGCTCGGACTGCTTCAGCCATCTGGGGACATAACTCAAATGGGCCTCCACTATCGGCTGGCCAGCTGACTCATAAGGCCGTTATAAAGAAAGAGCCGGGGACACAAACAGAGACATCAATCTTCCCTGATCAGCAGAAGATAGAAAGAGAATGAGAGCCCCCAAAAATGGAGAAACAAACTGAATGACAATACAGAGGCGCTGGATCAAGCGCAGGACCAGCCAAAGTCCAGGTCTGTCGACCTGTACTTTTGTTAAACTGTGTTTTTTGGGTTGTGAGAGTGTGAGAATGTGAGATGTGTTTATTCTGGGTTCTAATAGTTAACAAAACAGAGTATCGAGATGTTCAATGTGATGTACTGCCAGTTGTTTATTTGATAAAATATTACATATCTATAGACAGACAACTAGACAGATAGACAGATAGATAGATAACAATATTCTATTATTGATCACATCATGAAGCACTAGCTTGAAGAAACTGTCTAAGGCTAAATGATTGTTTGCTTATGTGTTTTACTAAAAGAATTAGGAAGAGATCTTTGCACCAGCAGTAGAAAAGAAGCAATCTAAACAAGGCAGTCAATCACCGTCAATGACTTATCGACATGAGCAGCATTTCAGCAGAGACGCCACATTCCTGCCGCTCTTTTCACTTCTCTGTCCCGCTCTCTAATTCTCTCAATGAATGCATGAAGGCAAGTCCAGGTTATCATTCCTTGTCTTTCTCCCTTCATTCTTCTCCCCATTTCTCCATCATTCTCAATTAATGTGGGGGATGCACTCAGCTTATCTGTTCTCTCCTGCATCTGTGAATATGGAAACCCTGTTCCCTGAGACACTCAAGCGAGATATCAAACGTATAGTATCACATCCACAAATTAGTTGTTTCTATCTTAATGATGCATGTAGAAATATTGTAGAACTAATCTTAATGATGCATGTAGAAATATTGTAGAACTAACTTCTAACTTAAAGTAACAATACTTTAGGTTATTTAGATATTATTTACACCTTCAAAGCTGCTACTTAAATTAATTACATTCATTTCCCTATGGTTGGTCAAGTCTGACAGTGAACAGCCAGTGATTGACTTTTTCTTTTAATTATTTATTTTTCTTTAGATTGCGTTATATACAAAAGTCACTAAGGTTTGATCCACTCAAAACGGTGATTAACAATTTTAATCAAAATAAATCAAACCAAATATATAAATAAACGTCAAAAATGACAAAAAATCTTATGTGGTATAACAGAGGACAATAGAGACTCCTGCTTTTCACATTTTTTTTTTCTTCTGAGAAAAAGGTCCAACTATAGTAATCTCAAACAATAAGAAAATGTCTACTCGATTTCACAAAGGATCTCAACAATGTCAGTCTGTAAGCATAAAAGCCAGAGATTTCACTATGAACTAAAATTTCCTAAACTCTTTAAAGACCAAATTGTAGGCTATGTGTTACTACCCATGCTCGTTTTACAGCTCAATAGGCTACTCATGTCTTCAATGGTCTTATTTGTGTCTATTTTTAGGAGAAATATCTAAGAGGAAGATGATATTGAGAACTACAACTCCATGAGCTATAGAAACAACCTATGTGCAATAACATTTCACTTTCACAGTAAATTAAAGAAAATGCTGCTTTTAGTTCACCTGATAATTTAGAGAACTTGATGACTCCTTAAGTTTACTCAAAGAAAAAAAATTTATAGCCTATAGCATGATGACATGACATTTATAAAAATGACAACAGCAAGTAAACGAGCACATCAATTTGAAAGCATGTGGGAGAAAACTGCAGTTAGCCACTAGCAAGCTAACTGCAAGACATTTCAAGAATGTATATTTGTAAACTCTAAGCCTTAATCAGAGAAAGTTTCTCACTGCGTGCCGTGTGCCTGCCACAACAGTGCTATTAGCTGGCAATGCATTCTTGGTGAGGTGAAGGTGTAGTACGAGATGATTGACAAGCAGAGATCTACAAGGCAATGGAGAGTGCGCCGCGACTTTACCATTTATGATCCGCCAGCAGACATCAAACGGCATGGTTGGCTTTTATTGACAACCAAGATGCAGGATGTCAAATGTTTACCATTACTTTCAAGTGCTACATCAGAAGCTTTTCTTCTAGCTGTTTTTCAAACCACTGAAGCCATTTTTCCCTCTCTCACTCTTTTTCTCTCGCCCACTCCCCCTTTCCTCTGATGAAGAGGCTGATTAAAGTTATGTAAGTGTCACCTGCCTCACAGGTCTCTGTTTTCACTAGAGCAAGGACGCCAAATTAAGCACATCTAAATGCAAATGTTTGAATGACTGGAGAAAAAGAAAGAGAAAAGGGGGCGCCTGAGGGGGAAAAAAATCACATTTTCTTCACAACAAATTCTTCTTTCCCCTCCTTTTGGGTAAATTGAGCATTCCCTGATGATTTTAACAGGTTCCGATTAACTGCCATCACAAAACCTAGAAAGCGTTGGTCCAAATAATCCTCTAAGCAGGGATAAATGCTATGAAATGTTTTACAGGCCTTTCATTTGAATACAAAAAGGGAGATGTGTTATTCTTTGTTGGAATTTGATCAATGGTGTGATAGAGAAAATATATATTTGAGTGTCTATGTAAAAAGTTAGAGCACACATGCTTCTCACACACTAGGCTATGCTAACAAAGTCAAAGCAGTGGAGATCCGCAGATACGTTTTAAAATCCTGTATGCAAATGTGAGTTGAACACAAGAAATGGCTTTTGTCCTAAAATGCGTCACTTCTATGTGGACACGCAAATGTGCTGTTGATCTGGTGTGATTTTGGCGGGCGACGGGAGAGAAGTGAAAGACTGGAAACAAAGACTTACATTCTGCGAATCAACCATCAGCGTGCTGTGACTGTGAGACGCTCTCAGGCTGCGTGATGGAGAGATGATAGAGAGCGCCATCTGTTGGTACTTTGCGATACTGACTGGAAAGAGGTACCGTGGCTTTTTTCATTTGAAACATGAAGAAAATATGACGTGAATACTTTTTGAGAAATCTCTGTTAACAACTATACACCTTTAATTGCCTTTGTGTATTTCTCCTTATTGTCATTGCAAAACATAATTATAAGCAGCACTAATTATATTAGTCAAGGCATTGGATCAAGAACAGCCCTCTGTAGGGTTAAAATCAGCATTAAATGTTATCAAGTCATTTGTCACTTTGTAGACTCAAAAGCGACGCATAAATCTCTCATAAAGTATTTTACAATGCACTGGAATTCATTTATTTATTTATTTTATCCCATCATCTTCTATCAACACCCTAAACTCGACCCCCATTTCATTTTAAACATTAAAAAAAGGTGGTGGTGGTGGGTGGTTGGTTGGGGGGGGGGGGGGGGGCTATTTGACTGTGTTAACATAAGACGGTGTAGGCCTATATGTGTGCATATATAAATACTTTAAGGTAAAATAATTTAAATGAAAATAATCAATATTTAAACTAATACATTTTATAATGTCTTATGTTAAGTCATACTTTTTCAGTGTATTCCCTTACAGTACACTGAAGTACACTTTAATTTCATTTGAATTAATTTAAAGTACATTTTAAATAGGCCTACTTTTATTATAATGTGTTCTCTCTTTGGGCATTTCTACACACACACACACACACACACACACACACACAAAGCCCATATGATGGCATATCAACATCACTACAAACATAATGCAGAGAGAAAAATGGAATTGGACACTACATTTAAACACCATGTTTTTAGATCAACACAGGATATTTATTTGAATACATTTCATATTTAGCCTATATTTATATTTGTCATATTTACATAACAGGATACATACGTTCATGCATAAAATAAAAATAAAACAATGCAATTAAAAACTAAATTCCTATTCTATTTTTCATCTGCATGTGATAAATCGGATAGCCGTACTATCCTATTGTCTGTAAGTTTTAGGTTTTTTTTTTGTACTATTAAACAAATTACCTTTAGTTAAGTTCACCGAAAATTCTCATTCTCAGAAAAATTGATATACACAAGCAGCATCAGTACAAATCCAACAATGCTTTGTAGCCTGTCCACTCACCCCAATTAAAACCAAGGTTTAGGTGCCCTTTAAAAATATATTTATTTTTTCATGACAAATTAAGTCTCACCAAAAAGATAAAAAATTAAATGGGGAAACTGCCTTTTTTTCCGAATCCAGTCATTACTAATCTGGAACCTAATTACTAGCAGGGCAGATTTTCCTCTCTGATTTTCTCCAGCCAATTAATTTATATTATTTTCAGGATGACATTCAGTCCTGTGCCCCTTTTGTCTTTCTTTTGCCGCTCACACCCACACACTCCTATCATTCAGCCTCCAGTATTCTATATCTCTCACACACACACACTTCTCATATGCTGGTGTTAGGCACTGACCAACACCTTAGAATTATGCCTCATAGTTATGCCTCCACAAAATGTTTTTCTTTTCTTCTATAAATCTGTACGGCTCACCCACACATAACAAATTCATTAAAATGCCGCACAGACAATCGTACTGTTTCTCCAGAGCTCCAGCATTAATGGAAGGACCGCAGCCTTGCGTCACCATATTTTCTCCATATCGTCTCATCTCTGCACTGCTAATGCCTGCTAGTCCTCCTGGATAACCAGTTAAGCAATGTCGGTAATTAAGTGCTAATTAAACTTAAAGCCTGTAGTTAGGCAGTGCCCTACATATTGCCTTTGCTATAGTGTAATTACACACAGTGCTATTTTAAAGCCCGCTAGAGACTGGCTGAATTGAAGTGGTATAGTGGCGGTAAGGAGTGAGGGTCAGGATGTGTGGTCAGGTATGCAGCCTCAGGGGTCAAAGGTTAGAATAAGATTGGCCTCAAATAAGCCTCTGAGGTTTAGTCTTTTAAGGCCCTTCATGAATTCATTTCTGTCTATGATGTATCGGCTTTCATCAGCGCTTTGTCAGACTAACAGTGATCAATGAAATCATGCTGAAATAGTGCTCTTTTTTTTTTTAAGGAAAAGAACGTTGTCCTTATGATTCTGTCCTTCCTGTTAAATTATAATGAATGGAATTGAATGCAGTAATTATTCATAAGTGCATGGGGGGAAATGTGCATGGAAAAATAAATATTAACCTAAAACTGTGTTTACATCAAAAATCTTTACTAACATTTAAAACAAATTAAATGTTAGTTACAAATTAAACAAAACACTGAAACAAATTAATTAGGTTAAATCACACTAACAAAGCTGAATTTAATTAGATCGGGTAGATAGTTTCTTAAAGGGATAGTTCACCCAAAGCTGTCATGATTTACTTAACCTCATGTTTTTCCAAACTTGTATGACTTTCTTTTAGACATTTTGACAAATTTTTAATTTCACATTTCACAAAATATCTTCAAAAACACTTGACAATAAGGTTGCATTTGTTAACATTAGTTAACAACATTAGTTAACATGAACTAAGACTGAAAATAATGTTATTGTTAATGATTAGTTCATGTTAATTTTTTAACATTTACTGAAATCAAAAGTTGTATCTGATACCCGAGCTAGCATGGAATAACAATGAACAGCTCTAACGTTAGCAAAGATTCAAAAATACTGCAACAAATGTATTGGTCATTGTCAATGTTATTTACCTTATTGTAAAGTGTTACCATCTTCTTTTGTGTTCCACAGAAGAAAGTCATACAGGTTTGGAACGATATGAGGGTGAGTAAATGATGTCAGGATTTTCATTTTTGGGTGAACCGTCCCTTGTTAAAGGTAACGATTGCTGGTCACCGCTTTGTTTACGGTAGGGCTCAGTGAGATCTAGTATTGTTGATAATGTTAGTAATTTTAGAGAGGTGATGTCAAATTAAGGTAATCAGAGCATCTGAAAACCCTGGACAGAGGGGTCATTGGTTCAGTTAGAGGTCATGTTGGCCCAGTCCAGCTCTTAATGTAATCATGTTGCACTCCTTTTCCATGTGCATTAAAGGTTTAGGGTTACAGTGAATGGCAGTTTTGTGGTGGTGACTCTGGCTAATGGACTTTAACACAAAAAGCAGAGAAACAAGGTCACCGCTAGATGTACACCACAAAGATCCAGCTGCCTCAAAATGTGCAATTTCCTCCTGACATTTATCTAGCAACACACATAGCAAAATCCTGAATTAAATGTGTTCAATCCTGCTCCTAAAGATTTACCTCCCTGCTGAGTTTAATTCCAGTTTTGCATCTCCATTTGCACTTATGTGCATTGTGCAATCATTTGTCATATGGTTGTGCGCCTGGGATTTTCAAAGTAAAATATGCTTTGTGAAGTTTAAATATTTACAGACAACACAGGTATGTTCGACGCCTTTTAGTGTCACATCAGAGGTTGATGCAGGACAGGTCTGTGCTTTATGATGTTAAATGGAGGACTAGTTCCTGATCATTTGACAAACATCAAGAGTGCGTTTGCTGATGAATCTCCTCTCCGCCGGACACCCAAAATAACTTCGGTTCATTTGGCGATGATACTTATGGTTTGTTTGATTCCTTCCGCCAGAGAGACGTTAAGCAAAGGACGAAGAAGTAGCACTGAAAATATTTACGGCAAATCATGAGCGACAGTCAGCGTTACTCATTAAGACGTATTAGCGGTGATTTCAGCCTAGCTGACGCACGCTTCGCCTTCTCCAGCCCAAATGAGAGCAGAAGCTCTGACAGCAACATCGGTGTCTCTTCAAGACATTCAAGCACTGAGCAAAAATTCAATATGAGAGGGAAAAAATAACAGCAGAGAGGGGGATTGTGTTTTTCTCCTTCATTCCCAGATAACAGAATTTCAGGGTGACAAACTTCAAGTGCAACACTCTGCCTCAGGGTGAGTTAATTACATTAATTTTCCCTGACACTCTCACAAAATAAAGAAATAGAGAAAATAACCCAACAAGATAGACACTGGAAAACAATATTTTATGTGGCCTTTTTTTCTTTTCTTTATTTATTTTGTCAGCAATGATGAAATTAGTACAGAGGGCTCTCTCTGCCTATAATCAATCATTACTTTCAGTAGGTGCCAGAAAGCACCAACTGAAACCATATTTTCTTCACTTGTGGACAAAGGCTTCGAGATTGCGTGCCGCCCTTGTCCATAAATATATCTGGCCTCGACAACCCACAGGATTGGCTTTGAGATTTTACAGAGTAAACATCTGTTTGTGTGGGCCCTGAGACACGCTGGGCTCCTTACCCAAAACAGCAGTGCCTGTTTAAAGTCAATAAAGCAGCAGGGCTCTAGAAGTACAAGATCCACTCGAAGAGCAGACACTAAGAGAGCAAAGAACATATTATGTTTGACTATATATGAAGAGTTCAGATGCAAAAGCCTCTAAATGCCATTTGAAATTTTCTTCTAAAATGATCATTTTTATCAAGCTCGTATATTTAAGTTCAATAATTTCACTTAAATGGCAAGAAAAATTACCCATTAATTGTCATTTAAGTGAAATTACTGAATTTAAATATACAAGCTTGATAAAAATGATCATTTTAGAAGAAAATTTCAGATGGCATTTAGAGGCTTTTGCATCTGAACTCTTCATATATATATATATATTCAGCAAGGACACATTAAATGTATCAAAGGTGACAACAAAAACATTTGTGATGCTACAACAGATTCAAATATGTTCAAACATTTCTTTTGATTAAATAAATGTAGAGTTGGCGAGCATAACAGACTAAAAAATGACAAAAAAAAATGTAGTGTATATATGAACATTAGCATTTTTAAACAGCATTTTAAAATCTTCAAATCTTATTGATGTTGATAATAAACAACAAAGTGCATCTAACGGTTGCATATCTGTTATGGAGTACAAAGGCCGCATCGTTTTGGACAACCAGGCGTCTATTTAACCGACAGATTTATCACAGAGAAAACACTGACACCTTGACTTGTGTCATAATTCCCGTTTTACAAGCCAATATCTTCACACATTATTTCGTTACATTAGGTGAATATTGCACTTAAAACTCCACCATTTAATTACATCCACCAGTCTAATAAACACATTTTATAGAGACCATAAATCACAAAAACAAAAACACACGGAATGTTGTTAATGTAACATATTTTATCATAAAGTGTAATCTATAAAGATCAGGTTTGTACAAAAAAAAAGTGCTCAGCTTTGTGAATAGCTTAAGTAAATGCAATAAATGTCAGGAATGTTGTGTATAAATCTTAGTTGCTGCATGTTGTTAGCTTGATACATTATAGGCCATAATTTGCTATAAATAAATGTTTATTAGCTTGCCAGACTTGTTTTGATGTGTTAATGATATGTATTTAAGGAGATTCACAAGAAATGCTCAATTAACGCACAACTTTCTGCACATTGTCCCGCTCAGAGTCCCCAGCATTGATTATAAGAAAAGCTGTGCTTTTTACAAATGTCCTTATTTGTGAGTATACTGCATGTAAAAGTGAGACATAATTGAGTTAATTTATATTCAGCTTTGTCACACCTGACAGTTAATTCAAGTCGATTCAAAATGCTTTTACACTGTACAGAGGATACAGAACCATTCAAAATGTCTTAGGCTAAACATCCCTCCTCTAAAAGCCCAAGACCTTTGGGGGTCTAAAAAAAACCAATGAGCACTTTGTGTTCATGTCAGCAGATCCCTGGTCAGTTTAAGTGCTTTTCTCCCATATTGATTAAGATTACAGGAGGCCCTACACCAAAACCTGGTCCAAGATCGGTCGTTAGAGGCCAACTGTGGCCAGAGCCCTGTGGCTGTATGGCATATGGTTACAATTTGTCACTAACACGCTTTCAGTTGAACCCAGGCTTGGGTCAGCCAGCAAACCCGCTGGCTACACACTCCCTTAAGCTCCATATTAATGACTGCTGAGGAACAGAAAGTGCTAAGCATAATGCCATGAATGCAAGTATTATTACAGACACCTGTGCAGAGACTCAGCGCTATTTATTCTTTCATTCATTCCTTTATTTATTTAATTTCGTCCTACACAGTTCCGATCAATAAGTAATTAATTTTACCACCTAAAGAAATATATGGCGTTTATGCCTGAACAATCAAATCAAACTGTAACATGGCTATGCAACTATGAGAATGAGGCACTTAAGATGGAAATAAATACATAAAAAGCTGAGAATGTATACATTTTCTTTCGCTTTTTTTTTTTACCATGGAATGTGATGTCATTCTTTGTCTTAGAGGTCATTTGACTGAAAATCAAAGATATATAAAATACATTTACACTCTTGGGAAAGAAAGGTTCAGTGGGGTTCTATATGGAATCCTATGGTTCTTGACTCAATTTCAAAGCAGCATTTATGTCAAACAGGTTCTATATAAGGAGAAATGTCTTAAAGGGATAGTTCACCCAAAAATTAAAATTATGTTATCCTTTACTCACCCTAATGTTGTTCCAAACCTGTATGAGTTTCTTTCTTGCTGATAACAAAACAAGATATTTTGGGCCCCATTGACTTCCATAGTATAGAGGAAAAAATTCTAGGAAGTCAATATTTGGTTACAACATTCTTCAAAATATTTTTTTTTTGTGTTCAGCAGAAGAAATAAATTCATACAGGTTTGGAACATCTTTAGGGTGAGTAAAGGATAGCATAATTTTCATTTTTGAGTGAACAATCCATTTAAATGTTTGCATAATACTTTCCTGTTTAATGGGTTATTTCATATTTTTCTAGTGATAAAGTATGTTTATGAGCTGTTTATTTTATAAAATTATTAAAATTAAAACAAAATTAATTTAAATGAAATCCATAAAGTGATGGGAACCCCTATACTGTATATAGGGTTACTTGTCCAGTCCGAAGATATTTTGGCCACATTGACTTCCATAGTATAGAGAAAAAAAATACTATGGAAGTCAATGTGGCCCATCAACTGTTACTGACATTCTTCAAAATATCTTCTTTTGTGTTCAGTAGAAGAAGAAAAAATCATACTGGTTTGGAACAACTTGAGGCTGAATAAATGATGACAAAATATTCACTATATCCATTTAAATGATTGCATAATGTTTTCATGTTTAATATTTACAAACTGTTTAATTTATACAATTTATTCAAATTAAAACTAAATTAATGATGGGAACTCCTAAAATGTTAGGGTTACTTGTTTATATTTATGCATAATTCACTATTATTACTATAGAATGTACATAGTGTGTGTCACCTTAAAATAAAGTGTTACCTGGATTCCATATTCTATATCCTATAAGAGACAGAGAGAGAAAGTATAGAGACCATCCAAACACACTTGTTATAGCCACTATAGAGAAGGAAATCTTACAGGGGGCTGAATAATAGAGTCAGGGGGACCAGCGGCAAACTGAAAATGTTTTCTCAACCAAGACCAGTACGCAAACCGACATTTCCCCAACTGACTGGGACATATTTTAGACTGCAGGTATGGGAGAGGAAAAAAAATGAGAAAGGGAGGGGGTATGGTTTGATGTTTTGTTTGTTCTAGGCAAAATGGAAGACATACATTGTCCCTTATTGCCTAAAGACTCACAATGCAATTCTAGCCCTCAGTGGTCACACGGGGAGTATGCTCCAGGAGTCACATGGTCAGATGGATCACATCAATTTACCACGGGAAAAACAGAAAATAAGAGAACCCCTAAAAAAGAGAAAACAATATAGCTTTGTCTTCTTTTGACCTCTCGTGGCACACAAATACTATGTGTTATTGTGCAAGTAACGCACAGCTAAATACAGAGGTGTTCTTGTGTTTGGACCAAAGGGGAGATAAATGAACCCCTATCTAGGTTTGTCATGGCTGGACAGAGAGGAAAATCATGTACTCGTAGACCTATATCGCCACCCACTGGACACTTTCAAAATTACAGTTTCAGTCAGTGAGGTGAGCTTTTTTAAATTTAGAGATGCTCAAATCACTCCTACTCTGCTTTTTATACGATCTTGACTTCTCGATTACAAGAATGTTATTTCTTTCGTTTGAATCTGAAGGATTCTGAAGAATCTGTGACGGTGAGTGGCAGAGAGAGCAGCCCTCAGCGAGAAGTGTGGATGTGTGGAGATGTGATGATGGTGGCAGGGTGACAGAAGAGGAGATGGGCACTACTGTTGTAGTAGTTTTGAACATGACATGAACAGCAGTTGAGTGATGCGATGTTTTTGTCAGTTGGGATGGAGTGAGTGATACCATGAGACAGAGTTTGGTTCACTTTCTCCTCAGGGGACACAAATAACAGACTCACACATAATTTCACAAACTGAAAAAAATCGTAAGCATTTCTCTCACATTCAGATTAGTAAATAAAGGCAAAGGTTTTAAAGTCTCTATAATGAGAGTTATCACTTTCATCTGTATTATAACTGTGTAGATGCACTTGCTGGCCTTTCTTAGAACAACTAAACATAATAAAATACCCACCAGCAGTACTTCTATTAATTAATATGTGTTCTGAGATGCTGAATTTATTTGGTAGAATAAACATTTTCCATACAAGTGAAATGTTTATACTACCTGCATATTTTTGTTATGTATTCATTTTTGAGTATAATTCTCCCAAAATGTACAGTACATGCCGTTTTCTTTAGGTGACTGAACTTCTAGTAATGTCGACTTAATGTTTTTAGTAGGTAAATTAAGATTGCGTGACATACAAATACAATCTTTTTCATTCACAAGTATTTGAGAGATGCTTTATAAAAGAAAATAAGTAGGTTTAAAAGACATTAAATGGTTATGCACAAATACTAATTTCCCACACATGATATAGGGATTCTATGCATTCTCTTTTTAAAACAATTTTATCATTCAAATAAAAATTGTTAAACTGACAAATCTTTGACTTGGATCATGTGACAGGCAGTTATATGTTCATTGTTTGTTTGTTTTCCAGTTGTATACATTTTATGTTACTGCACTGACGGTTTTTTTTGTGTGTGCAAGCTATTTTCAAAAAATGTTGAGTAGAGTGAGTAAATTGGGATTTAGCTGAATAAACATTTTATGTTCGTTTGACATTAAAATTAAATTAAATAAATACTGTCTGTAAAATTAAGTTCTGACATAATTTTGTTTGTGTTAAGTAGACATCCAATAACTTGGTAAATTGATGTCATATAAAATAATACATTTCTCTGTTATGACAGATTTCTATATGCTGTAAAAACAGGTTATTTGGTTTGTGTGATTAAAAACCGTAATGTTGAACTGACATAAGTTTTCAGTCAGACAAGTGTCACATGACACATTTCATTTGTGTCAAGTAGCCTATACTCAAAACGTTATTGTACTGGACTAAACTAGTTGGACTGTCTACTGACAAAACTAGTAGTGAGTGAGGTGAAACAATGGTAAAGGCATCAGATGGGGCAGAGATTTTGTCAGCCAAATCCCTTTTACCTAAAATATTCATTTGAAGTACCCCTTGACAGTTTAACTTAATTCTTACTTTAACAATTTAACTAACACATTCATATTGATGTTGGACAATGATTACGACATGCAGGTAAACAGTATTTTATTTTGGTTGTTGTAACTTTAAAATAATTTATTTTAGTTTTACATTTCATGATTGTTTTTTAAATATAATAATTACTTGGTCCCACACAAAACCCTATCTGCCTTCAAGATGAATGGAAATGTTAACGGATAGATTTCTCGAGGTAATGTATATACCTCAATAGACATAACCCATACCATTGTACTGAATGATTCATACTCTATGGTTTTATGATATTGAATTAGAAGGTATACCATGCACTTCAAAGAATAACATGGTATTATTATGGTATTACCATTAGGCTATTGCATGTGCAAAAAAATGTACTTTAAAATATACATGGTACTTCATTTGTAAGTGTAGTACACCAATGAGAATCAACTGTCCATCACCTTCACTACATTATGAAAAGTACAACACCACATCACAAAATATCTAGCCTTCGGACTGGTGTTGTTGAGATATTAGAGAAATGAAACCGATTGTTGTGTTATAATAATGTCATCCTCACACAGTACATCCGTCTCAGAGCTCTGTTTGGACAGAGAGGATAATAAGGAGGTTATGGGAACCCTAATCGCTGTTTCCCTCTCAATCACACTCTCAGCCTGAAAAAAAAACAAAAAAAAACAGGAATAGAGAGAAAAAAGTTATGAAATAATAGCTTAAACTGAAGAATTGCTTTAATACTTCAATAGAAATAACCTAATTCCAACATTTTCAAAGGAGCAGGCGGCCTTGCTTCGGGCTAACGCGTAATGTGTGAGTGAAAGTATATCGGGTGTCACTCTGCATTAGAGAAGCGAGCCTGTGTGCCTTTGAATGAGAGGCAGCTGGGGTAATAGGAAGTGCAGATATTAGAGCTAATGAAATCACAAAGAACAAGACAGATGTGCCATTTGACCAAGTGCTGCGGTGCCGGGGCGGGGCGTTACATTTGCCCACAACACTCAGACAAGAAGGCTCAAGCCCTGATAGCAACCCGTATGCCGCTCCATTTAAATGCATAATGCACAGCGAATGACCTGTGTGTTTATTTACTGTAGCTCGGTCCGGATAGATTGTGTCGCTCCATATATCTCTTACACCCCAGCCCCCCCTACACGCCATTTTAAAACATTTAATCATACATCAATGTTATTTCTTTGCTCCATCACAGCTCTACGGTGAATTTGGCCAGGAGCTACAAGAACAACTTGTATTTCCTCGCACGTCATCCAGCAAACACAACTGTCACATTTAGGGTGCCGTCAATATCTACTCCCCAGCATGCATGTCATCTGGCAAACATACAGAGGAGTCAGACAAATAAACACAACAACCTGGAGTCATTCGAAAGGATTTGTGGTTGGAGGATTGTGGGGGGGCTGCGCGGTGCCACATCTGACCTGTGGCAATAAGTGCGTTAGTCATCTATGATTCATGTCAAAACATACTTAATGTATCAAAGATATGAAACACTTTGACAGTTGCTACGGAGAACAGAGGACTGAAATGGTTTTCAAACAAAACAAGCTGTTTTCCTCCCCCACTTCCTCCCCTCGCACAATAGCTTGCACCGGTGGACTTATGTCCATAAACAGTTTATGATGAAATGCCGTAGCACTTAATTAAAACAATAAATCCAAAGTGTGCATTAGTGGCCCCCTCCTCGCACCTCACTGACCTCAGCTGTGTCCATTCTGGAACCGTGCATCACCGGGGCCGGGTGAGTCTGGAGACCAAATCTTATTCCGTGTGCCCTGAAATGATGCCACAAATGTGTTGTTATTACTCTCATGCTTTCTCTCTCTTTTGCAGATAATTTAATTCATATTTCACTTGTAGCACAAGGGATATGTGGCAGAAGCCTAATCTCTCACACACACACACACACACACACGCACACACACACACACACACACACACACACACACACACACACACACACACACACACACACACACACACACACACACACACACACACACACACGCACGCACGCACGCACACACACACACACACACACACACACACACACACACACACACACACACACACACACACACACACAATAGAACAAAGGGGTTGCTGTTTGGAAAGCAGACTAAATTCTCTTTGGATGTGATGCACTGGGTATTTATCCATTTAGCGCCGCATTATGAAAAGCTATTTTAGATTGCCTAAAAGGGCACATACTCTTTAGGATTAGGCTCACACAATTAATTTTAAAGTGAGTCACTAACTGTTAACTGTAAATTGCTAAGTTTACCTGAATTTCCTGGCAAATTCTGTAAAATTGCTGATCTGCTCACAGGCAGAATAACACTCTGGTCTCAGCTTGAATGTTGGTCACACCTGTTGAAAATCACAGTTAACTTATAAAGCCGAGAAATGAACCTGTGAACCAATGCATGTGATTTTATTATTTTTATGGAGCCCTTTTTCTAAACCCATATATTGCGTCCAGTACTTTTGGTGTACATGAAATGGATGTGTTTGTATCTATATCTTTTGTCCTGATCTACTGTCCTATTTGAACAGAATGCTATTTTTTTTTTTTATGATTCCTTTAAATGTTATGCACTGTGGCTCACTGCATTTCATTTCATCTCCTTCCAAGCATAATGATAAAGCAACTTTTGACTTTGAATTCTGTCTGTGAAAACGTCACGTCCATTGGATGTTTTGCCAAAGCACATGATTAAGTACAGTAGGTAGTGAATATCACATCTTTTTTCAAGTCTACAGTACATTGTCTATTATGACAAACAGCAAATCTGTCATTTAATCTGTCAAACAGTGAACAGTAAAAATCCTCTATGCAGTCTTTTTCTTCTGATTCACCAGACAGTCTATTATGAAGTCATTTTCTTAACAACATGAATCATTATTCTTTTTCTCCTGCAGGCTTTAATCCACTACAGTTTTAACACCTGCTATTATTTCCAACAGGTGAATTCCTTTTCCCTGGCACAAAGAAAAATGACAGATATCTGATCTGAGGAGTGGAACTGTACATCTTGATGTCATCATATGCGACGGGCACATACTGCAGTTCTTTTTTAAACCTTCTTTCCTTTTTGCTTATAACTTAAACTTGTATTTATCTATAAAATATGCTTATTGCTTAAACTATTTATTTAATATATTTTATGTCTATTTTTTATTTAACGTACAATTATTTTCAGTTCCTCGCATCTAAATGGTAGTTTCAGGAACTTTTCAGTGTTTGTACCACTCCACTTGTCTTTGTGTGTGTGATCCACAGATTATGTGCATAGTGGTGAGGACTGTTCAGTGACTCTTTCTGTAAGTTAAAGTGTTACGCTGACAAGTGACTGTCCCTATATACAGTAGGAGTCATTAAACATTAGTTCAAAACACTTGCTGTATGCGAAATTGCATTCTGTTTTATTATGTCCTACATTTGAATAAGAACTTCCTGTTAAAAAAGTATGTTCTATATGTGTAGTATGAAATATGGTTTTGTAAACAATGGGTGCCCAAGCACAAATGGGTCCACACTTCTATTGGCTGAAAAGGCTTTTATTGGTTGCTCTATTTAGTACACCTACACACTTGACTCATGATGTCATCTTAACTACGTAAATACTACTTTAATTGCCTTTTAAATTGTTACTTATAAATGGAAAATATACAAAGATATAGATTGTGTATATGAAATTAAATCTGTCTCATTCTTTAACTGCTCAACATACTAACAATAAGCTTTCATTTCACTTCATATCATATTGTGTAAATACACATATGGACTGACAAGTTGGGCAGTGCTACATATGGAAGAATCTCTGGGGTAGGTCCTACCTGGAAAGGCATGGAACTACTACAGATGTAGAGATGGGCCAGAGCAAATCTGCCTAGGGAAAGACACATATTTATAGAGGAAAACCATACCATGGAAGAATACACATATGGGATTGCCAGCAGGGAATCACAACATATAGGGCATCAAGCCCAGTACAGGGGCTGACTGACCATGCATGCATCTCAAGTACTGGGCCTGGCGTTGGACGCCTCCACCGCGACTGGCTGCCGAAAGATGCCTGGAGGATACTCAATCCTGGCTCTGGCTCACCAACTAGGGGACTCTCATCGAGAACATAGAAGGTGCTCGCATCCCCTCCTTAGAGGGGAATGATGCTGCAAGGGAGACAGAGCGAGACTTCCTGCCACTTACTTGTTTGTACCCAACACATGGGAAGAAACTGTCTCAACCCGGATATTCTAGAATCTCTCAAAGGTATTAGGTGTTGCCCAGCCTGCAGCTCTGCAGATGTCTGCCTAGTGGAGTAAGCCCTGTCCGAGGGGACACGGCACACCTTGGGATTGGTACGCCAAGGCGATGGCATCCACTATCCAGTGGGCCAATTGAGAGTGCTTGCAAGTTCACCACCTGGTCCAGGAAGGGAGTGGTGGGAACTTTGGGCACATATCCAAGGCACGACTCGCTGACTGAAAATGCCTGCAGGTTCCCCACCCTTTTGATGGAATTAAGTGGGGTCAGGAGCGCTGTCTTTAGAGACAAGATCTTAAGCTTGACTGACTCTAGCGGCTCAAAGGGAGCTCTCTGCAGACCCGAAAGGACTACAGAGAGATCCCAGGCGGGGATAAGGCACGGCCTGGGAGGATTTAGCCTCCTGACGCCTCTCAGGAACCTGATGATCAGGTTGTGCTTTCCCAGTGACCTACCGTCCATCGCCAGGGGTAAGCCACTTAAGACCTCTGCAGGTGCCATATTCTACCTCATCCCTGAGAAAGAAGGTCCTTCCTCAGGGGAATCCAGCAGGGAGGGGCATCATGAGGAGCTTAAGGTCAGAGAACCAGGTCTGTGTGGGCCACTAAGGCGCAACCATGAAGACCTGCCCCTCTGCCTTCCTGACCAAACACTGAAGCCAGTGCTGAAGAGGTCATATAGTGGTCTCATGTGGTGGAGTTACCGCGGCTCTGGATGTCATATTCCCCAGGAGCCTCTGAAACTGTTTCAGTGGGACCGCTGTCTTCCCCCTGAACATATTCAGGCAGTTGAACACTGGCTATGCACACTCGTTCATGGGACGCGCCGTCATATTGACTGAGTCCAACTCCATACCGAGAAAAGAGATGCTATGCACAGGGGAGAGCTTGCTCTTCTCCCAGTTGACCCAAAGCCCCAGATGGCTGAGGTGCCTGAGCACCAGAATGTGTTCACAGGGGGGTTTCGCTGTACTTATCTGTACACACACACTGGCGAAACACATCTGAATGCACCTTTTGTTGATATCCAGCACTAGCAAAAATGATGCATGCCACCATCTTATATACCCATATGTACGGGGGAGTGGAATGTGGCAAATTCATTGGACATTTTTCTAATGGCGCTTTTCCTCTGTATGGTACGGTACGGCTCACTTGTGGCGCTTTTCCACTGCATGGTACGGTACGGCTCACTTGTGGCGCTTTTCCACTGCATGGTACGGTACGGTACGGCTCGCTTCGGCTCGCTTTAACGGGTATCACCTCTGTCGAGGTTCCAAGCGTAAAATACTGATACCGATACTAAAATGTGACATGAACACACTGCAGATCACTGATTGGTCAGACAGAATCGTCACTACCAGCGTCATTATATTTGTGAGACATCAAACACGCTAGATTTAAATAGCAAGTAAC
The DNA here is from genome assembly GCF_029890125.1 of Rhinichthys klamathensis goyatoka. Lineage (NCBI taxonomy): Eukaryota > Metazoa > Chordata > Actinopteri > Cypriniformes > Leuciscidae > Rhinichthys > Rhinichthys klamathensis. Next base: position 1,544,940 of record NW_026606573.1, on the reverse strand, counting down.
AGCCACCGCTGTAGCACCTGTTTTAAAACTACTTGCTTGACTTGCTTGAAGAAAAAAGAAAGAAAGAAAACTTCCAAAAAAGAAATGGCTGCATCGTGGTGAGTGGACGAAGTGCAGACGTTCCTCTCGTTGGTTGCCGAGGAGCGGATAAACTATAACGGTCAGACTATAATCCCACCCACTTTGAAGCGGTACTAACTGCAGTGGAAAAGCAAACCGAGCTAAAGCGAACCAAGCCGTACTGAGCAGAGTCGTACCACGCAGTGGAAAAGCGAGCCGAACTGTGCCGCGCCGAGCCGAACCGTACTGAGCCGTACCACGCAGTGGAAAAGCGAGCCGAACCGTGCCGAGCCGAGCCGAACCGTACTGAGCCGTACCAGCAGTGGAAAAGCGCCATAAAACTCAGAGGGGATTGGGGCTCCCAAGTGAAACCCCATTTGTCAGTCGACATAATTTCAAAGTGACTGACAGACAGAAAACTGATAGCATACAAGTATGGCAAGGGGATATTTCAGATTTTTTCGATGAATTCACGTTATTATTTTCAAACAAGAAATCGCGGTTTAATAAAAATGTTAGGAAACATTACAAGATTAGATATGTTGACAATAGAATAATGATAACAGTTAAGATGGCACTGAAAGGTGCTGTTATTTTCTGTATTAACAAAGCATTTGATGTTAATAATAGCCTACTGGTGTTATTTTTTGCTGTTATTTTTTGGCTAAGAAATATTTATAATTTTTCTTATTTTATACAGTATGCTTTCTGAGTGCTGTATATGTTTCAGATAAGTTTGTACAATATTTGACTTCACATTTCATGCATATTTTCTGCAAAGATTTTTAACAAATAACAAGTCATCTGCTTTACTTTTACACCATGATGATCACTTCAGGTGTGGTGCACTTGGAATAAAACTTTTTTTTAACCAGATGTTTAATGAAGAGAATGTTACTAGAAATCATATTGTAGTTACGTTATTAAGTTGACTAGCACTAAATCGTGAATCGGTCAATCGTTCAGAAAAATATTCAACAAACTCAAGGAAGTTTTGGAGGAATATTAAGTTCTTAACTGGTAACAAAACTACTACAGACCTTCCTTCCAGTATAATGAAAGATTCCATCAAAATCATAGATAAAAAGCAAATGCTTAATAGTTTTAATACAAATTTTATCCTTTATTTCAAACAAATAATTATATAAATTCAAACTTAGAATTTCTCGAAGCAGAACGTAATCTATGGCAAAGAGAGTTTGCTTTTGAACAAATGATTTGCTCTGACGTCAGTTCTGCTTTAAAAGAACTGGATGCAAATAAATCTCCAGGTCCTGACCATAGCTCCGTTGTTTTTAAAATTAGCGGCTGATCTTATTTCTCCCTCACTGACATATTTGTTTAACCTTTCTTTATTAACTTACAAAATTCCACGGATCCGGAAGTCAGCATTTGTTGTTCCTCTGTCCAAAGGGGGGTGATCCTTCTTTAATGGACAACTATAGACCGATATCTAAACTTTGTATTCTCTCGAAACTCTTGGAAAAATTAGTTAGTGAGCAATTGACATAGTATTTAAATAGTCATAATATTCTGTCTATTAACCAATCCGGATTCCGTAAAGGGTACAGTACGTCTACAGCCGTTTTAAAAGTCTTGACATAGTGACATAGTGGAGTCCTTAGATGACAAGAAACACTGTGCATGTCTTTTTATTGACCTATCAAAGGCTTTCGACACTGTGGATCATGATGTGTTATTAACAAGGCTTCGGTCAGTAGGACTATCAGAAAATGTTATCTTATGGTTCACTTCTTATTTAAAGGGAATAACCCAATGTGTTCAGGTGGAAGGTATTCAGTCAGATCCATTGGATGTTGTTAAGGGGGTCCCACAAGGATCTGTGCTAGGGCCACTATTATTCAGCATATATATACGTACATTGGCTGGATTTTAACATTAAAAATACAAGGTTTCATTTTTATGCAGATGATACTATTATACAGTATATTGTTCAGCTTCCTCTAAGCAACAATCTGTGGCTTTTTTACAATCTGCTTTCGATATAATCCAAAATAGGTTTTGTGCCTTGAAGCTGGTTTTAAATGAGAAAAAAACTAAATGTATGTTATTTTCTAACTCTAAAATTTCTACTGAAAATTCAATCTCTCTTCGGACTTCTCAGGGTAGTCTGATTACATTATTATCGGAGTACAAGTACCTCGGTATTTTATCGATAACATTACGTTTTGGTTCACATATCAAATATTTGAGGCAAAAACTCAAGAAAAAATTTGGATTTTATTTTAGAAACAAGTCATGCTTTTCATTTAATGCGAGGAAGACACTAGTGTCTGCTACTTTTTTTTACCAGTTTTTGACTTTGGGGATGTAGTGTATCAGCACGCAGCCTCTTATCTTGTCTCTCTGGATGCTTTGTACCATAGTGCTCTGAGATTCATAACTGACTGTAGACTTTCAACACACCATTGTGATCTATACAAAATGGTTAGGTGGCCTTCGTTGAATATTAGAAGAAAAAATGCACTGGTATTTGTTGATTTACAAAGCTATATTGGGTTATCTGCCTCCTTATCCTTGCTGTCTTATTAAACAGAAATTGCCTGGTAATTACTCATTACGCTCTGAATCAATCCACAATCTGTGTGTGCCTTTTGCTAGAACCGAGCTGGGTAAAACCTCTTTTAAATATGCCACAGCCTCGGATTGGAATCTTCTCCAGACTGAGATCAAGCTGAAGAATTTGGTGTCTTGTAGTCAGTTTAAATTTTTATTAAGAAATTGCCAGAGAAATTTAATGGTGTGTAAATGTTTTTAACCAGTTGTATGTTTATGTCTATGTAATGATGTTTCTGTTTTTTATGTTTATGTGTGTCGTAACTTTGATGTAAAAACTGTCTATGTAAACTCAGCTGCCTATCTTGGCCAGGACACTCCCATAAAAGAGATTTTAATCTCAGTGAGTCTTATTTACTGGTTAAATAAAGGTTATACAACTTAAATCATTCAGGAACAAAACACAGCTTCTGTTTGCAATGGATTTATTTGGTTTTGTTTGGAACAATTTTCATTGGTGGAGCTTTTTTAATAGAAGAGATGGCATAATAACACACTGTGATTGCATGTTGAATGAATCTGCTCAAGTAGCCTACTCAATGTTCATTCAATTAGAAATTTTAGATTAAATAGATAAAGTACATAGCAATATTGTCTTTAAAATAATGTAAGTTACTCAATGGCAAAAGATTGTGACTTTGGTGTACAATATATTTGTCATGAGTGCCAGATAATTTTCAGTTAGCTTCAGTAATGGGGAACGTAACCTCACTCTCTCACCTAGTGGTTGAGGACCCAGCTTCTGAAGCTCTGAAGGAGATGCCGCATGACACCTGCAGTGTTTACAGAGGACTTATTAACTAAAAGAAGGTCCAAAAAGAAGGTTGATGTTAATAATAGACAGCAGTTAATAAGAGGAAAGTTTAAAAGTGCATAAACTATGACATATATAAACAAATAACATTTCAGTCAAAATTGTAGGCCTATATTTTAAATCATATATATTTAGGCCTGTATTTTTAATTGAAGAGATGACATAATAATAGAAACTACAGTCGCTATATCCACATTAAACAATTATGCTAATGAAGATATTTGAAATGTACATCTAATTCGTCTTAAATAAAATCTTTAATTAAAACAAAAGCAGAAGCATCAACATCATCTCCAATTAGGGAAGCATCTTACTTTAAGAGTCTTTACTTTTCACTTCAAAATCTACAAAAGCTGCAGATGTACATCATTTAATTATAAAATAAATAGATCACTAATCTCGTGTCGTTCCGGTAGAATAAATTGCGATCAATGCTCAAAATTCTTAAATTAGTACTTCAGCACAAACATACAGAACATAAAGAAAAGAAGTAAATAATGACAAAAAGGATAGCACTTCTCTCTCAATGTGGTCTTCAAGCGGTGGCAGGTGTTTCTGGCTGATGTCACTTTCCACGGTCACATGACCTGCAGTGAGTCACGTGATCGGTGCTCCATTCTCGCCATTTTGAGTCCAGAGTGAAGCACTTTTACACCCCTGGAATAAAAACAGCGCATCACGGGCACCGAGGCCAAAGATCAGACACAACTGCCGCATCAGTAAGTAGCGTTTGGATGGTTGTGACAGTCGCATGACTCTGAGCTGTTTATTAAACGGCACAGTTGTTTTTTTACAGCTCATGTTGAAGTGTAAAATGTGCATGTGTGTGCTGCTGTTGTCAGAAACGTCCTGCCCCTTTCTCACGTTGCGTCTCCACGGTTATCACGGACACCATGTTCTCAAATACACACACACTCTCTGCTAAACTTAAACTCAACTATCTCACACCGATTGACTGAGAGTGATTTGCACGTGTTGAGTATCAGTCAGTTGGTCTGTGTCTCTAAACATCCGTCAACGCGTCAAATCTTATACTGTTGCACAGAGACACACAGCATGTGTTTATTTTTACCCCCTCACCAATCCGTTTTTTCTTCTCGGTTTTGGCCTTTGATTGTTTATTGTTACTATATTTAAACCCATAATATAGTACAATCTGATTATTTCACTTTTACAACATATAGGCCTAATTAATCTTAAAGGGACACTTTACCCAAAAAGTATCATTCTTTCGTAATTTTCTCAACCTCGTGTTGTTCCTGTATCACTTGTTTTCTAAAGTTTAACACGCACACACACAAAGATAGTGAAAAATGTGTCCGAGAAAGTAATTTGGGTCCAATGTTGTTTTGGACCCCGTCTATTTTTATTGTACAGGAAAGAAAAAAGAAAAAACCCGGTTCATTTGGAAGAGGAAAAAGCACACCAGGCTTTCCTTGTTTTCAATTACTGTAGAATAATTGCATGTGTTTACATGTTCATACTCCACGTGTCTTTGTTTTGATTCAGTGTAATTATTTATAACTTCCCTTTAACTGTTAGTCAAAATGCAGAAGTGCTATGAGTAAATGTCTTAGAAGTTGAAGAAAGTGAAGAAGTCACTCATTTATTATAAAAATATCCCTAAGGAATGCTGTACATTCTGCCATTATTGGAAACAATATGAATTTTTAAATACCGTCATATTGTTGCGTAGCTGTAAACAATTGCTGCATATTAATGGCTACACAGAATGCTATGAGTGTATTGACAGGGGACCTCTATTAACTGCATAGCCCTTTTACTGATGGTTAAAATTTTATAAAACAAACATAACCCACACTCAACTAACTTTCTTTAATGTGGCAAATACCATAGCCCTATGATTTTCAAGATGTGGACTGAATCACGGAATGTTAATAAAGCGGAATGTCACAGATCTTTTGTTTGGATAAATCAAAAGTAGAGCTGTACAATGAATCAAATTACAATATGGGTTGGCGTCTGAATATTAAAGCTCAAAAAGACTGCTATTGAATCTGAAGTCTGCATGTTCTCTGTGTCTCTGTGTGAATGAGCAACACACTTTTCGTCTACTACACACTTTCGTATTCCATCTCACTATATGAACTTTATCTCCAGATCTGCTCTGAGAGTTCACATTATAACCATTTTACCATTTAATTCAAGAAAAACTATCTCCACTACACAGAGAAACTTCACAAAAAAACTGTCAAAATAAAGTTTGGTTTAAGTTGAAATTATAACAGAAATATATTACATATTATATTAGCTAACACTAACCCACTGCAGTGAAACTGAACAAAAGTACAGCTATATAGGAAACAGGTTTCACGAATGAGCAGTTACTTAGTAGTCTAATGTGTATCCCTGGGCAACTTTCGTTATTCAGAAATATTGACCGCTGAGATTGACAGGTAGACTCTAGTGTGATGAAATCATGTAGTCTAAATCATATTAATCTGACATGAAAAAAAAAGAAAGAAATGGTTTGTTTACTATGCACTAACTAGTGGGTGATATTTGTATGTGAAGTAATGACTATTCTTGTAAATATGTAAGGAGGGCCACTTCCACGGTACACCCAAAGCTAATCATCTTAAAACTAGTGGTGGAAAAAGTACACAAATCAAGTACTGGAGGTAAAAGTATAGGCTATACCGTAATAAAATATCACTCCAGTAAAAGTATTAATACCTTTTTTAAATTTTACTTCAGAAACAGCTTTCTGGATAATTTGAGTCAGTGAGTTGTTGTCACAAATGAATCGTTCAGTGGGTGCGGTTTACGAACTGATTTAACAGGTTAATGGAAAAGAATCAGCTTGTTCGCGAATTGGACACGGCTAAATAACGTGTAACTAAATGTTTTTATAAAATTAGTGGAGTAAAAAGTATGAAAAGTACAGATACCACATAGTAAAAGTATTAATTAACAATGTTTTTTTTTTTTTTTTTTAAGTCAAAGTAAAAAAATACTTATTGATGAATGTTTATTATTTTGCAGTTCTATACTCCATCATGCTGGTTATAATGTAGACACACTTAAATAGTCTCTAACTGCTCAGTCTGACATCATTATAAATTATGAATCGTCAAGTAGCCAGCACTAATCAATAAGGACGTTTACGCTGACACTTTGATCTGCAAATAAGATGTTATATTACCAAAACTTGTTATACACTGATAACTACTATACTGATAATTGCTGATAATTAAAGTGTGCAAACAAATACAATATGCCATATAGCATATAAATATGAAGAAAAACAAAATGTGTTAATGTCTATTGACAAATATACAATATAAAAACAGACGTCGCATAGGGCATAATGTGTTAAGAATGTTTTGCAAACATACTGGTTTTATATCATTTGAAACTGCAACGACATCTGTCAAGACACATGAGCATTGATTGTGCATTATTTTAAAGTTATATTGTGTCATTTTTAAGCCTGCCCTGTTCAGATGGTAATAAACAAATGTGAGTTCACATTCAAGCATTTCATACAATAGGCTTAAAGGAGAACTCCGGTCAATTTTAACATTGAGCTCATTTTTTTGTTCGTTCGAAGTCCACAGTAGTCAATTGTCGAGTTCGCGCGCGCGATCATTGGTAACTAATATAACTAATGATCGCGCGCGCGAACTCGACAATCGACTACTGTGGACTTCGAACGAAAACAGGAAGTAAATACAGGTATGTGAGCTGGCTGAATTAACATCGTTTTTATTCATATCTTTCACATTTACTGCAGTCAGATTGACCGTGGTCACTCTTAATAACACCACTCACATGGCTGTGCACTTGTAATGACATATTAAGTTTGTTAAGAGGCTAAAAGCAGGTTTAGAACTTGCCCCATTGAAGTCAACAGGGTGCGAATTTTAAAAAGAGGATAACACGGTGTAGGCAACACCGATTTTTGTCGTTTTTGTCTGTACTGACAGCACTCCAAATGTACAAAAAAATTAGCTCAATGTTAAAATTGACCGGAGTTCTCCTTTAAACAGCTTTCGCTTTCACAGAAGATTTAGTTCACTAACATCTGACTGTTGTGATCTAAATAAGATTTTCATTTACAATAATAAATCCTAAAATTCGTCATTAGTAACTTACTTTTCGCGCCATCACGCGCACTCAAGTTCTGAGGATTTCAGGTTCTTGGCTCATTTTGAGTCAGACTTGGGAATTCAGGGAATTGTTAAAGTCCCTGTAAAGGTAATTCCAAAAAAAAAAAAAATCTAAACACATTATAAATGTTAGAAATGTATTGCTAAAACATATTACAAAGACTGTGAACTGTGAAGGACTGAATTGTGGAGTTAGACCGTTAAACAGTTTTTCACCATCTCTGTGTTCCGGATTTTTTGGGCGGGGCTAAAACTGGAGCCCCTGAGCTCCTGGACACGCCCCTACTTGATGACACACTGGAACCCCTGAGGCTGGCCCCTCCCCTAACAATAGAGCACATTCGCATCAGTTCGCCGCTCAATCGCGTTACTACAGCCAGAGAATGTCTAATAGCCTACAGTTTGCTAGTAGCTAGCTATGCCTTCGTCACGGAACTACGTATTACCTGGATGCGATCACTTACAAAACAGATCGGTGTCTTCGAAAAACGATCATATCAAGAAGAGGTGGATACATTTTGTGAAAAGCCACCTTGATTGAGAGCTGAGGATCACCGCCAAAACCCGCCTCTGTAGTCATTTTACACGGGATAGTTTTATAAACTTTCGTTGAAGACAACTGGGATTGTCTGTTACTGGTGAATGGGGCCGAACCGACTATCTCCCGCCTCGGCCTTCATCCTCCTGTCCCGAAAGCAGTATCACCTAATATCACCGTCGGGAGCTTTTCCGCGAGTGGGCGTGGTTTCAGCGCAGCCAGCGGACACACCCCCAGCGTTTGAGAGACAATACTGCTAATTTTTTCAAGATTTTGATAGCTTATTTTATTTACTTGACGGCTTTTTTATCATTCAAATTTAGCTGGGTGGCTAATATTAAATTTTTCTGTGGTATGACCAACTCCTCTTAATTTTGACTTTACAGGGACTTCAAGTGAATTTGCTCTGACTGGATTATTTGAATCAGTGAGTTGTTGTCATAAATGAATCGTTCAGTGTGATTTGCGAACTGATTTAACAGGCTTATTGAAAAGAATCAGCTTGTTAGCGAATTGGACATGGCTAAATAACAAGGATTGACATGTTATTTGGGAAAATGTCGTGGAGTAAAACTTATGATATTATGCTTTGGAATGCAGTGAAGTAAAAGTTTCTACATTTTTTTCAAGTATCTTTTATGTAAGTACAGTAACAACGTAAAAATACTTTGTTAGTGTCCAGTACTGCATAAAACCATTCTCCAACTCAGCATTTCTGAACTTTTAGAAAGCTGGAAGTTTGCTGCTAGTTGTGCCAGTTCATTCACATTTTCTTTTTTTACATGTTTCAGGAATGGAGGACAGCAGTGGTGTTGCTGTCTTAGTGCCCCACTCTAGAGGCCAGCAGGATACAGTCTTCATTCCCGACAGACGTCTTCATGGTGGCGAGGACCAGCAACGGCAGCAGCAAAAGCAGGCTGCTGACTCTCTTATTCAGGTCATTGAGAAGCTCAGCAAGATTGTGGAGAAGAGGCCCAGAAGATGCACCGTCTCTGGGAAAAAGAGACCCTTGATGACCTGTGCATCTATGCCTGTTCCAGACAGCAGGGACTGCACTGAAGGGGCCACACCTTGTAAGAGACCCAGAGAGCAAAGGGAAAAGCGCCCAGCACCCAGCAGCACGCCTGGGCATGTGTTCGCACGGGAGCCTTCAAGTCAAGGCACTCGGACAGTTACGTGTTACCAGTGCAGTATGTGCCGATTTATCTCACCTACATTGGAGCTGTTGAAAGAGCACCTGCTGCAGCATGACGAGCAGCACAGTGAGCTCATCCTCATGTGCTCAGAATGCCAGTTCACTTCAAATCATCAAGAGGAGCTGGTGGCACACGTAAGACTCCACCTGGAGGAGGGCGACCATGCTAGACGCATCCTAGACGAGCAAGCATTGGCTAGGAGGGTTCACCAAGGGATGACGGTTTTGAAGACAAGCAACTTAGAATCAGAGAAGACGTCTACGCCGAAGAAGTGGTACAGCTTTGAGCAGGGTAGGTACCGTTGTCTTATCTGCAACTATGAATGCAGACAGCAGCGCAATTTGAAGACCCATGCATGGAAACACGCTGGCCTGGTTGACTGCTCATACCCGATATTTGAAGACGAGACAGACTGTCCTGATACTTTACAAAGCTCCTGTCCTCCTGCAGTTCCAGCAGGTAAAGAGGATACCATTGTAGTTCTCGCAGCAGTTGGAGGAAAACCTCAGACGATGCATGGCTCCTCTAGCCTCCAGCTAGAGCTGTGTGCCTCACCAGAAGTGAAGTGTCATGAGGAGACGGCAGCTTTGAAAACAGTGGAGAGCAAAATGCCAGTGATTAGCCACATTTTTTCTATTAAAGACCCCGAGGAGCCCTTGATGGAGGTCCAGGTGACACCTGAGGCACAAATGGAGCTGGAGTTGGAGACTGAGAGTCGACAGGCTAGCTCCGACAGCCTCCTGTCCTCTGCGCAGAAGATTATCAGCTGCAGCGGCAACAGTGCCGGCCACGTCAACGTCATTGTGGAACGCCTTCCCTGTGCTGAGGAACCGGTGTCGAGCAAACCTCTGCTCCTCAGCCCAGAAGTAGAAGGAGACAAAACCCTTCTTGCCTCTGAGGAGCCAGAGTTAGAGAGCCAACACCACCCCGTATACTACAAACAAAAGGAGGAGGTTGTGATCGCCTGGAATGAAGAAGATCGACAACAGGAGGAGGAGACTGTGTCTTCAGGATCTCCCTCAGATGAAAACGTGCCACCGGTTCGGAGAAGGACTTACTCGGAGTCTCTTCGGCTGCATTCTTTAGCAGCCGAGGTACTGGTGGCCATGCCCATGAGGGCCCCGGAGCTTAGCAAAACCACTGCGAAAGGTATTCATGACCTGTGTACGCAAAGCCCTGACACAGGCCAGAAAATTATAGAGATTGCAGACACTGCCAACCCTAAGGTGTCCTCAGGAGAGCTCACCTGTGCCATTGGAGAGCCAGCTGCTCTACTTAACCTTGGCCTCCAGAGTTCAAAAGATTCTCGAGATGTGCTGGTCGAGGGACCCTCCAAAGCCGGCATCAGCATGTCCCTTTTGACAGTCATCGAGCGGCTGCAGGAGCGTTCTGACCAAAACACTTCAGATGAGGACATTCTGAAGGAGTTGCAGGACAACGCCCAAAGCCAACATTCTGGTGGAGTTCCTGGGGGTGTTGCTGTGCCCGCCGAAGTTTCCTCTACAGACGGTCTGGTGGAATATATAGCTGGGAGTGAGAGGCCCTACCGCTGTAGACTGTGCCTGTACAGCAGCGGAAACAAGGGCTACATCAAGCAGCACCTACGTGTGCATAGACAGAGAGAGCCCTACCAGTGCCCCATCTGTGAGCATATAGCCTGTGACAGCAAGGACCTGGAGCGTCACATGATCCACCACTTCAAGCCCCGCATGTACAGCTGCAAGCAGTGCACAGAGAGGTTCTACTACAAGGTGAGGAGAGAAACAAACCTGTCTAGTGGAAATAAGAATAAAAAAAAAAAATTCTTTTTAAAAAGGGCTTTTATTCTAATATGCCTGTTGAAGCGAAGAACCGTATTGGCCTTTTGTCATTATTAGAATATTTGATTCAAATGATTCTGTAATAATTTACTCTCATGCTGTTTGTCTGTCTTTCTTTGTTCTGTGCAACACAAAAGAGGATTTGAAGATTGTTTCAAATCTTTCCAGATTTCAAATTTGAATTTTTTGTTGTTGTTGCACAGAAGAATGAAGTCATACAGGTTTGGAACAACATGATGGGACATCAAACATTCTTTAACTAAATGGATATTTTAATGACGCAGGACTGAATGCTTGAATAACTATGCTTTAGAAGTGGAATTGTTTTACAAAAGTCCTTGATTATAGCAGTAGATTAAATACAAATACCCATTTACTATGTTTATTCGTTTCTATTTTGAATTGATATCTTTAAATAGATTTACTTAATCTTCTTGTTTTCAGCTTGTATTGAATTATCTTTGCATTTCCTGGTAGGCAATACATATTTAAGCAGGTCTCAATTGTTCTGAATGGGGAGCAAGTATTAATTTTATTTATGTAGATTGGCGTAACGAGTTTTTAACATTGGAGTGCACTGCTCTCCCTTCCACTGATGCGTTATTAATAAACTTCCTCCTTATGAAGCACTGATGATGGTTTTATTAATACCTCATTCAGAGTCAGCTGAGGAACCACGAGCGAGATGGGCATGGGATAGACGACATCAGCAACACACTGACCCACGTCGCTGAAAGCACAGTAATCGTTGAAGAGACAGCTAAGATGGCAGATGAGTGTGAGCATGAAATATACCTTCAGCACCACACAACCGGGAAAAAACAAACAGTTCACAACTGCACAAAAGCACAAAAAATAACACTTTCTCCTCCTTATAAAGTCCTTAGTCTTAATTTTTTTTCCCTTTTGCATTATAACATACTTTTTTTTTAAATAATAGGGTGGCGGCATTGGTTCTATCAATTGGTTATTGAATGGATTTTGAGACGTGGATGTTGCACTCAAAAATGAATGCAAACTTGCAGTCAATTGTGGAGGGGCGGGTCTTAAATGGTCTAAATGATTGGAGAATTCCGGAAAACGTATATATATATTTTTTTTTATTTAACCTACATTGTAATATAATGTAACATATAACATGCGTTTACAAAATAGGTTGAATTTTCATTTCATGCCAAGGTAACATTACAAATAATGTGTGATTATCATTTACCCCTTTCCCATCAACATGGTTCTGGTGGTTATTTAACAACTTAAAACTTAGAGACATTCATTTTGTGTGTGTGTGTGTGTGTGTGTATTTCTCTTTATTGCGCTGATTCAGTTGGCGAGCAGAGCGTTTTCAAATGCGATGTGTGTGACTACACCAGCTCCACGTATGTTGGGGTGCGTAACCATCGGCGAATCCACAACTCCGATAAACCATACAGGTTTGTATTTTTTTTTTTTTTTTACGTTCTCATTGAATATAAGGATAAATGTTTAGAAATGTGTTTTTTTTTATGTATTTTGTTGTAAATGATACATTACACAAGGAGAACAAATCAGAAAGCATGAGATGTTTTGTAGTTTAAATAAATTTGGCTGGAAATGAAAGCATTACCAGTTATCACCACAAGGGCGCAGTGGTGCTGAGGATAAGTCTTTGCTGCCTGCACTCATTGTGTTAAGGCCTTATGCTGAAAATGTTCAAAATCTTTTTAGCTTCAATGCAAGCGCACATACACAAACCCGATCACATGGAAGCTCACATAAACATCTCAAGGACCCTTTTATGGTCTCTTTGTGTGTTCTGACATGTCTTGCTTCAGTTCTGTTCACCCATGATCATTTCAAAAAGAACTTCTGAGAGAAAGGGTCCTTTTAACACAGCCACAGGATCCATTCAAGGCCTGCAATGTATTGTATTTGCCGCAAGCAGTCTCTATAAATGCATTTTCAATGGTCTTCAAACGCAGGCCTTCAAATGTTCAAACAACAGCCGATTAGAAAAAAGAAAATTACTGTGCAAACAAACAACGGATGACCCCACTTGACGGCCGCTCCAGAAGGTCTTTATTGAAACCGCAGTCTTGTGATGCTCTAACTGTTTATCCTGTGCCGCATGACCCCTCTAGGTGCTGCAGCTGTGATTTCGCCACAACTAATATGAATAGCCTGAAGAGCCACATGAAAAGACATCCACAGGAACACCAAGCCATGCAGCTGCTGGAGCAGTACAGGTGAGAATCAAACACTTTGGAGGAGCTGGTGTGCAGAACTTGACAGTAGGTGAAGATGGGTGATAATCTTTATTCTGTGTTACAGGTGCTCACTGTGTGGTTACGTGTGCAGCCACCCACCATCTCTCAAATCCCACATGTGGAAACATGCTGGAGATCAGAATTACAACTATGAGCAAGTCAACAAGGCCATTAATGAAGCCATTTCTCAGAGTAGCCGGTAGGAAGGACCTTTATAATGTAGATTGATTTATGTGATTGTTTTGTTTTGTTTTTACTCAAGGGTGAGGTTATATAGGTAAAAAATTATAATTATGTGATGTGAATTATATTTGTGATTTTTATTGTATTTTTTAAACCTGCCCCCTAAGGCTTGATGTAGCTAAAAAAAAAAACTTTCTCAATAGTTTCCAAGATTTTGACAATATTTGATATCTTGATATTTATGTTTGCTCTGAAATTTAAAGGGTTGCATGTTTTCCTACATTTTTTTTTTTTCCAGTAAATAAACACAAGGAAAATTATATTTAACCAGTTTTATTTATACACTACCGGTAAAACATTTTTTATTTCATTCCATTATTCCTGTTATGCATTTAATACATTATATGACTATATTAATATAATAACATTCAATATGCATTACAATATTTCTCCCAAAATACAATGGTTACAGTCAGTGTTACTACAGTAAATCCATGGTAAATGTTGGTAATTTGTGGATCGAAAAGCACTCTTGCTGAATCATTCACGGCACAACGTTTCTCCTGTTTTCGCTGTATAATAATGGTCGCATGATCGAGATCGGTCCATCGTGCTGCGCTGTATATTGGGCCGAGCTGAGAAATGGTCCATGTGTGGTTCCAATGAGTAGCTCCGTTTTATGTTTCTCATACGCAACAGAATTGGCAGCTCATAATTTAAATAGTTAGTTCAACCAAAAATTTAAATTCTATCATTAATTATTTTCCAAACCCGTAAGACTTTCGTTCATCTTCGGAACACAAATGAAGATCTTTTTCATGAAATCTGAGAGCTTTCTGTCCCTCCATTGACAGCTACACAACTACCGCTTTGACTCTTCAAAAAATTCATAAAGATATCGTAAATCTAATCCATATAAAACGGAAGCTCAAGCATGTTCGCTTGACGTGCGAGAACCAATGAGGTTCATTCTCGTGTTACGCAGCACGTTTGAGTTTTCGCAAGAACTAGGGGTGTAATGATATTTGAACCGAACCGAAAAACCGCGATACACCACCCACGATACGTATCGCGATACTCTCATGGCAAACCGAACACGCCCCGCCCCCTGCGGCCCCGCCCAGCCCCGGCTCATTGCACCTCATGTGTTATGTGTACACAACGAATAGGGCTGTTGCCTAACCACCATTAACCACATATAATCGCAATAAGCTCAGTGTTTTGTTACTTTTGATAATAAGCAAGGTGTAATCTTTCAAATGATGTCTATTTGATCACGAAATGCAAACAATAAATGCCGTTTTGGCGCTCTTAGATGTGGCGTGACAGATATCACTGTATGCATGCGGCAGCGCGGAGCGCGATCATCTCTTCCTCAGTTACAGAATAAACATGAATGGACACCCGAAGGTATGTTGAAAGATACAGTATACTTACTGAAAGGCATCATAACTCGTGTAAACACTCAATCAGTGTTTCAACAGCGGGAATACGTCAATAAAACGCTTAGTTTTTTACATAGCTTTATATTTACCTCAGGCAAGTCATTCAGTGTCCACAGCTTGCTGGTTTGCTAACTCTTTCACTAAATAAATGCTATATATTAGCCTATATATTATATTTTACTTAACCTGTTTATGATATCTTGATTATTTAATGTATGTTTAAAATAGTTGTCATGAAAATAACAGCAACTGTGTAAATTATTATATAACAATAACAAATTAGAGTAAAAACATGTTAATGCAAAAATTGCCTTATGTACAGTTTACATGTTTTCAAACAATTTGTTATTTGAGTGTTGATTATTATTATATCATTTAGGCTAAAAGTCTAGGCTCTGTTGTTAAGCTTTAATGTTATAGTAATGTGCAAGTAAGGGCTGTAGTTTACAGCATTAGCATAATTTTGTTATCCTTGAGAAACGTTTACTTGTAATTGAATTAATTTAAAGACAAGGACACAATTTGTTCATTAAAGCACTGTTTAATAAAAAATAAAAGCAATTTTAGCTTTCTAAACCCCCCCCACCCCACCGAAATGAACCGAACCGAACCGAGACCTCAAAACCGTGGGACGAACCGAACCGTCAGGTTTGTGTATCGTTACACCCCTAGCAAGAACCAATGAGGTTTGCTCCTGCGTCTTACGGGTTTGGAATGAAATGAAAGTGAGTAATTAATGACAGAATTTAAATTTCCGGGTGAACTAACCCTTTGGGCAACTTTGTAGTTGCAACAGTGCAACCTCTAAAAAAAAATTTAGTAGCACTTTTTTAGATTAAAAATTTTTAATCCTCAAATCTGAGTTTTGGATCATTTTATTGAAATGGACAGTTTGAACTAATTCACAGAACTGAATTGAACTTTCCAACTCTTCAGCTGTTTTTTCTTCTAAAGTTTATGTCAGAGAGCTCTGTTTTAAAACCTCTCTGTCTTAAAATTCTCATACACAGAGTGGTAGAACTAATCAAATGACATGGTCTTATAGAAACACAATGGCCTTACTAACGCAATTTTATTTTCTTTGTTTTCTCCTGGGATTAAGATCTCCTACGACGCCTCTGAAGTCAACACATGAGACGGGGATGGAGCGTCCATATATTGTCTTGACCAGAAAAGACAAACAGTCACCTGAGGTGGCTTCTGCTTCAGGTGGACAAGAAGGCAACCCCGTGAGGCCATCGTCCACCAGGGAGCAGGCCGGCGGGGCTGTAGCGTTGCGGAGCGGTTCGGGGCAGACGCGGGCAGGTATGGAATACTGTGTGCTGCTCTTTTGCTGCTGTATCTGTGGCTTTGAGTCCACCAGTAAAGAGCAGCTGATGGAGCACATGAAGCAGCATGAGGGAGATCTGATCAGCATCATACTGAGCAAGGAGCAGCAGGGAAATCAGCCCACAGAGACCAGCAGCAGCCAGTGACACACACATATTCATACATACCGGTCTTGTATCATTTCTGCTTGGACAAGCAACATGCACACTTTCAAAACTTTCTTTTTTCTATCGATTTACCTTTGTATTGATGTCACAGTTAGTTTCCGTTACTGCTATTGACCATGGGCATGTGATTTCAGCGAAGTGCAGTCAAATAGGCAACAAATGAAATGTAATTTACTAGTTCAGCAGCGGAAAGAGTAACTTTTGTTGTGAATTATGCAAATGATGAATTTCAAAGTCATTGTATACCTCATCTGTTCAGAACATACATCGTAGAGTCCACACATTATGAAAATGAGGCAGCTTCTCTTGTTCACTGTAATATTATTTATATCTATATTTCCTATGTGCGTTAACCTTTACCTTTAGAGTTTAGAGACACTGATTTCTTTCTTGCTGTCTCTGTGTCATTTGCATTGATATTTATCAAACTAATTTATTTTTTATGCATGTTCCCCTCCGTTATGTTCATACAAATTAGAAAATTTGTTTCTAGTTATGGTCTCTTTTTTGGTGCTATTGGGCTTGCGCTCAGAAATGAGCGAAATAAGTCATCATTGGGAATGTATCTTAAATTTGTATATAAGCGTTATATAATGAATTTAAATGTTTTCATTGAAACAGCACAAGTATAAAATTGGCCCCATAATTAACTATTGGAAACGTGCAGCAGAAAAAGCTACAGATAGATCAATGTATAATTATTATTGTTATTATTGAAATACACACATTCAAATCTTTATCAAGCTATAGCAAAGTTAAAATGCCAAAACTTGAAGATGTGTCTCACTCTTAAATACCCTTACATGTTTTAATGAGTAGGTTATTGTAGTTGTAGGAAGGTTTTTTTTTTTCATCTTTTTTTCATCTGCTGTCTAATGGTTAAACAAAAAAAAGGTTATTGGGTTGTCACAATACCAGCTATAGTAACACGATACCAAGTAGTACCGCGGTATCTCTATTATTGAGTGGATTGTTATTGCAGGGGCTGTTCTGTTGTATTAATTATTTACAGTTCACACAAATATGTTGTCATTATATAATATATTGGTTATTCTTATTAGTACTTTAATATTATTGTACTATAATATACTTTTGGATACGTTTTGTTTTTTTCCCCTTTTAAGCAGCATTGCAGTGCATTTTTCACACAAACTCAAGGGAGATTTTATAAAGCCAAAGCTTAAATTTTGAAGTTTACTTTAAAGTTATGTCATCAGTAATTAATATGAGCATTTCAATCAAACCCGAAAACGCTATGTTCACACAGTGGCCAATATCAGATTCGAGTGTGAACTGGTTACGGTCCTGAACTGACCCGCATGCACAAAAGAACAATAACAGAGACGGCATGGAGTTAACACGGAGGTTCATGAAGTCAGCGGGTGCGTCTCAATCAGCTCCCCCGTTCCTAGGTCATGAATATCGGGTACATGAATTCGGGCACTGGTAAGGACAGTAAGGAACCTGACTCCCTACACATCGGAACACTGATGATTCAATTTCCAGCAACATGACAACTTTCCTATTACATGTGCAACATTTCAGCCATAAATAAATTATAAATACTAGCTAGATTGTTCGTTACCTGTCTAGCGTTGTGTTTATGCTGAAATATTATTAGATAATGGTCTGACACACAATAGATGTTTTTTTAAATTACAGTGTAGTGAGTTGGTTCGTGTGATTTATGTTTTGTGCTTCAGAACTTCCGTTAAGGGAACAAAGTGAGCATCGATGCTCCCTGGTTTTCACGGTGCATTGTGGGACATTTAAGGAGTGACTGTTTCAGTGCACTGGTAGGATTTTGCAAATGGCCGACTCCCTGGACAGTGCCCTGACTACTGAACTAGGGAGCTGACTGAGACGCACCCAGCATTTACGCGTTCATTTATAAGGTGATGTGACGAAGATGAGGAGAAAGAGATCAATGTTTTTCTCAGAGTTTTTTCTCAAGTTTTGCTTGTATAGTGCTGTCATCGTAATTCTTATGAGTATAACAGCTCACCGTCCCTCCACTGACTAACTTCGCTGCCGTCTTCAATATTCACTCAGTGACCAAAGCACTACCAGTATGTAAAATATTTGGAGTGACTCCCATGAGCACAGAATTGTAAAAGTTATATGAATTCCGATATAGCTGAAGTCGTATTGCAAAACATCAAACCTGTATGGAAAAAAAACAAACATATCCAAGTCACATACTAGGGGGAAAAAAGTGGAAAAAATGGGTCAGGGCCAGTTTTGCCTGAAGTCCACCAAACTCATTACGAGAGGTGCTCGTGTGAAATTTTCACATTATTTTATTCCACCATTTCAGAAGGACGTTAAATGTGTTTTTGCTTTATAACACGGTGTCATATTACAAGTAATCCATCTTTTAATTCCTGTGTTTCATTCTATTGCGCTTCGTCTAGAGTCATGTGTGATCTGCACCTTAAAGGGATACTCCTTTACTACTTTCTTCTGCTGAACACAAAGGAAGATATTTTGAAGAATGATTGGAACCAAACAGTTGTTTGGCGCCATTGACTTCCATAGTAGAAAAAAAAATACTATGGAAGTCAATGGCCCCCCACAACTTTTTGGTTCTAATCGTTCTTCAAAATATCTTTCTTTGTGTTCAGCAGAAGAAAGAAACTCATACAGGTTTGCAACAACTTGAGGGTGAGTAGAGTATATGATGACAGAATTTTAGTTTTTGGGTGGAGTATCCCTTTAAGCACAGGAATAAACATGCCAATTCAAAGCTGAATATGAGCCATGGGTGCCGCTCCAGTGCATCACAGTACTAACGTTTGGAAAATACTGGAATGCCGCCAGTATTTTGAGGCTTGGGCATTGTGATACTACCATAGCACCGGTGTACTGTGCAACCCTAGTAGTTGAGATTTTGCTTTATCACTACCTCAAATTTACTACTTTGTGTGTCCTACACTTTTGACCTTGGCTTTGATCTTAAGTTCCTTCAGTCTGGCTTTATATGCAGCATATTTTCCAAGGAATGATTTGCATACACTGAATGTTTGTATGTCAACAGTCTAAAATGCAAAATTAGCATGATTAAAAGGGCATCCATAATTCATGCAGGCTTCACACTGCCCAGTGTATCAGAGAAATTAACTCTTAGGGATTAAATCATAGGAATTTACATACACGATTGTTATATTCTGAACTTAATGTACTAATTTACAATTCAAACTGCTGGTGTCTCAGAAGTAGTAACATGGTCTGCATATAAATCATGTTACTATATGCATCATAATGAAAATGAATAGGACACATTTACCAGTATTGAAATTGCTTTCTCACTTTAATTCAGTGTTTTGCCTCATAAACATCTGTTGAGTATTTATTTCAGAGGATGTGTATTGTTGTTCATGCACATAATTCACACTTGCTTTCTAAGTAATGCCATCAAAGAGAGATTGGGCTTCCTAGAAAGTTCATGTTGTTTTCCAGCTGCGTTTCATTTGCTGTATCACTCTGCTGACGTAGTCCAAATTGATCAAGAACCTACCATTTGGGATTATCCCTTTTCTTTTCTCTGTCTGTGAGCAGGAATTGGCAGACACCCTGTACACATTGTATTCCAGCAAGCAGCTTTATTTGGAGTCGTAGCTGTTGTTTTTTTACATTTCTTTCTAGAACAATTGCAATACATCTGGAATGTATTTTTTTTTTCTAAAGATACACAATACATTTCAAGTAATCTGCATCTGAATTTGCAGGGCTTCGTGAGATAATTGTTGTGAGATTTGGTAATCATCATGAGAACAGCCTCTCAGCCACAAGTGTGCCTTCCATTTCAACAACCTCATCTTTAATGGAGCTTCAGTCAAGAATTATACCATAAATATTAAGCCAAGTATATCGAGTGCTTTGGCATCTTAGATTCTGTATAATATGCCCACAATATTGTGTAAAAGTATTCGGTCACATGGTACTGTAAAATGGTTTTGTATGTGACTTGCTGTATATACATACTGTAGAAAACTGACTTTTTTTTTTAGAGGAATTCTATTTTTTAAAACTTGTATAAACACTACAGAAAGAAACAGAATCAAAAGGAAAGCAATTGAATCAAAAATGACCTTTGACTCGCCAAAGTGCATCAAAAAGGGTCTTTACTGTGTGTAAGGGAACAGTTGGCATTCGAAACTCCAAACAAGCACATCGTGTTACATGCTTCCATGCCAAAGGAGAGAGGAGGAAAAAGAAAACACTTCTGAATTTTACAGTCTAAAGGCCTCTCAGTGCGATTTTCCTTTTCAAGCACAGAGGTCCAAAGGGCCCTGTTTTGATATTAGTGTTCCGTTCACAATTATTTATTTGTTCTTTTGAAACTGTAATGTTATCTTTTTTGCCAGTGTATTTTTGGTAATAAAGAATGTGAACAACAGTCACCTGAATGTGTCTTTGTTTGGTCTTCAGAGTTAGCAAAAGCAATCTACCCAACAACATTTATAAAATGCACTTATTTCAATTAAATCCTAAATTCAGTGGACTTCACCCTATACAGCAAAAGTGACAAACAATTCAGGATTTATAAAAGCAAAAACTGGTGAACTTGTGAAAAACTGGTGAAAATGTGAACATGTTCTTGTGCAAATGGACAAACTGTTCTGTAATAATATGAATATGCAAACTTTATATAAAAACTGAAACAAAGTATAGAACAGTATAAAATGACATCAGTCTATAATAATTGTAGAATGGTAATTAAATTGGATTATTTATTCATTTTATTATTTAATTTTATATAATATATTAATAATATAATAAGGGTCGTGTTAAGATGAAAAATATAACTTCTTAACCCGATTGTAAGGCCCCACAGAGAAAGTGCATTTTTGCATGCGTGTTGTTTCAGTTGTTCCTAAAAAAAAATCGTGAATTTAGACACATTTTACTAGGCTACTACAAAAGTTTTTTGGTGAATCACGATTTGTTCGTGAAAACATTTAAGTGGTGGTTTGTTGATCGAAAAATTAGAATAATTCCATATAGGTAAGTTAATATGTGGTGTGTTCATATTCTTAAAAAGATTTTGCTGTTTGATTGTTTTTTTGTTTGCTTGTTTTTTTTTTTTTTTGTGATGGAAGATCAGATGGTAATTTCTTTACATTCTGCCTGTTCTAACTCTAGCCATGGGTTTTGGAGATTGTCATATTTTATCCATTTGCAAAGATATTGTAGATTAGATGCTAATTAACAGTGTTGCAAATTTGTTGCTGTAGACGGCCTTGAGCTTTATTTATTTATTCCCATTGTTTGTAAACTTATTTAAAGTTAATTAAAGTTGAGACAAAAAGCACCTTATTTTTATGAGCTAATTGTGGAAAATAGAAACTACGTATGGGTATTATTGATGGATAATATCTTAGTCTACAAGCTAATGAAATATCATGTAGCATGTCATGTGGAAATTCACTTCTTTCAGTATCTATTTTTGTGTGAAAAATCAAAACGCAAAAAGTGTCTCAACTGTACTATGTGTGTCTACCCTACGAAAGTTTTAGGAAACTGTTACACATTCACATTTTGTGCTGCAACTCGAACTCTACCATATGGAAAATGTGTAAGATTCTGAAAGAAATAATTTGTGTGATTTAAGAGAAGACTGTTCTATTCTGGCTCCGAGGCAAAAGTAACATGCAATGATAACATTTGATCATTTAGCGGTTCTCTAAAAAACATTAATTTTGCTCTTTCATATACATGGGAAATGGGTCGGTGGATGAATTAGTTCAGCAGGCAAAAACTAATGTGCTTTTCTGTGTGACTTGACATACCTTGCTCAAGATGCAATTAACTAAATGACTTTCCTTCTTTTTTAGCCTTTAATTTTTACCCATGGCTACTCCTGTGGTTCCTGTGACATTTGCCAAGCCAATGTTACTTGATATCACAGGCAACAACCTGGAACAGCTTTATGAGAATGCATGTACTGAAAAGAAAGCAAATCAATCAGAAATGACCTTTGAGTAGCCAGATTTATTTTGTCTTTTGTTGACAAAGGTTCTCAGCATTATCAAAGCTATAGTACTGAGCAGATATAGTCTGTGAAATTGTTCACAGTGTGTACATTTTTAGTCCTGTATTTCAGGCCACCTGTCTTTATTCATCTCATACTCTACTACACCAGGAAGATAAATACACAGGGCCATAATGGGGTTCTAACACATAGATTGCCTGAACGAATTTCCAACTGAGCCACCAAATTGGAATGTGTTTAAGTCTTTAGAAATGTGCTAATTGAAATGTAAAGCAAATTAAAACCAGCAGTGGGTATACGAGAGGCTTGACTTATACGGGTTTAACTGTAACCGAAGGCTGCCGGAGTAGCGATAAGCCGTGGATGGATTCCTCTCCTCTTTGGGAAATACAAGTCTGTACCTTTTTTATAATCCCTTCAAGTTACATGAATCCCTGACAGCTTCTAAAAAGCCCACTGATGTCGTATTTTATGAGATCAGCTTTTCACAGGTCCCAGTGAAAGTGAAGATTTAGCAGATGACATAAGATAAGATAAGATAAGATAAGATACAACTTTATTTATCCCCAAGGGGAAATTTAGTCGTTATGTGAGGTGGGGAAACACAAAAAAAAAGGGTAAAATACTTGAAGGACACACTTGTGACATTTTAGTGACTCATTGGCGCTTCTGTGCCAATTCATTTCAAACCTCTGTTTTTTTTTTCTTTTCATTTCCACCACCGAAAGTCTAGTTTTAGTGTTTAAGTAAGTGGAATCAGGAAAGAAAATACACAAACCTTCATGAGCTTAAGAATTTTGTTTTGGTCCTCTTAAATATTTGGGAGCAATTACTAAAATAGGCTGACACACCAAGCTTGAAGTCCCTTGCTTGTCGATCTGTACTTCTCTGGGATAACAGACATTGAGAAATAAAGCAAGAGGAACCGAAATAAAGATAATTACTGCAACCCACTTACTCCTTTGTGCTTATCAAGAACTAAAGTGAGACAAGCAAGTCCCTTCCAAGAAGAAAAGAGGCAGCCATTAAACATTTACGCTTTTCTTCCCCCATAATCCTTCTTTAAGATGAGTCGCCTGCCAATTTATTTCTTACATCTCTTTGATAATCTTCAGACCTTTCAGCAGGCACATCTTTTATTTCTTTTGACCACAACCATTCGGATGCCCAGATGCTTCCTGCCCATTGTGATGTCTAACTTCTAGAGAAAATTCAATGAGGTCTGTACAGAGCATTAGATCCTATGTATGAAGATACTCTTTGGGTATTAAAAAAATTAGTTTCTACAGTTGTGCACAAATGCTTAAATGATGGAGACTTACATGAAGGCATGATGAATAATGTAGCAGTTATTCTCTTTTCACTTGCCACTGCATAGAGGGCTGTGGGGATCTGGTGTTTGATGAAATCTCCATGTCATACATCTGATTGGGGCCAGGGCTTCGGAGACATTCAATAAAAACACACACACACAAAAAAAAAAAGTCAGGGTGAAGTGCTGTAGGGAAATTTAATGTGTGGCCAGATACATGTGTATACTGAGGCATTTTTAGGCATATGGAGGAATTAATGGAACTGCCGTGGGCTTTCTGCCTTTATTGAAGAACAGCGATTTCTTCTGTCCGGATCAGCTGTCTGAAAAATACACCATAATCAGGAGTAATCAAAATTGTGGTTCATTCAAGTTTTACTGATTGGCTTCAAGGTTGTGTTCATTAATACATGCACATGATCCATGCAGAGAATGAGATTTGTTTCAAGCTAATCTATGTTTTATGTTTCCTTGTGGAGCTAGAAAAATGACAAAATAATTTGATATATACACTCATCTAAAGGATTATTAGGAACACCATACTAATACTGTGTTTGACTCCCTTTCGCCTTCAGAACTGCCTTAATTCTACGTGACATTAATTCAACAAGGTGCTGAAAGCATTCTTTAGAAATGTTGGCCCATATTGATAGGATAGCATCTTGCGGTTGATGGAGATTTGTGGGATGCACATCCAGGGCACGAAGCTCCCGTTCCACCACATCCCAAAGATGCTCTATTGGGTTGAGATCTGGTGACTGTGGGGGCCATTTTAGTACAGTGAACTCATTGTCATGTTCAAGAAACCAATTTGAAATGATTCAAGCTTTGTGACATGGTGCATTATCCTGCTGGAAGTAGCCATCAGAGGATGGGCACATGGTGGCCATAAAGGGATGGACATGGTCAGAAACAATGCTCAGGTAGGCCGTGGCATTTAAACAATGCCCAATTGGCACTAAGGGGCCTAAGGGAAGGGGCCTCTTTTTCCTATTTGTAGTGGAGATGAGTGGTACCCGGTGGGGTCTTCTGCTGTTGTAGCCCATCCGCCTCAAGGTTGTGCGTGTTGTGGCTTCACAAATGCTTTGCTGCATACCTCGGTTGTAACGAGTGGTTATTTCAGTCAAAGTTGCTCTTATCAGCTTGAATCAGTCGGCCCATTCTCCTCTGACCTCTAGCATCAACAAGGCATTTTCGCCCACAGGACTGCCGCATACTGGATGTTTTACCCTTTTCACACCATTCTTTGTAAACCCTAGAAATGGTTGTGCGTGAAAATCCCAGTAACTGAGCAGATTGTGAAATACTCAGACCGGCCCGTCTGGCACCAACAACCATGCCACGCTCAAAATTCCTTAAATCACCTTTCTTTCCCATTCTGACATTCAGTTTGGAGTTCAGGAGATTGTCTTGACCAGGACCACACCCCTAAATGCATTGAAGCAACTGCCATGTGATTGGTTGATTAGATAATTGCATTAATGAGAAATTGAACAGGTGTTCCTAATAATCCTTTAGGTGAGTGTATATATATATATATATATACACACATGTTGCAGTTTAAAATATTTTAATCTGTAAAATAGGCCACAAAAAACAATTGTTTTGTCAAGCACCATTACAATTGAAATAGTACAAGTTGACAATTAAGACATTTTGTCTAGCTCTATATATAATTTGCCGGATTAAAGATTTATGGTATGAAAAGCCTGTAGTGACCATACTTTATTTAACCAGTTTATTACTTTACAACAGATATTAAGATGTCCCACAGGCACCATCTGATTACTCTCGCTGTGTATTACCAGAAGGGTAGCAGACTCACCGTTGTGAGGAGATGGTCAATTTCAGTAGTGTCTCTGTATGGACCCAGAGTGTTCCACACAAAAGGATGACACGCTTTCCTGCAAAAGATATTTAGAGATTGTGTATGGTGTCAGATGAAGGTGCTGGGAGTGTACACAGCACTGTGAGATAAGGATCTAAAGAAATACTGCTGACTATTTTGGCAGCACCCTCAGGCAAGACATATATTGTTCTCTGTGTGTGTTCTTATCTGTTTCGCACATCATGAAGCTGTCATGTGAAACTTACTGCCACTATTGTGAAAATTTTCCATTTAGTAAAAGCTCTTGAAGCCAAACAGGGACCTTGTGCATTGTGTGCCATTGTAAATGCTCCAAATTCAAGCAAATGCTTAAATAAAACAGCCTTTGTGGTATCATATGTAATACAGGTACAGTTTCTAGGCGGTTTTTAAAGTGTATGCTCTATAGGGCTTTTTACACTGCACTTGACCTTGGTTTATTGTCTTTGTCGACCCCACCTAAGACCACTACTGCATGGGTGAAGCAACAGTTTGGACATTTTAAAAGAGAGTTGTCACCGTTTTTAACCCTGGGTCCAGAACAAGGTCAGAACATTATGGCCTGGTTTCACATACAATTTATATAGCTTTTATAAACATGCCTTAGAAAAATACATTACTAGTGGGTTTACTCGCGCTGTAGGTTTGAAAAGCAAAACGCACCAAACATTAGACTTCATGTTTTTACTACAATCTCATTTCATAACGTCGTAACGTATGGAAACGTTTGAAGTAACATATGATAATCCATATATTTTTCTCTAGTGTAGTGTTACTGAAGTGTTCCTTTTTAACGATTTATAGGCTGCCAGCTATCTAGGCTATTGTTAATATTTTATATAGCCCTACAACATATATGCCTACAAGGCACAACAAACTTGGTGTTCATATATATATATATATATATATATATATATATATATAGTGTATGTATTTAGTAAATTTCATAATTTAAAATGTATTCCCAAAATCACGCGACGCGCATGCGTCGTGGAAATCTCTTGAACTCTCGTCTCAGGCCCACAAGGAAGAAAAGGAATAGTCGAATAAAGTCGTTATTTTTGTTTTTTTTTCCACACAAAAAGTATTCTCGTCGCTTCATAAACTTATAGTTGAGCCACTGTAGTCACTTGGACTATTTAAACATTTTCTTCAATGACTTTCTGGGCCGTCAAGTTTCTATCCCTTAAGAAGCCTATGTAGCAGTGATCCAGCTCTCAAATTTAATCAAAAATATCTTCATTTGTGTTCCGAAGATGAACGAAAGTCTTACGGGGTTGGAACAACATGAGGGTGAGTAATTAATGACTTAATTTTCATTTTTGGGTGAAATATCCCTTTAAGTCTCTCCTCATTCTTTGTGCAAGGCTCCTCATAATGATATCACCTAATAGGGCCATTAGGGGAGGGTCTTTGTCTTTCTCAGGTGTAAAACACTCAATATTAATGGGTGGTTAACGCCTCCCCGCATAAAGCTTTCTTACACAAAACATGTCTTACAAATTTTAAATCAATATATTGTCTTATCTGAATGAGTAGTCAGGATGATTTTCACATAGTTTTGCAGCAAATATACTAGGCCACGTGATACAATTTTCAAAAGTCTTGTGAAGAAATAAGTAGTATGGGTTTCATGACCTTATTTCAGTGACAATGTTTTATTAGTTTTTTTCACAAACCACGCATAAACGTCATTATCTCAAAACTAAAAACTTTGACATACATGCTGCTGACATATTACTGTAGCAGAGTTTGTGCTGAATACAGTGTAATCAGACTTTAGTCATGAAAATGTCACAAGTATCAGAAAAAAGCACAAATGTCAGAGCATGTCAGAACACCTCCAGGACCCAGAAAACACCTCAGACCCCAGAGGGTTAAAAACTGTTATATGTAATTTAGAGAATAAAATAATGATGTGTAAATGTTTTTCATTGTTTTATGTTTTACTGTATGTTTGTTTTACTTTCGGGCCACTTATCTTGGCCATGACACTCAAGCGATTTTTAATCTCATGTTTTCTTCTGGTTAAATAAAATAAAATAAATAAAACATGCCTCTGGGACTCTTCTAAACTAGGTCTGGAGAACAGATTCGACTGTTGTTCACCTCTCAGGGCGCTGATGCAGGTGGACTTTAGAGATCTTCTGCATCTCAGCTTTGATCTGGTCCAACTTCTCTTTTATCATTCGAGTGTGAGTCTTATATCTGCGTCTCACTGCTGTCGTACTGCTGGGTTTTGAACGGTCCCCGTCCTCTCTGTGGTTCTCACTGGGACTTACATCTGAGGAAACATGACCTGTTTGGCATTAATCACAGATTGTCACATATGTTGGTTTGACTATAATCACATAATAAATGAAGATGTATTTTGTACATGATTGTTCATTTGGTGCACACAGGGCTGGATTATGGACCAGGCCATTGGGTCAGTGCACCAGGGCCTTGGACTATCAAGGGCCTCCAAAGACTAAGCCAAAAGAGGCTGGGCCTTTGCTCCAATGCGAGCTGACCATTGCTCCTCGTTGCATGTGTGTGCTGACCTATAGGACCTTTTGACATTCTGTGCAAGCTAGGGTTCATGTTTACTATTCAAGGGATTTAAGTTAAGCCTTTCATTTCGCTCACAGGACCACGATACAGCCCTTTGTACATAACAATTGTGCTTTAGTAATTGTATAACCATCCCTTTACCCTTCTTTTGTGTGTCAGATTGGTTCATTTCCTACTCTTCAATTTTTAGAATGCATGAGATGGTCACTCGTGTTAAAAGCTAAATCTACTATACTGTCCATTTCACAGTTTCTGTTACCAGAGGAGTTCCTTTTGTAATTTTGTTTGGCTAAAACAGAAATTGGTGGAAAAAGCTAGTGTAAAAAGACATTGGCAACAAAATGGGCTATATGCACTTAGTGTAAATAGACACTCTGAAATAATCATATCTGTTTGCATAAAACGAAGGCTTTAAAACAAGCCAGGCGGCTGCTTCCTCCATAGATCCTCCATTGCTATCGAGCAAACAAAAATTCCATTGGCTAGTGCTCGTGCTTCACTGTCTGCTTTATCATTTCAGCAAATTTATTTGGCCGAAGGCAGACAATGTGAATAATTCATGAGCCCAACAGCCTGTTAAGCAAATAACAGATATTAAGCTGTTGACAATGCAATATTCATGAGGAAATGTGTACAAACCCAGAGTCATCTTTGAATGCAAGTTAATGTTAAAGGGATACTCCGTCCAAAAATGAAAATGTACTGTAGATGTGTATGACTTTCTTTCTTCCATCTCAGTCAGTCCATTTAATGCAAGTGGAAGTGATCCTTCTTAGTTGATGCTTTGAAAACCATACAAAATGAACATGACAATAATCAATACAACCCCAGTTGATGAATAAATGTCTTCTGAAGCAAAATGATAGGCATGTGAGAAAAATAATGTTAAACTTTTTAAAAGTTGGCTTGACACGTCTTGGTTTCTGATGTAACCATTGTTCCCTGATGGAGTCTCAATGGGGTCTCACTTGGGAGCCCTAATCACCTCTGAGTTATAGAAAAATGGCCAATGGAATTTGCAAGCCACTCCTCTGTATAGGTATACTCATTCAGGTTTAGGCTGAGGTGCTGAGACAAGGGACCACTGAACTGTTACGAGTGTTGGAAATGCAGATGCTGGCAAGCTGTAGCATGCCCTTTTGGCAACTGCTCTCATACAGTCGTAACCTACCCCATGTCCCACGTAAGCCCAAAGAATAATAGTCCTCCATGCCAACAGGATGGAAGGGACAAGGCTTACCATGGAGACGGTAGTAGCTGCTGTTCCTTTAGTATGTTTACTCCAGGGGAAATGTGCTTTGGTTCACTATTCCCACTTTTTTTCAGCCATGACCAGTGTTATTAATGCTGGGGAAGTGTACCTAGTTCCATGGAGAGGCACACTACATAGGCCAAATCCTACCCGTAGGAGCATGTGGAAATACACATATGGACTGACCCATGGGGCAACTCGAGTACTGGGCCTGGTGTCGGACAACTTTGCCGCATCTGATTGCCGAAGGAAGCTCGGTAGAAACTCAATCCAGGGTTTGCTGAGTGGGGAACTCACCTGAAGAGCAACGAAGGCACTCAAATACCCCCTTTTAAAGGGAAATGGGGCTGCAAGCGAGACACCAAGCCATCCATCCTGAACATAACCTGTTGGTACTCAACACACGGAAAGAAACCGCCTCGACCTGGAAATTGTAGAATCTCGTGAAGGTATTAGGTTTCGCCCAGCCCACAACTGTGCAGATGTCTGCTAAAGAGGCGCTGTGCACCAACACCCAGGAGGAGACAACACTCCAAGTGGAGTGAGGGGCCACAGCACGCCTTGGGAACTTTGGGCACATATCCAGGCCGAGGTCTCAGGATCACGTGAAAAGAGGTCAGCCCAAACTCGATTCGCTGGCCAAAGATGCCTGCAGATCCCCCACGTGTCAGGACCGTTGTCTTTAGAGACAGGATCTTAAGCTCAACGGACTCCTGAGGCTCAAAGGGAGCTGTCTGCAGATGAAAAAGGACCACAGAGAGTTCCCAGGAGGGGATGTGGCGCAGCCTGGGAGGATTTAGATTGTGCTTTCCCAGTGATCTACCATGAACAGCAATGTGATGTGCTGTGATGGCAGCAACATACACTTTCAAGGTGGAGGTGAACACCTTCCGCTCCAACCTCTCTTGCAGGAAGGAAAGCACAGAGCTAATCGGGCATTTCCGGTGGTCTTCCCGCTGGGAAGAACACCACTCAGTGAACACACTCCACTTCAAAGCATAAGCTTGCCTAGTAGAGGGAGCTCTGGCTTGAGAGAAAGTGTCTACCTCCGCCTGTGGTAGGCCACTTAAGTCCTCCGCGTCCCATCTGATTCTCATCCGGAGTACCGAGTGACACGCTGGGTCCCCCAAGAAGGACCCGTGCCATCATCCGGCAGCTCAACAGCACACGGCCAGGTGGAAGCGCTCCCACTGTAACCCTCAGGTCTCCCAGAGTGTTAAGTCTTGAGCAGAGGCGGTATGCTGGGTAACAGCAGAGGGGACTCATGCCTTCACGAAAAAAGGTGAGTCGCGACCGCAATGCTGACATGGTCATGCTTTCGCAATGAGAGCATGAACCATCCACGAACGCCATCTCACTATGTTCACGGCCCAGTCATGTGAGACAGCGATCGTAGCCATCAGATGAGGACAGGAAACGACCACATCCAGAAACACACAGACTGAAATACATATTTAAAAAGATGCTCGCCACCCGAGCTTGCTTTTCTTTTTTGGGAAATCTGCTCTTTTGTGCTGAAGCACCCAGGGGGGAATCACTGCACTTAACTGTGCAAATGCTCTTTTTTGAATGGCTAAGCACCACTGAATGCACCCTTTCACTGGCAAGAAATACCTCACTTGCCAATTCTCAATATATCAATATTGGGGCTCCCAAGTGAGATCTTCGGGATAATGTTGAATGTGTCTGACAGATAGGAAATGAAAATTGCGATAGTCTTTGCCTCCCTATTGTGACATATATCCTAGTGAAATGGCTTCTCAAATCTCAAAAAATGACTTATTTTTGTCCATCAGGAATTCATTGAATTGTTGTCGTTTGCTATTGCTATGATCTTATGTGTGACAGTTTTTCCTGCCCTCATGCCAGTAAACGTGTCATCAGACAAGAGAAGACATGTTGTTGCAAGTGGTAGGGGAAGCTACTTTGATTAAAGATTACGATAACCATGAATTGAAAAAAATAATAATAATGATGTCCATGGATAATAATAATGATGCCCATTTATAATAAATTCTGCAATACTCCATAAAAACAAGAATTTCAACAATTTAATCCATCGCTTCTGGGCGACTCTCAACACAATGTGAACGGCAGCACATTATGAAATGTGACGTAAGAGCATTGTGAAAAGTTTTACTTCTTGAGCTAGAGTAAAACAGGAGAGAATTTTCTCTTTAAAATTGTATCCCTTAAAAGTGTATTAGGGGTAAGTAACCTCTTCTCTTACCTGAGGTGGCTGTACCCCCAGTTTCACATTTGTTCCATTTTGCTGGCAAAGTTGTTCTTTCCTCATTGGTTGGATTAGATGTTGATATATCTAATAAGAAACCAGGCATGTGAGAAGGGTTATCAGTCCCATTTCCAATTATAAAAGAAATAAACATTCTTTCAGATCTGTTTCTAAACAAAGGATACTCTAGTCTACTACTGTAACTGATGACCTTATAAAAGCAGGACCAAATACCAAAGGCAGCACAACGAGTGTGTTTAGCTGAATATAATGGTGAAAAAGAAGCATACAAATTTAAAAGGACACTTCATTTTCCTTTCTAAACTCTGAATGAGGAGTTGGACCACTTGCCTTTTAAATCTTCCCTCGATGTTGCTCTGCTGTTGCTTTCACTGGATGATGATGAAGAGGAAGACATGCTTTCAACGGAGTCATTTAATTAAAGTTTGTATGCTAAAAGAAAAAAACGTTTTCTTTCACCGCAGATGGGAGTATTCAGCCTTACTGGTGTTGAAGGCTGTGGCAGCCATAGCAACAGTAGTCAAATTGCAGTCAAACAGGGTTTGGTGTATAAATGGACTCCTGCTGCTAGAGTTAAACTGCTCAGAGTACATATCTGAGGCATACCCACACAAAAGGGAAACAAACCATGGTTACCATGGTTGCACACATTATTCTCACAATTGTAAACAAATTAATATGCATAATTCATTCAGCAAATGGCATCTCAAACAGAGCACAATCAGTGACAAGGATGCGGTTAATCTCAAATCACCATTGTTACGTACAAATAATGAGATGTTTTTTTTTCAACAGTTTAATTTCAAATTTAAGGGAAACGAGTGTAGAGGCTGTGACAACATGTCATCATTTTAATCACCTTTTAACTTTCTAGTTTTCTCGTAATTATTTATAATTATTTACTCTGTTTATAGTCCAGCAGTGTGGCAAATTATATTATTTTATATTTATTTACAAATAATCCGTATAGATTCTCAATTAATATAGGCAATAATATTTTGCTTTGGAGAAATCACATTAGGTCAATGTAATAAGTTAGACTCTCAGAAAACTCTCGGAAAACACATTGTTTTAATATAAAATGATTTGAAGGAAAATTACATTTTGTCACTAGCCTATAATGTAGTCAAGTTTGGGTCTGTGGAAAATCACATTGGTTCATAATTATGAGTCTGATTACATGCAACAAACATGATTAGATAGATAGGCCTACATGTCATCTAAAAAAAACACATAAATAAAATAGGCTACATGAGGTATTTTGAGTGTAGCTATAACACAAGTTTTTGCTTTTCTTTGGCTGTCGATCACTAAGTAGCCTACAATGTCAAATATTTATTATAGGCCATATTAACAAATTCAACATTCACTTAAATCAATCGATTAATGATCACAGATTCAAACTCATTTTCAGCCTCATCTAGGCTAAATGTTTGATAAAATATAACCATAGATAGTGTGACACTAGCCTATTTGATGTAGGCCTACCCATTTTGGTTCTCTGGCTCGGCTAAGGACCAACTTAAAATTTGAGAAATTAAAAATCAGACACAACACGAGTGACAGCATTTTCATGCCATTGTTGCGACAGAAAATATAAGCACCATTACTTAAAACGAACTTTAAATTGTTCTATCCCCATACTGCAGTTTAGTAGTTACCATAGGCTATAAAATAAATTATCCAGAGCAGTTGGCCGTTATGGGTGTGTCACGAATCACGATCATGCGTCCCGGGGCAGCTCTGTTCAACAGGTTACTCAAGAGGTGTAGAGTCTCCCAGGAGGGTGTGTGAATGTGAATGCGCTCGCGCTCATTTAAAGCCGTTCGTTTTTCTACGAGGCGGCGCTGCATGCTGTCAATCTGCAGAATAGGAACAACACCGCCCTGATTTAACGAACTGCTTGCGGATTTAATGTTCTATCTTCATTTCATTTTCTCCCCCGTTAATTGTATGGAGAAGTGGTTTGTCTTTATGCACCGCTCGCTGGCTGGAGGCGAGTGTCCGTGAGGGAGGAGGAGCTACCGGACATCCGATAAGGAACTACGAGCTTCATTGAACAGGGTGAGATACGCGCAAGCATTATTGCATTAATGTGCATTGTTTTACAGTGAGTGCAAAGGATGGAGAACGAGCGAGCCGAGGCAGCAGACAGCCGTCTGTCCCCTTGCTGGAGACCGAGATCAGCTGCTGATGCGATCTGAGATCTCCTGACATTGTTGCTGAGCTGTGAGCAGGAAACGCCGCTGCAAAACACAGGCCTGCCAATGAATGAATGAATGAAACAAGCGCGGAGAGATGCTTTATTGTTTTGTATCGCGGTCCGTGCGAGCATAACCACGAGTGCGCTCTTTTGTTTTGTAACGGACGCTCTCTGGCTGTTGAACTTGCGTGTAGTTCGCGAAAGTGTCAATATGGATGGAGACAATTGACACCGTTAGCTCTTGTGTTTCCGGTATAAGTACGGATCGTTGTATCCCAGTGAAGTGTTTGTCAACACAGCAAGAGGCGGGGTTTTAATCATTGTTTTGAATAGCTTGCTGATTGAGTAATGTCTGTCTCATTTTATACGTGTAACAGCTGCTGTATTATGCTATCGTTATGTGGACTACAGTATTATCTCATAATCATTTACTCAAAACCAGGGTGCAAATTATGGACCAGCCCTCCCTAATTAAAGCTTGGGGTGTCTTCAGCCTATGTGTTGTTGGTATATAAGAAGCCTTTTCAAATAGTAATTGCAGGTTTGTCAGTAAACACTATAATATACAGTACATATAACTGTGTTAGACTGAGGAGGTAACCATAATAAGTCCTGTCATTTATTTTAGATGTTATTTGTTTACGTCACAAAAACGATTTTACACACAATATACTTTACTTTACAGTACTTCACAGTATATAAAACATGTCTTTTGTCATCATTATTGAACTTATATTTCACTAGGAAGCCTGTTTTCCAGAATGACTGCCGTCAGGCAGAGGAAGGGCAGCAAAGGGAAGGAGCCGGGGCCCGGCATTCAGAACCTGAAGCCAGAGTGTATAACTGAACCTAGAGAGTGGTTTGCAACAGGTCAGTGCTGTTTGTTACAGAAGTAGATGAGTACATTTAAGGGGATACTCCACCCAAAAATGAAACATTTTTCATAATTTACCGTACCATCATGTCGTCCCAGATGTATATGGATTTCTTTCTTTAGATGAACACACACACACACACACTTTAGAAAAATAATTATCCGCTGTGAGCGATATAATTCAAGTAAATAGCAATACAAAATTTGAAGCTTCATAAACCACGCAAGCGATTACAATGGTAACCTATAGTATTCTAGTTCATGAATAATTTTGAAGCAAAACATAGGGCCCGGTTTCACAGACAGGGTTCAGATTTAGACAGGATTAGTCCTCAGTTAAATTAGGACATTTAAGTAGGTTATTTTTTTTATTTTAATTTTTTTAAACGTACCTTAGAAAAAAACCCATTACTGGTGTGAATATTGAGACAAAACAATAGCACTGACATATTTTAAGAAATGCCAGTGCAAGTTGCTTTCAGTTAAAACAGCTCAAACATGTATTTTAGTTTGGGACTAATCTGTGAAATTCAGAAGACATTTATTCATCCCCTAGGATTGTATGGGTTACCGTCATAATCGCTTTGTTTGGTTTTTGAAACGTGAAATTTTAAGTTACTATTCATTTGCATTATGTGGACTCACAGAGATGGATTAGTTTTCTATATAAAATTCATTTGTGTTCATCTGAAGAAAGAAAATCATCTATATTTGGGACGGCATGAGGGTGAGTGAATTTTCTTTTTTTTTTTGGGTGGAGTATCCCTTTAAGTTTAAGCCAGAGCCTTGAGATGTGAATATCAGCATGTAAAGTATTTAACGATTGTTTACATGTATCAAAGTGCAAAACACTTTTATACATTAGGCATAGTTTTATATAATATAATAACAAAAATAAAGGTTGCACTTTATTTTGATGGTCCTCTTTATACATTCTGTTGATTATATGTTGCGTTGCACCTACATGTCAACTAACTTTCATTAGAGTATTAGTAGATTATTAGTAGACTGTCTGCTTAAAATCTGCTAACACTTTATTGTGATGCTCGTCCAACCGACATTCTACTGACATTAAGTCACTTTGAAAGTGCATGCCAGCTTATTCTACTAACCCTAACCCCTTATTCTTCTAATCCTTCCCCTACCCCTAACAGCCTACTAACACTAAACCAATACTCTAATGAGAGTTAATTGACATGTAGGTGCAACATAACTTATAGTCAACAGAATGTCTAAAGGGGACCATCAAAATAAAGTGTTACCAAAATGAATAGGCTAATACAGTATACAAATATTATACATAAATAGCCATATAATATTGACCATAGATCAGTGTGCATGTCTCTTGTTTACCATGTGGATTGTTTAATATTGTGGTCCGACTCCAAGTGATAATGTTGTCTTTCTCTCCAGGTGGATTCTCATGGTGGACAATATTGTGTATAACCATTGGCTCAATAGTGGGAGTTAGTCTGGGCTTGCTATGCTGCATCTATGTGGCTACACTTCATGAAAATGACCTGTGGTTTTCCAATATAAAGGTAAAGAGCTTTTTATGTTCAGTGTTCTGAAACAAAGTGATACAACCTTCCATTTGGGATTCATTTTCTTTTCGGTCTTTGGTGAAAAGACAGAGGTCTTTTCTTTGTAGTGTTCTTAGGCTACTTGACTAATATAAATAACAGCTCAAGAGATCTAGATTCATAATGTGTGGTTGCGTTTAGTCAGTGATGGTGTTCTCATCTGTCCTATTTTTCATGCATTTCCTCTTGTAAAATAATTGTTTTCCATATGTGCTGAAAGATAATTTCCCTCTTTGGCATAACAGTCACATAAACATTTAGCCAGAGTTTGCGCTGCAGATCATGTTATGACTTCCAGACCTAAAACAGATGAAACCACCATGCCAAAAAAGTTATGTCATGTTCAGTTGGATAAATCAGCATGTCCATCTATCCCAGATCGCTCATTAAAATAAAGCAGATCAGGAGTAGTTTAACCACATCTCCCAATCAATGCAGGATTTACCGCCGCTGATTTTGCAATAAATCACCATTTATTTATTTATTTTATTTATTTATGGTGCCATGCAATTTGAGAGCCCTTTTTATTTTTTTATTTTAATGTTACTTGTGGAACCAAGGCCTAGTTTTCATTTAGTGAAGCTAACAGCAGCCAAACCTGCTGCTTTTATGCAAGCATTGAACATTTTTTGCTCAGATTATTTTTCTTCTCAGAACACACTGCATCTCATAAATACTCTGATTGACAATGCACTACACTTCATAACACCAGATAAGAGCCCTTTTCTTTCAGAATGTGATGTCAGGATTCTTTGAAGAACATTTAGTCTGAAGAGCATATTTAATAATTACTGTATCCTGAACGAGTTCCTGATTACAGTACGGTACATTCTTCATCTAGGCTAAAGACGCAACATAAATTTGACACTGTAAACGAATGATTCTAAACCCAATTTCTGGAGGACCCCATCACTAAACATTTTGGTTTTCTTCCTAATTAAACCCACCAGATTCAACTTGTTAATAGAGACTCCAAGCTCTAAAATGGGGTCCAGATGAAGGAGACACTGCTGTAATAGTAATAATTATTTTTATATATGAGACATAACAGTTACGCCTGGTTTATATAGTGGTGCACGTGGAATGCATAGCACAAAAGGTCATCTCAGGTTTAAAATTAAGTCAGAGTGCGACAGCAGTGGAAAAAGGAAACTCATGCACGCTGGCTGGTATTTATGACTTGCTTATGAGTCATCCTACTTTCATCTGCACTCTTGCTTTTCGGAACGTGACTGGAAGCTTTAGGGACTGGATGACCACAGCTTTTGTCCCCATATGTTTCTTTCATTCTTCGGTTGAAGAAAGCCTCAAGTGAGCATTTGAGGAAGAGTGTGCTTTATTTGCAGGCAAATAAATCACCTGTTCTGTTTCAGAGGAAGACCTGTGGGAATGTGGTTAGCAGCTAATCAAATGTTACTGCAGAGAGCCATGTTAGAAACACAGATTCCATGTTATTTTTATAATCGTTTCCACTTTTCTAATGGAAACCAGCGGTAAATTTCACAGGGGCTTTGTAAATGTTCTCAGCAGGTGTTGTTGGTATCTTAAGTTTCGTAATTGACGATATTGCCATGATTTTTGAACAAAGGCGTTTGAAGTCACGTGTTTGTTTTTCCTCTGGGACGCCGCACTACAGCAGGAGACAAATGCTTTTGGGACGCTCCTAAATGCGTTGCGTATGAAGTCATGTCCACGACGGTCTTAATTTCAAGCTGGACATTGTTCCATCGTTTGTTCAAATAACTGTTTTTGCAAATGCTCTTAAACCTTTTTTTTTTAATGATGTTCCAAGCTTTTTTTCCCCCTTCTTTTTTATATATTTTTTCCCTGACTTTCAAGAGGTCACCAGTTGTGCGGCCCACATGCCTTTCCCCCTGTCTCAGCCCCTCTCTGATCACATGTAAAATGTTCCTCCGGCAGATTGCTGTTTGGTGGCGACTGGAGCTTAGAATGATCTCATGAGGTTTTGTTTTATTGTTTTAATACATGTGCTATGAAGTTTTTGGGCATGAAATTCTGGAAAGACCGATAAACAAAAGAGCTTGCGGTCTCAAACAGGGAAAGAGAGAGGGACATTTAGGAAAGACTGGAAAGACGTAGGATAATAGTCCTTGAGAATGAGGGTTCGTAGCAGGAGGAAGAGCAATTCGAATGATAATGTAGGGACCGCCCTGGATAGACCACCTTTGCTAAAGTTTGGGGCAAAAGACAATCCGAGGGATTACAAGAGTGGGCAGAGGGGCACAGAAGAGTGCCTAAAGCATTCATGGAATCACATTTCTGGACAAAACTGTTGGCCGGCTGTTGTCATAGCAGCAGGATTACTGTTGGCAGGGGTTATTGGGCTGTTTCATGCATGGTGTGTTTATTCTATACACGAGAACCTGCTGTGGTTTTCACACTTAAAGGTAAGCAGAAGCAGGATCTGTCTTGATCTTTGTTGCTAAGAAATGTTGTGGAATGAAGATGTGAATGTGTGCTCTTTGTGTAAGGACAAGCAGTATTGGTCACTTGTTCAGTTGTGTTATCTCTCCATTGTGTTATATTCTATAGTACTCAAGTCATTATTATACTTTTTTGAGTTTGAGTTTTTCAGAAGAAAAAGGTTTAAGGCTGTTTTATTAAGAAAAATAAAAGTGTAACACGTCTCTTCAAACCAAAACCAAATGTCATGCAATTCTAATCTTGAGGAGCATATGGATCTTTTTTTGTCGGGATGTTGTTTAGTTCTGAAAACAGCTTCCACTATAAAACCATATTTACAACACCTGTTTTTTTCTTCCTCGAGGCTTTTATTGCGAATGAAATCTCAGTTTATTCTGGGCAGATAGCTGCACTGATTTCTTTTTCAGATGGGAAATGTATTTCATTTTGACACCATTTACTCCTGTTGTGCTTCTTGTCATAGTTCATTTTTACTGAATCTTATCCTCTCTTCTTGCATTTGTAGGAAGTCGAGCGTGAAATCTCCTTCCGGACAGAATGTGGCCTTTATTACTCCTACTACAAACAGATGTTGAAGGCCCCTTCTGTACAGCAAGGTAAAGATATCTACTCACAAGATACGACTCTACGATCACCCTTGCATAATGTCATCCCACATACCCACCCTGGTGTTGTTCTAATGCCGTATGGCCTTCTTTCTTTTATGGACCACAATGGCATTTGGACCACAACGGACCATTTAATGGCAGTGAATACCAACCAGTATCAAGCTTTGTAAAATATCATGTGACGCATGCCGTAGATTCCAAGTGTTCTTGGAGTATATGAAATGGTTTAGTGAAAATCAAACCTGTGAGAAATCAAGATTAACAAAAATGAGACATAAAATAGCCAAACATCTAATGTACCTTCTTCTCTGAGGTGAATATATCTGTTGTGTTCATCACAACAAGGAGTTATTGTGTTCACATCTGTCAGACAAACGGAGTTCCGGTCTGGTGATATTGGACTTAGTGAAGAAGATGCACAGATACTTTTTTGGGGGGGAATTCTAGGTGTTGTATTTAATGTTGTGTTTTGCTTTTATCTTGATTCCTCATGAATTGTTTTTTTCTGAGCGAGGAGTGAACTGCAGCGCTAATAGAATCTTAGGAACGTGTACTGTGTGTAGCCGTGCACTAAGGAGCAACGGCCAAGGTCAAGAATTTTGTTGAATAATACATACAATTTCTGTTTGTTTTTCCACTAAAGCCTATTTTATACCCCCAGAACACTTGGAATATACAGTGTGTTGCATGGGATAATTCTGTGATACTTTTTGCAATTTTTTACAAATCTTGATGCTTCTATTCACTGTCATTCACTGCTATTATATGGATGAGCGCAAGAACACTTTAAAAAATTGTAAAATTGTCCTTTTGTGGTCCATAAAAGAAAGAAAGTCAAATGCCTATAGACCAACAACAGGGTGAGTAAATGAAGACTTAATTTTCATTATAGGGTGAACTATTCTAGTTCTTAGTTTTTTTTTATGTAGTAATATTGCTCCTATAGGGCAGTTATTATTTTATAATCACTGTCTGTAAGTGTAAAACATTTTCAAGTATGATCATTACTATGATCCCATTTTCTTACTAGGCCTAAGCTTTTTTTTGTTTTAGCTCTGTCCATAACAGCAATTTTCTTGTACTATGCTGTTTGGTTTCCATTATCACTTATGTAATCTGAGAGCTATCGAAGGAATGTCTCATTACGTAACCATATCAGTGTGACTGGTCTCAGAAAATGGAAAGGAAATGCACAACTTTGCTCTAAATGGTCTTTGCTCATGCTAATTGGCTTAACAGCCCCATTTGGAATGGATTTTCTTTGTGCTCCTACACTGAAAAACAAATACAATTAGGTCATTGCCCTTTGAGATTGAAATGGTAAGAACCGCAGCGATGCCAAAAGCTGTTCTCTAGACACCACTACAATTGGGCCTTTGTACTTATAGTATGTAAAAGCATGTTCAGAACATTGCTTTTGTATTAAGCAATCACTGAAATTGATTACTGTAAAATGTCACAGCTGTAGTATTATCTGCAGTAGTATAAAGAAAGTTGAGGTTGTTTTGAAATTTTGAAATTCTCTTCCATTATTCCATTTAGTGGTAATTTCGACCCACATTTACAATAGTGAACACCTTTCAAATCATTGTTGTATTGTAAGTAAGTATTATCAAAGAATTATTGTCTGCATAGGAGCTCTAATTATTATATAAGCCAAACTGCTATACAAAGGCAAAATATACTAATACATTTTGTCAAAAAAGTCGGTAACACTTTATTTTACG
Source organism: Rhinichthys klamathensis goyatoka (assembly GCF_029890125.1). Taxonomy (NCBI): domain Eukaryota; kingdom Metazoa; phylum Chordata; class Actinopteri; order Cypriniformes; family Leuciscidae; genus Rhinichthys; species Rhinichthys klamathensis. The sequence goes on along the minus strand of NW_026606573.1, from coordinate 1,503,762 downwards.
GTGTCCGTGATACAGAGTAATTACTTAATTAATTACTTAGTAGTAGACGTTGTAATAACATGTAACAAAATATAATTAACATGTAACTAAGTTATGGAACAGCCTGTGCTTACAGATTGTAATTACACACATGTAATAGGCAGCTACTGTTACACATATGTAACAGGCCGAGTCGGTTACATGCGTGTTACCGACTTGGTACAATGTAATTATATAAGAAAGTACTTTGTACTACTCAATGTAACAAGTACTTAAATATTTTACTAAGGTGTGAAAAAAGCCTGCAGTTACACATGGTCATTTTGTACCTTCTGTAGGCTGTTACACGTATGTAACATAAAATAAAGTGTATCAAGGTTGTACTTAAGTGCACTTCATGTGTATCTACATACCTTATCCATTTGAATTAACCTACTAGTTCACAGCTTAAATACATGCAGTAGCTTCTTAGTTACATTACATTTACAGAATATTACACAGGTATAAGCGACGTAAAATAAAGTGTATCAAGATTGTACTTAAGTGTACTTCATGTGTATCTACATACCTTATCCATATGTACTTTAGTTTCAATTAACTCACTAGTTCTCTGCTTAAATACATGCGGTAGCTTCCTAATTACATTGCAATTACATAATATTACACAGGGATAAGCTACGTAAAATAAAGTGTATCAAGATTGTAATTAAGTGTACTTCATGTACTAAGCATGTCAGTTAAATTAATCAAAAGTGACAGTGAAGATTAAAGACTTTCATAATATTATAATGTCAAACGATTTCGATTTCAAATAAATACTGTTCTTTAGAATTTTATATTAATCAAAGAATTCTGAGTGCTTAGTGCATATATATATATATACACTCAGCGGCCACTTTATTAGGTACACCTGTCCAACTGCTCGTTAACACTTAATTTCTAAGCAGCCAATCACATGGCGGCAACTCAGTGCATTTAGGCATGTAGACATGGTCAAGACAATCTCCTGCAGTTCAAACCGAGCATCAGTATGGGGAAGAAAGGTGATTTGAGTGACTTTGAACGTGGCATGATTGTTGGTGCCAGAAGGGCTGGTCTGAGTATTTCAGAAACTGCTAATCTACTGGGATTTTCACGCACAACCATCTCTAGGGTTTACAGAGAATGGTCCGAAAAAGAAAAAACATCCAGTGAGCGGCAGTTCTGTGGGCGGAAATGCCTTGTTGATGCCAGAGGTCAGAGGAGAATGGCCAGACTGGTTCGAGCTGATAGAAGGGCAACAGTGACTGAAATAACCACTCGTTACAACCGAGGTATGCAGCAAAGCATTTGTGAAGCCACAACACGCACAACCTTGAGGCGGATGGGCTACAACAGCAGAAGACTCCACCGGGTACCACTCATCTCCACTACAAATAGGAAAAAGAGGCTACAATTTGCAAGAGCTCACCAAAATTGAACAGTTGAAGACTGGAAAAATGTTGCCTGGTCTGATGAGTCTCGATTTCTGTTGAGACATTCAGATGTTAGAGTCAGAATTTGGCGTAAACAGAATGAGAACATGGAACCATCATGCCTTGTTACCACTGTGCAGGCTGGTGGTGGTGGTGTAATGGTGTGGGGGATGTTTTCCTGGCACACTTTAGGCCGCTTAGTGCCAATTGGGCATCGTTTAAATGCCACGGCCTACCTGAGCATTGTTTCTGACCATGTCCATCCCTTTATGGCCACCATGTACCCATCCTCTTATGGCTACTTCCACCATGTCACAAAGCTCTAATCATTTCAAATTGGTTTCTTGAACATGACAATGAGTTCACTGTACTAAAATGGCCTCCACAGTCACCAGATCTCAACCCAATAGAGCATCTTTGGGATGTGGTGGAACGGGAGATTCGCATCATGGATGTGCAGCCGACAAATCTGCGGCAACTGTGTGATGCCATCATGTCAATATGGACCAAACTCCCTGAGGAATGCTTCCAGCACCTTGTTGAATCTATGCCACGAAGAATTGAGGCAGTTCTGAAGGCAAAAGGGGGTCCAACCCGTTACTAGCATGGGGTACCTAATAAAGTGGCCGGTGAGTGTAAATAACTGGCTTGAAACCTTTTTTTTGTGTGTGTGTGTGTGAAAACTAAGTTAAGAGTTAAGTAAGAGTTAGGACTAATTAAATTAGTTTTGAGTTCATGCTAAGCGTAACAGTCAAAGTTTACTGGGGTTGTGTGTGTTCTTATGTTCACAGGTCTTTATGAGCTTATTCATGACAACACTACTGAATCCAAGAGGACAATAAACATCCTACAGCGTATGAACATCTACCAGGAAGTGTTCCTTAGCATTTTGTACAGAATACTTCCAATACAGGTGTTCAATCACTTCTGTTTTCTTAGTAAGATGTATAGATTGTCTTGGGCTTTTCCAACCTGTGTGTTTATTTTGCAGACCTACTTGGAGCCAATTTATTTCTACATCTACACAGTGTTTGCTTTGCAGACAGTGTATGTCTTCGCTCTCTTTATCACTAGCTGGTTACTCAGTGACTCATGGCTGGCTGGGGCCCTCAGTGGAGTCTGGTACATTCTGAACAGGTATGTGTGCGCTCAACAAGATTACAATCAATCTTTCATGCACACAAATCTCACCTTTGCAATCTGGTGTGAATAAATGCTTATTGTGATGCAGTGAGTATCTGTATTTAGGTAATTGTGAATGCCGATATGTTTCTCTAAAATATGGTTTCAATCTCTCAAGGACATTTAGGGCTTTAGGATATTAGGATGTATGTACAATGTCAGTATTTAATGTTCAAAATAATACAGATACAGATAGTCCACACCCCAAACTATTGTTTGAGTTGGCATGGAAGCTCAATCAAAAAGAGCAATGTTTTGATTACATAACACATTTTTAGGAAACTCACGAATGACTTCTCTGCATTTTAAGCTGGAATTGTAGAACATATCGCAGCATTGAAAAAATGACACATTAAGTCTTTTTTTTTTCTTCTTGTGCCTGTGTTTTTTCTTTGTGCTTGATTGCATTCTTCATTTGTGTACAGAGTGGACACCACACGCGTGGAGTTTACCATCTCTCTAAGGGAGAACTGGTCAATACCTTTCTTTGCTCTTCAGGTGGCTGCCATAACCTGCTACTTAAGGCCACAGCTAAAACCTATTCACCAGGTAATCGTCTGTCCTCATAAATTTAGATGTCTATTCAGTAACCACTATCAAATGATATCCATTATTGATGGGAAGTCCAATTCTTTTTAGTGAATTTGTTCTTTCGAACAGCTTGTTTCTGGTTAAAAAAAATGTATTCAACGGTTCTTTCACATCATCACATAATGACGTTATTGATATGTAACGCTATCACCCCGGCAGGGAAAAAAATACAATCAGACTGTCATGAGTGATCAAACGGAAGCAATTGCAGTTAACTCTTTTATTGAAATGATGGATAGATAGGCAGTCCAAAGTCCAGGCAAACAGGTTAGTAGCGCAGGGACTCCAATGGTCAGAAGACAGTGCAGCGTGTAGTGGTAGTGGTGGTGAAAATCCAACGACGAACAGTAATCCAACATCCAACGAACAAGAACCGGAACAAGAGAAGCACACGACTGAACAAGACTGGGAACACACACACCGGGAACCACAAACAACGATCTGACAAAGGAGATGAGAAGTTGATGAGAATATATACACATGAATGATAGACTGCAGCTGATGACGGGTGATTGCTGACGAGCGCTGATGAGCGGCCACGCCCCTCTAATCAGCACACAACACATACAATAACAGAACCACGAGACAAGGAGCAGACATAGGATTTACCAACCGTGACAGGACCCCCTTCCCTAGGAACGCCTCCTGGCGTTCCCAGACTCCCTTACCTGCCGATTGTAATCATCGATAAGGGAGTGATCCAGGATGTCTCTAGCCGGTACCCAACTTCTCTCCTCCGGACCGTAACCTTCCCAGTCCACCAAGTACTGGAATCCGCGCCCCCTCCGTCTCGAGTCCAGAACACGATTGACCGAATAAGTAGGTTCCCCATCTACCAGACGCGGCGGGGGGGGGGGGACCGGGAAAGGCGGATTAATACGAGCAAAAAATACGGGCTTAATTTTGGAAACGTGAAAGACGGGATGAATCCTCCTGTACACTGGGGGAAGATTAAGGCGGACTGTCACCGGACTAATGATTTTGGTGACAGAGAATGGGCCGATAAATTTAGGTGCAAGCTTATTTGAAACGGAGCGGAGAGGAATGTCCTTGGTAGAAAGCCACACTTTAGAACCGACGACGTATACGGGAGGCCTCCGCCGGTGGTGATCGGCTTTGGCCTTGGTGCGCGCCCCCACTTAGAGTAGAGTCTCACGGGCTCTAGTCCAAGTGCGGTAACACCTCTGGACGAAGGCGTGGGCGGAGGGGACCGCGACTTCGGATTCCAGACTAGAAAAAATTGGTGGCTGGTAACCTACACTACACTCAAATGGTGATAGGCCCATGGATGACACTGGCAACGTGTTGTGGGCGTACTCCACCAAAGACAATTGCTGACTCCAGGAGGAAGGATTCTTGGACACTAAACATCGCAACGTTCTCTCCAAATCTTGGTTGGCTCGCTCAGTTTGACCATTGCTCTGGGGATGGAACCCAGAGGACAGACTGACAGTCGCCCCCAGAAGTTTATAAAACTCTCGCCAAAATTTGGACACAAATTGGGGTCCTCTGTTAGAAACCACGTCTGTCGGGAGGCCATGAAGCCGAAAGATGTGGTCAACGACAACCAACGCTGTCTCCTTGGCTGAAGGTAATTTGGGCAAGGGAATGAAATGGGCCGCCTTCGAGAACCGGTCCACCACGGTCAAAACTACCGTGTGACCCTGGGAGGGTGGGAGGGCGGTGATAAAATCTAGCGCGATATGGGACCAGGGTCTCGAAGGCACCGGCAGCGGTTGGAGTAACCCATCTGGAGGTTGATTGGAAGTCTTACCCGTGGCACAAACTGAGCAAGCCAATACAAAACTGTGAACGTCACGAGCCATGAGAGGCCACCAGAATCGTTGCTTAACCAAAAACATAGTACGATTGACTCCTGGATGACAAGCCACATTGGAACAATGACCCCACTGAATGACGCTGGACCGTAAACTCTCCGGCACAAACAAACGGTTCGGTGGACAACGAGTCGGAGGCGTTACCCCTTCTAAGGCCTTCTTGACCTTCGATTCGACCTCCCATGTGAGTGTAGAGATGAATAGATTCTCTGGTAAAATGCACTCGGGAGTAGACGGGCGATCGGAACGGTCAAAAATGCGCGATAAAGAATCGTGTTTGATGTTTTTGGAACCCGGGCGGTACGAGAGAGTAAAGTCAAAACGTCCGAAAAAAAGAGCCCACCGAGCCTGCCTGGAATTAAGTCTTTTAGCAGTACGAATGTATTCCAGATTCTTGTGGTCGGTCCAGACGATAAAAGGTGCCCCTGACCCTTCTAACCAGTGGCGCCACTCCTCCAAAGCTAACTTGACCGCCAACAACTCTCTGTTGCCAATGTCATAATTGCTTTCGGCAGGGGATAAACGATGCGAAAAAAACGCGCAAGGGTGCATCTTGTCGTCTGAAGGAGAGCGCTGGGATAACACTGCACCTACCCCCACCTCTGACGCATCGACCTCCACCACGAACTGACGTGATGGATCAGGGGTTATCAGGATGGGGGCTGAAACGAAGCATACCTTCAGTTTGGCAAACGCAGCTTCTGCTGCGTCTGACCACCTGAACGTCGTTCTGGGGGAGGTCAAGGCGGTCAGAGGCGCGGCTAGTCGGCTGAAATTGCGAATAAAACGCCGGTAAAAATTGGCGAACCCCAGAAACCTCAGTAGGGCCTTACGGGAATCTGGACTTGGCCAATTCACCACAGCCTTAACCCTCTGGGGACCAGAGTGTTTTTGGGGCCCTTGGGATGTTTTGACATTCACTGACATTTGTGCTTTTTTCAGTTATTTATAAACATGTTAATGGCAAAGGTGTAAATTCACTCTATATAGCACAAACTTGGCTACCATGATATCTGAGCGACATGTATGTACATGTTTGTATTTTTAATAGAATAATGTTTATGCGTGGTTATTGAAAAAAATAAAAATGAAAGTTGCTGAAATAAGACCACAAAACACATATTGATTATTTCTTCACAAGACTTTTGAAAATTGTATCACATAGCCTAGAATATTTGCTCCAAAACTATGTGAGAATCATCCTGACTACTCATTCAGATAAGTCAATAAAGTCTTTTACATTTTTAATGACGTGTTTTGTTTGAGAAAGCTGTATGCAGGAGGCGTGATCTCTCATTAATATGTGTGGCATTCCACACCTGAGAAAGACAAAGACCCTCCCCATAATGGCCCTATTAGGTGCTATCAGGCCATATCATTACAGGAGCCTTGCACAAAGAATTAGGAGATTTAAAAAAGAATGGCTTTTAGATTGTTTGGATTTATATAAGGAAAATACAGGGTGCATACGTCTGGACACTTCTATCACACACCCTTCACCATATAGACATTGTTTTATTTCAGTTCAAAGTTCAAAGTTAGAGTTGGAAACATCTTGAAAAGAAAATTGTCTTTCTCCATAAATGTCTTAGTTTGATCATACATATTTCAAAGTTGAGGATTCATTATTTTGATATAGCTTGAACAAACACTATAACATCTTAGTTGATTAGTTTATTGACAAAACATACTATATATTTAACATATGAGCAGAAACTCCTAAAAAAACTTATTTGATGTCTATTTTAGAGTAAAAACTTTATCCAAAACGAGTCAACGAAATGTTGTCTGTTATTTAGTCTGTAACAGTGCGTATCTGTGCGTTCATTCATTCATTCATTCATTCATTCATTCATTCATTCATTCATTCACACACACACACAAACATGATTCACATTTTAAACAGTATGCTATTTTTCCGTTTACAGACACTACGTTATTCTATATCGCGATTAGAACAAAGCACTTGCAAAAAACACTTTCTTCTCAGCTGAATCTGTTCATCCTCGAAGTGAAAATAAACCCAGTGGTAAATGTCCCAGGATTGTTCCTCATATAGCCGCGCAAGACGACAGTAGATTAATCTGATTAAAAAATAATGTGTGTTTTCAGAGTTTATGGGCGTTAACATGTCTCAATGTGTTGCTTCACATATTTGCATTTGAATAGCGCGTGCTCTCCGTGGGCATGTCACATTACCAGAGATAATCAGCTCGAGAACGATAATGAGACGGGCTGACACGTCTCTCTTTTTATATAGATGACATAAACGGAGAATATTAATTTTAGTTTTGAATCGGATCATTTAAAAGTACAAACTCAAATGATTTAAAAGATATATTGCTTATGGCTGGGTGAATAGTATTAGCTGAGTTGTGTTGAAGATTAGAGACGTGCTCCAGAAAAAAAGTTCACGGTGACTGAGAGGCAGAAGGCACACCCTGTTTATTTTCTTTATTTTACAAAAGCACAATATTTTATTTCGATTGTATGTGGGCACATAAAAAAAGTAGACATTTACCAGATTATTTTTTCATATTTCTTAACTCTATATGAACAGAAATGATGGTAGTACTTTAAGTCTATTTTTCTGCTATGTGAAAAAAAACGAGCAAAACGCGCCGGCGCGTTTCTGGTTCCCAGAGGGTTAACCTTGTCAGGATCCTGTGCAGGACTGTGCATGAAAAACGCATTTCTCCGCCTTGACAAAAAGCCCATTCTCTAGCAACCTCTGAAGCACTCGTCGAACGTGTTGCACGTGTTCCTGGAGAGACGAAGAAAAAAATCAATATATCATCCAGGTAGACATATATGAACTGATCGATCATGTCTCGCAACACGTCATTGACAAGTGCTTGGAAGACCGCTGGGGAGTTGGAAAGGCCGAACGGCATAACCAAATATTCAAAGTGCCCCCTAGGGGTGTTAAAAGCAGTCTTCCATTCATCCCCCTCCCTGATGCGGACCAAATGATAAGCATTCCTTAAATCCAGTTTTGTGAAGATAGATGCTCCTTGCAACCTCTGGAAAGCTGAAGACATCAACGGCAAAGGATAAGTATTCTTTACCGTGATGTTGTTCAACCCCCGGTAATCAATACAAGGTCGCAACGATCCATCTTTCTTCCCCACAAAAAAGAACCCCGCCCCTGGTGGAGAAGAGGAAGGGCGGATGAATCCCGTTGCTAGAGAATCAGAAATGTATTTCTCCATGACTTCTCTCTCTGGGACAGAGAGTGAATATAACTTGCCCTTAGGCGGAGACGTACCTGGCAGTAAGTCTATAGCACAGTCATAGGGACGATGCGGAGGAAGAGAATCAGCCCGAGACTTACTGAACACCTCCTTCAGATCCCGATACTCCGTGGGCACGTTTGATAAATCCACTGTCTCCTCCTGTAACACATGAACAGGAACAGACGGACAGGCAGACACAAGACAGGACTTATGACAAAAACTGCTCCATGATGCCACCGATTTGATTTGCCAGTCTATTTTGGGGTTGTGACGGGTGAGCCATGGGTGACCAAGAACGATGGGTGCTAGTGGAGTGTCCAGAATGTAAAAGGAAATAGTCTCAGAATGATTGCCGGATGTGATGAGTGTGATGTCTTCGGTGATCAGTGAAATCGTGGGGAGTCTTTGTCCATTGAGGGCGTGAACGTCGATCTGGTGTGAAAGGGGTTTGAGGGGAATTTGAAATCTTAGTGCAAATGAATGGTCCATGAAATTACCCTCCGCCCCTGAGTCCAGTAGTGTCCGACAATCGTGGAGGTGAGTTGACCATCGGAGCCTTACCGGGAGGAAGGTAGATGTCGATGAGGTCTTCTCGGCTGAGATCCCACCCGACAGTAGCCTCATATTTACTGCCGGGCTGGGCCTTTTAATCGGACAATTGAAAGCGAAATGTCCCGCTCCACCACAGTATAGACAAAGGCCCAGGGATCTCCGCCTCTCCTTCTCCTCCCAGGAAAGCCGGGCTCGAGCCACCTGCATGGGCTCGTGATCGTGGATGGGGCTGACCGCGCCCTCGCCTCCTGGACGCTGCCCCTCGATCCCTCAAGGAAAACGATCAGGGTGAAAACCTTTGCTGACTCGAGACAGCCGTGCATCCACTCTCAGAGCCAGCGCGATGAGATCGTTAAGTCCGGTGGGCAGGTCCAGGGCGTAGATCTCCTTCTGGACGCGGTCAGCCAGCCCATGCAGGAACATGTCCCACTGCGCCTCCTCGTTCCATCGGCTCTCAGGGTTCGCAATTCAATAGAAAAGTCAGATACGGACCTCTCTCCTTGGCGAAGTTCCGCCAGTACCCTTGCAGCCTCTCTTCCTGACGTGGCCCGGTCAAAGACTCGCCGCATCTCTTCGGAGAGCCTCTGGAACGAGGAACAGCATTCGTCTTGGTTCTCCCACACCGCTGTTCCCCATAGCGCCGCTTTCCCAGTCAGAAGCATCAGCACGAATGCCACCTTGGTCTGTTCTTTTTGAAACGTCTTTGGTTGCAGGGAGAAATGCATAGAACATCTGGTTAAAAATGCTCGACAGAAGTTTGCTTCACCTGAGTAAGGCTCGGGGACCGGAAGACGAGGCTCTGACTGGGATGGGTCCGCTGGTGGTGATGGGGGAATCAGCGGCGGGAGTGGCGCGGTGGGAACACGAAGATGTTGAAGCTGTTGGGTGAGCCCGGACACCTGCGCCACTAACGCAAGGACAGCGCGAGCAGTATCGTTGAGATTATCTTCTTGAATGTCCATTCGTTGAATACTGCTACTCACAAAATCGTCCAGTGAGCACGAGGAGTTTCCTGCTGCTTCCATGCTTTGGTCAGATCGTTCTGTCATGAGTGATCAAACGGAAGCAATTGCAGTTAACTCTTTTATTGAAATGATGGATAGATAGGCAGTCCAAAGTCCAGGCAAACAGGTTAGTAGCGCAGGGACTCCAATGGTCAGAAGACAGTGCAGCGTGTAGTGGTAGTGGTGGTGAAAATCCAACGACGAACAGTAATCCAACATCCAACGAACAAGAACCGGAACAAGAGAAGCACACGACTGAACAAGACTGGGAACACACACACCGGGAACCACAAACAACGATCTGACAAAGGAGATGAGAAGTTGATGAGAATATATACACATGAATGATAGACTGCAGCTGATGACGGGTGATTGCTGACGAGCGCTGATGAGCGGCCACGCCCCTCTAATCAGCACACAACACATACAATAACAGAACCACGAGACAAGGAGCAGACATAGGATTTACCAACCGTGACACAGACACCCTGCATAAACCATACTCAGTATTAAAATTCTTTTAAATGTCTTGACTGAACTGTTTTTGCATGTTTTAATAAGATGTTGTTTAATATAACTAGCTGTACTATGCATTTTGATTTTAAATTTCACTCGTTCAATGTGAGCTAGTCCTTGGTTCACACATGCTTATAGTATCAGCAGTTAACTCATTAGTTATCTACAATGCAAGACTGTTCTCAGTTCAGTTTTCTGGTGACTCGACAACTGTTGCAACCATTGATTGGAACCGATTCTCGAGAACTGCTGTCACAGTATCAGCGTTCTGTTGACTGGAGAACTACTGCCTCCGGATCACTGTTATGTGAGATGGATCAAACACTGAAGTGTGTAATTTCTGCATCACTAGTTTCACCAAATGATGTTTTATTAACAAAGTTTGTTCAGTTAATTAACACGAGTGGAGTGCACCCAGCAATCAATGATAAGAGGTATATATAGATTCAGGAATCTCACCTCACTCCATTGATAGTTTAGCAGCATCCCTCCACCGCCCCTTCTCCACACTTCCAGTCCTAAACACTTACATAGGGGGAGTACTCTGGGTTCGGGCCAAACTCCGAGCTCGGAGCCCTCCCCCCCGGACAGCACGCCAAATACGCATTAAACCTAATCCACTCTAATTGTATGTAAGTGTGAACTCGTCAAACAATTGCTGAACACTCACTCCCATCTCCCATTGTTTGGATAAACAGAGAAGTAGGATTGGTATCATTTGAATTTTAGCGATTCCAATTCTGATTATGCTTATCGATTCCCAGTTTCGATTACAATATGGGAAAAAAAGTCAAACATTTAGATATCAAACATATGTATTCTGTCTTTTTACAAAACTTTGTTGCAGCTGAATACCATGAACAAAAATCAGCAGCCTAAAAACAACTAACTAATAAACTAGACTAACTAATATTCATTTCTAACATTTATTAAAGACAAGTTCACAGTCAGTTATGCAAAAAGAACAAATAAACAAATTAGCAATAGCACAAATAAATACAACTGAACAAAATTCAGAAATTGAAATCAAATGCAAAATAACACTGCATAGTTTTCTTTTTTATAAATGTAATAAAGATTAATCCTTATTAAGTTTACAAAACTGGTATTCAGTCAAGATACATGAGTGATTTTCTTTTTCTTTTCTTTGTTGTTTGATTTACATTAATGGCACAGATGGTAGCAGGTTTATTAGCTGCTGTCACTTTAAGACCTAATGCACGGATCCAATATACTGTTACACATGTTTTCTTTCTCAACTGTTTACGTTCACTTAAGACATAACTTACTGTGTTTTCAAGGATATTTTGACATAATTTTGTGTATTTATCCATTCAAGCGCAAGAAGAAACAAAAGAGAACTCAATTCGGTATTCGTGCACTATATTAAAGGTGGCTTTTTGTGTGCGCACTCTGGATGTGCCCTGTGCAGATAACAGTGTGCGAGTGCAGTCGAGTTATCTTTCGCATCTTCTTGCACCTGAATGGTTAAAAATCACATTAAAACGCACACACGGGAATCAATAAGCAAAATTTAGATTTTATAACAAGTATCCGATTCCAGAATTGGAATTGATTTTCAATCCCCAACCCTACAGAAAACCCTTCCCCAAATTTACACTGAGACAGTGTGCTGGTTGGGATGTTGGTCCTGTCCCAAATGACACATTTCATGTGCACTTGCGGTCTTGCCGACTATTACATGTGTCCTTTAAGTCCACAAGACCATGATCAGGGGTTCTTAACTCTGATCCTCAAGGTCCACTTTCCTGTGGAGTTTAGCTCCCACTTTGCCATCACACTCACTTGCCTGTACATTTCTAGTAATCCTGAAGACCTTGATTAGCTTGTTCAGGTGTGTTTGATTAGGGTTGGAGCTAACCTCTTCAGGAAAGCGGACCGCTAGGACCTTCTACCTGACAGTCAAAGCAGCATTACATCACAAATGTGTGGACTGTGAGAAAGACATTGAGGGCTAAGGGTGTCATTTGGGACATGGCCGTTGTGATTGCACCACAGAGCCACAGTGTTTACAATCTTCAGTGTTTACAGAAATGAACCTACAAATTGCTTGCGTTAAGTCATTTCTAAATTAGAAAGAGAAAGTTTTAGAAAAATTACAAATGTAAAGTAAATATAATCCAGTCTAATAACTCGTCGAAAAAGACAGGGAAAATAAAAGGCAGTAAGTTGAGATAAATGTTTCTGACTGCTTGCTGCTGTGGAATAGTTTTGTGAATTTCAAATGTATTTATGATATATTTACTCTGCTGAACACATATTTGTTCTCTCTCAGTATGTTCTCTCAGCACAGACTCTAATTGCTTTCCTGACATATGGTATATCACTGAAAAAATTCTCATTGTATGAGCTCTGAAGAAAGAACAAGGTTTTTGTATGTTTTGTTGTCTGGGGGGTTTAAGTCGAACATCATATGCTTTCAACCACAGAGGGTGGTGCTGTGGCTGGTGTTCGTCTCCACCTTCTGCTTCTGCTTGACATGGCAATTCAATCAGTTTGTCCTGCTGGTGCAGGCCCTTATAATCTTTACTCTGGATTGCCTGGACTTCTTCACAGCGAAACAGGTGATGCTAAAACACACATATTGGAGACCTTCCACCTTTTGGAGTTCATGTGAGGTTGGATATTCATTTCTTTCTCTCTGCAGGTGGTCTCTCTGTACCTGATGCAGGTGTTGAGTCTGTTATTGGTGTGGCTACTGCAGTTCTGCAATTCTATGATTCTGGGTTCTCTGGTGCTCAGCTTCATTGTATCTGTTCTCTTCATCAAACACTTCCAGGTCAGTGTCCATCTCAGTACATGAATTTTAAAATAGTAAAAAATGTAGGGGTATAACACCTGTATTTGTGATTCTAAGAACACATCATTACTCCTTTTATCTTGTATTTTGCATGAAATCGTACTCGGTTACTAACGTAACCTCGGTTCTCTCTAGAGAGGGAACGAGTACTGCGTAATAGCTTACGCTAGGGGAAAAACTCTTTTCCGCGAGATATTGAAGCCAAAAATTATCCTTAATTTTTTATTGATGTAAAACGCTTTGCAGCAGCAAGCAGACATAGGCGAAACAGCTCGCGCGCCTATTGGTTGCTCTGCAGCAAATGCAGCAGCCTATCGAGAGAGACTCTGCGTGACATAATGACCAATGGGGGCAATTCGCGCCCATATCGTCACGTCCCGCCAGAAGGGGCGTGGTCTCACCCTATAAATATGCTCGTTAGGCTGGTACAAGCTGGTTTTTATCGCTGAAGCGAACCAGAGCGTATTCCAAGCACGGCAAGATACGCAGTACTCGTTCCCTCTCTAGAGAGAACCGAGGTTACGTTAGTAACCGAGTACGTTCTCTTACGAGAGTATCTCTCGTACTGCGTAATAGCTTACGCTAGGGGAACACAATGCAACACGCCGTGCGTACAGGGATCCAACACCAAAGTCCCGGGGGCCGAAGCCCAGGGCTCATGTAGTGCATAATCACCATAAACTCACATAGAGTGGAGGAAGAGAGGCTGGAAGCGTCATTCCCTATAAAAAAGCACCCAGCGGGGCTATCATATGACAATAAAACGCGCAGCCAGGGTGAAAGCTTTCAGCCTGATCTGGGTGGCCATACGTGTGTCAACACTCATGGGGCTGCAGTAAACTCAGCATCTGGGCCGCACAGCGGGGCAGATAGCACTGAATTTTAGACCGCCAAAAGCTTAGCTTGTAAGGCGGGTACCTCCAGGTTATAGTATTTTATAAATGTAGACGGCGAGGCCCAGCCCACGGCCGTACAGATATCTTGCAGGGAAACCCCGCTCGACCACGCCCACGAAGAGGCCACGCCTCTCGTGGAGCGCGCTCTGACACCCAACGGGCACTGTAGGCCCTTCGCAGAGTAAGCGAGCGCAATGGCATCCACTATCCATCTGGATAGGCTCTGTTTTGAGGCGGCGAGTCCCTTGGAACGCCCGCCAAACAAAACAAAAAGCTGCTCCGTCTGTCTGAAAACAGACGAGCGTGACACATAAGCTCTCAATGCCCGGACGGGGCAAAGGAGACTCGCATCCTCCTCCTCACTGAGAACCGGAAGGGCGGACAGGGAAATTACCTGGGCCCTGAACGGTGTATTGAGGGATTTCGGGACATACCCGTGCTTTGGTTTGAGAATGACCTTCGAGTCATTAGGCCCAAACTCCATACACGACGCGCTTACTGAAAGCGCCTGTAAGTCCCCTATGCGCTTCACTGAAGCGAGAGCCATGAGAAACACTGTTTTGAACGACAGGTGTTTCATGTCCACCAGCTGGATTGGCTCGAACGGGGCGCCTTTCATGGCCTCCAGGACCGTGGAAAGGTCCCACGTCGGGACTGAAGGGGGCCTGGGAGGGTTCAGCCTCCGAGCTCCCCTAAGGAAACGCACGACTAAGTCGTTTTTCCCCAGCGACTGGCCAGACACCGGTTTTGCAAACGTTGCTATGGCCGCCACATATACTTTGAGCGTGGATGGGGTCCTGCCCTTATCCAGTAGCTCTTGAAGGAAGGAAAGCACTTCCGAAACCCCGCATTCCACAGGTGAAAAGCTCTGGGCTTGACACCATGCAGAGAAAACAGACCATTTCGAGGAGTAGAGCCGCCTGGTAGACGGAGCTCTAGCCTGCGCGATCGTGTTTAACACTCCTTCTGGGAGGCTAGCGGGTACCCGTTGATGGCCCATGCGTGCAGGGACCACAACTCCGGGCGAGGGTGCCAAATCGAGCCCTCCGCCTGAGAGAGGAGGTCTCTCCTCAATGGTACAGGCCATGGGGCAGTGCTGGTCAGCTGCATCAGGGCAGGGAACCACGTCTGGTTTGTCCAGAGCGGAGCTACGAGCAGCACTGGGCATCTGTTCTCCCTGATTCGTTCCAACACCTGAGGCAGGAGCGAGACAGGAGGAAAATTATATAGGGGGCAGCGGGGCCAAACATGAGCCAGCGCGTCCTTGCTTTTCGAGAAAAACTCCGGGCAATGAGTGTTTTCGTGGGACGCGAATAGGTCCACCTGTGCTCTGCCGAAACGTTTTCCACAGCAGCTGGACCGTCTGCGGGTGCAGCGACCATTCCCCTGCTGGAACATTGTTCCTGGACAGTCTGTCTGGTCCCACATTCAGGTGACCAGGCACGTGCGCTGCTCTCAGTGAGAGCAGGTTGTGCTGAGCCCAGACCAGGATGCGTTCCGTCAGCCTGTGAAGGTTTCGTGACCTGACGCCGCCCTGGCGATTTATGTATGCCACCACTGACATGTTGTCCGACCGGACCAAGACGTGGTGGCCTGTTACCTGGGGACAAAAACGCCGTAGCGCTTTGGCGACTGCTATCATCTCCAAGCAGTTTATGTGAAGGAGCTTTTCCCGTTCTGACCACAGGCCAGCTAGCGGTCTGCCCTCGAGCAGCGCTCCCCACCCCGAGGTGGAGGCGTCCGTAGACACCACCTTCACACTCGAAGCGGTCCCCAGACTCACACCTGACTGATACCAGTCGGTTATTTTCCAAGGTTCCAGAGCTGAAACACACTGAAGGTCGACCCTGAGGCGAAACAGACCCGCTGTCCATGCCCTGGGTGGAACCCGCGCTTTCAGCCACATCTGCAGTGGGCGCATGCGGAGCAAGCCCAACTGGAGTACAGAGGCTGCTGAGGCCATCAGCCCCAGCATTTTCTGAAACCTTTTGAGCGGAACTATCGCGCCGTGGCGGAAGGATTTCGCGCCGCGCTGAATATTTAGCCCGCGCTCTGGTGACAGGCGTGCTGTCATGGACAGCGACTCCAACACGGTTCCCAGAAAGGAAATTTTCTGACTGGGAGACAGTGAGCTCTTCGCCCAATTGACTGTGAGGCCCAGCTCCTCGAGGTGCTCGAGTAATGCGGCCCTGTGTTCTATGAGCTCCGATCGTGATCGAGCTAGAATCAGCCAATCGTCCAAGTAGTTCAGGACTCGCATGCCCTGAAGTCTCAGGGGTGCGAGCGCCGCGTCCATGCACTTCGTAAATGTACGAGGTGCTAGGGACAGGCCGAACGGCAGGACTGTGTATTGATATGCCTGGCCCTCGAAGGCGAATCTCAAGAATCGCCTGTGATGGGACGCTATTTGTATTTGGAAATAGGCGTCTTTCAGATCTATCGACATAAACCAGTCCCCGTGGCGCACTTGCGCAAGGATTTTCCTGGTCGTAAGCATTCTGAACTGGCGTTTCACAAGCACTCTGTTCAGCTGTCGTAGATCTAAAATGGGTCTGAGACCCCCATCCTTTTTCGGTACCAGAAAATATCTGCTGTATAGGCCCCCTTCGCTCTGAGCCTGAGATAAAGGTTCTATAGCCCCTTTGCTCAGTAGTTTCGCTTTCTCGGCACGAAGTAGATGAGACACTTCGTTTTTCACCGTAGTTTCGACACGCGGGCGTCGAGCGAATTGTAGCGAATAGCCTCTCTTTATAGTGTTCAGCACCCATTCTGATACCCCGGGAAGCTTTGACCACGCATCTGCGTGAATAGCTAGAGGTAGAATGAAATCCGGGCTCCGGCCGCGATAAAACGGCAGCTCGAGAGCCCGGGCATACTGGGAACACAACATACTGTGTTTACAGCGTTCGAGGCGGGGGGCGCGCTGATCACAGTGGGCGGATAAAAAATCACTTTTTTATGGCAGATTGTGCAGAAAAAGCGAGCGGGGGAGATCCCGTAGGAATCGGCGTGTCTGTGAGAAAATGTGGGCGCGGGGCTGCGGGCACATTTATTACACTGAAAACATTGTCGGTCATGGCCGACTGAATGTGTGTTGGTTTCGTTTTTACAGAAACCAAGGGACACGCAGCATGTAGTGTGAGCGGGCATGGTGACATGGGCGCGTTTACTACATTGTTTGCACAATCGACCTGAGTCGATTTTATTTGTGCTAGCCCTGCACCGTGGCGGGCTGTGTCTGGGTGTGGGAATGGGCACTGGGTGGGCATTCTTACAACACTCATAACACCATCGGCCGTGGCCGGATTGTTTGTGCGAGCCCTGCATTTTTGCGGGCTGTGTTTGTGTGTAGAAATGAGCCCTGGGTTGTAGGCATTTTCAATACACTCATAACACCATCGGCTGTGGCCGGAATACCAGAAAAAACACCATTTATGTGATTAATCTGGGTCGCCGTGGGAACAGCATTTGAGTGCAGGCAAGCGGGCATGGTACTGGCTTGCTTACTGCAAAATACACTGGAACAGTCACATTTTCTGGAACTGAACGTGCGAAAATTTCAGTGGAAGTCTGGCCACGGCGAGACTGAAACACCGTCGATTTCCTAGGAGGCTAGGAAGACTTGTGTTGGTTTCGTTTTACAGAAACCGTGGTAGTGTTTGTGGGCACTGGGTTGTGGGCACATTCACTACATTTAATGCACAATTGACATGCGTCGATTTCATTTGTGCGAGCCCTGTACCGTGGCGGGCTGTGTTTGTGTGTAGAAATGAACACTGGGCTGTGAGCATTTTATTACACTTATAACACCATCGGCTGTGGCCGGAAAACCAGAAATACAAAGATTACATGATTTTTCTGGGTCGCCATGGAAACGGCCTTTATGTGCAGGCAAGCGGGCCGTGGTACCAGCTTGTTTACTGCAAAATACACTGGAACAGTCGCATTTTCTGCAACTGAACGAGCGAAAAGTTTCGGTGGAAGTCTGGCCGCGGCGAGACTAAATTTTTATCTGCTGCGAGAGCCGGGATCGAACACGGGTCTCTCACGTGAAAGCTTCAGGTTCCGCCACTGGGCCACAGGGAGAACTACACTGCAAGCAGATAAGAGAGCGTCATCACAGTTTTGTGTGTGTCGGCGTTTGTATGCAGGTGTGCATGTTATACAACAGGCTCATTGCTGCAATAATGACATTTTCAGCCGCTCAAACTAGGAGCTGAGAAATGTTTGAGAAATGGAGATTAGTCCGGCCTCGGCGGGGACTAAAACACACTCTTTTCTCATTTGCCGGTGACGCACGCCCATGGGGGGCGGGGTAGATTTCTTATAACGTAAAGAAAGCTAGCCGCGGTTTTTAGGGCTCGCGGTCTTGATGCTGGCCCGTTTCCTTGACGACTCGCGGACAGAAGGCGGAGGTCCACAGAGCTCGCCTGTTGCGCGGCGGTTGCGCGGGCGCCTCCCAATCGAGGCCGATGCTTCCCACGGCCTGAGAGAGCAGACGCATCAGCTCAGTCTCAATGCCGGTTCTCTTACCAGTGGTCTGGCGGGAAACGCTAGCGGAGGGGAGGTCCACGGAGCTCGCCCAATCCTCGCTATCGGATGCCAGAAGAGAACACGCCTCGGTGGGTTCGTCGAACTCGTGGACGGACGCGGCGGCAGGCGGCGGCCGTTGTCCGTCAGTGAGCGACTCGAGCGAAGCCGGCGAAGCTGGCGGGCGAACCGGCGAGCTTTGGCGGGCTGGAGAGAGCTCGGGAGCGCGCTGAGCGCGGCGCTTCTTGCGGCACCACGGCAGCTGTGGTGAAGGCTCGGAGAATGATGCCAGGCGAGTCCTCAGAGTCACCATAGGCAAAAACTCGCAATGAGGGCATCCGCCGTCAGCGAGCGCGAGAGCCGCGTAATCCTCACCCAGGCAGGAAACACAGATGACGTGCCGGTCTCCATCGCTGAGCGGGGCGCGGCACGAGCCACAGGAAGGCATCTTTAAAAAGACGCAGCTCTTTTGTGAGAGAAGTGTGAGTCGCGTCAAGTAAGCGAGCAAACACTCTCAACAGAGTAAATACACACAGAGTATAAAAGGATATAGAACGCCGGAAAGCGCAGCAGGTACGGCAGTTGAAGGCGGCGAGGCCAGCGAGTCCAGAGCTCGTCCCGCTGAATGGCTTGCTTCGACGGCGCGGCTTCTCACTCCGGATCCAGCGATGCGTGTGCTTCGCTGAAGAGGTAAAAATCAGCTTGTACCAGCCTAACGAGCATATTTATAGGGTGAGACCACGCCCCTTCTGGCGGGACGTGACGATATGGGCGCGAATTGCCCCCATTGGTCATTATGTCACGCAGAGTCTCTCTCGATAGGCTGCTGCATTTGCTGCAGAGCAACCAATAGGCGCGCGAGCTGTTTCGCCTATGTCTGCTTGCTGCTGCAAAGCGTTTTACATTAATAAAAAATTAAGGATAATTTTTGGCTTCAATATCTCGCGGAAAAGAGTTTTTCCCCTAGCGTAAGCTATTACGCAGTACGAGAGATACTCTCGTAAGAGAACCCAGATAACACACACACACACATACATAAATATATACATGGAAGGAGATTTTTAATGTGCTCATCTGTAATTTTGTCAAATATTCTAACGGATGTTAGAATGCACTGTATATGTTAATCTGCTCCTTAAGATGGTAATCAGATGTTTGTACACAAATATTATCAAAGTGAACACAATGCTCTCCAGATGATCTCGGTGATGAACTGTACATGTGCTTACTGGGATGTGAGCTCTAGTATAGTGTACTGAATTACTAAACAGAATTTAAATAAAGTAAACCCTATTTGGGCAGATAAGTTTTAACAATTTAAAAAATGTTATGCGGTTGCTCCAATAAATTCTTTTTTTAAAAGATGAAGCATGTAGGAGGTACAACATTACTTATTTATTTATTGAACTAGGTACACATTTTTTTGTATTTCGTAGTTTTTTTAACTGGCCCTTGTTACCCATGTAAAAGAGATTATTACCCATTATGTTTTTGACTTTTAAGCGGTGAATGACAGTTCTATGTACAGTATGCACAAAATGTATGTATGTGCAAAAGAATTACAGACTCACTAATGTCTTTTATCCTAATAATCCCATATGCTACATGATTACATTACAGGTCAAACACATTAGATGGAAACAATGTCTAAATACAGCAGGCAAAACATATCCCATCCAAACAGGGCTTTATACTAAAACAATGTTTACTTGAAACACTTTATCACTTTTGTTTTTCTGTACGAACCTTATCTGTGTTTCCTAACATCCAATTCTGTTGTGATTGAAAACAGAGGCTAAGAATATTGTTGTAGTTTATTTATTAAAACCTGCTGTGTGCGTGTGTGGCTTTCAGAAGGGACTAAAGACGGGCAGCTTTGTTATACGAGTAGGAAAACTGGCTCTTCACACACTCCTAGTCCTCACATTAACTTTCACCATCAATTATTCAGCCAAGGTGAGCTATGAATCGTGTTCTACATCGTCCACCCCGTCATTAATGATACAGTACAACTTCTCTACCTGCTCCTCCTGAGACAAAGCTTTACTTTCACTCTCATTGTCTTTCTTCATATCTCATTCTCATAAAAACCCACATCCCCAAACTCATGAGACACTCACATGAATGACTTCATCCTTCACTCTCTCCATTTTAATTGACAGAAAATACTCCAGCTGAAATCGGATGAGCACATCTTTAAGTTCATAAAGGCCAAGTTTGGCTTCGGGGCAACGAGGTAAGTCTTTGGTCATCTCTTTGTGGTGCTACATTTATCAGCAGTCAAATATAGTGATGTCTTGTTCAGAAGTGAGATCTACTCAGAGACGAGAGCGAGCCATTAATCCGCTGTGATTAAATGCGTTCAGCTCTGGTGAAAAAATAACATCTGGAACACAATATAATCTGCTCATCCACTAGATATTTATCACGCCATTTCAGTTGATCAGATTAATTGCTGCTCCCAATAATCTGGATACTATATATGCAGCCCGCACTCACTCCCTGCCTCTTTCTTTCAGAGACTTTGATGCCAGTCTCTATCTGTGCGAAGAGGCATTTGGCGTGTTGCCATTGGATACATTTGAGCGGTTGGCTGGCACAGTGCTGCTCTATCCGTATCTGTGCACCCTCAGTGTGCTGTTCATCTTGCTGCTGCTGGTGGCACTCTCTAATCTCAGGTAAAACTACTGCATCGCTTTCTCTCAGCAGGAAACGCTCATGTGCACTACTGCAATGTGTGCTACGCATTAATGAGACGTGTTTCTGGGAATTTAAATATTCTCATAATGTTCACTTTTCTAATTATAGCACAGAAATAGGCTGAAAAATGACCAATAGAGCAGTGATGGTTTCATAAACACCTTGTGCACAGGTCATAATGCTACTTTATAATTATAGGTATTAGTCTTTATTAGATGTGCCACATAATAATTGGACTCTAGATGTTTTTCTTCTTTTTTTCCATTAGGGCTTTTAAATGCATGTTATTATGTTTAGTTCAAAGCTGATTTGCTGTTGCTTTAAGGGCTGTTTGGCCCTCTTTTTTGTTCTCATTTCTTATCAGAATCACAGGAGCCCACAAACACCCAGAGGCTTTGCACCACACACACACACACACACACACACACACACATAGTGTGTTTTCATGATTTGTGGGGACTTTCCCTTGCACTAACCCTACCCCTAAACCTACCCATCACAGAACACTTTCTGCTTTTTAAATTTTTCAAAAAACATCACTTAGTATGATTTATAAGCTGTTTTCCTCATGGGGGACCAAAAAATGTCCCTGCAAGGATAAGGATTTCGGATATAATTTCTTTTTTTTCCCATTTTGTTTGATTCCTTATTCTTCTTTCCAGCACAAATGGGTCTGGCCAAGCGAGCAGGGAGAAAGAGGACAGGACCTTTAGCATGCGGCCGGACGTCGCTTACAATCTCTTGCACACCGTCTTCTTTGGCCTGCTCGCCTTTTCCACTATGAGGTAAACAACTTGGTAAAAAATTGTAAAGTTTTGTTGCTTTCATAGCATGTATATCTTTCCTGTATTTTCCTCACTCCGCCGTCTGTAATTTCATTCCCTGCTGCTGCCGCTATGGTGCATCTCAATTTCACCCTCTTCTCCGCTACCACTTTAATTTCCTGTCCCCGCACCGCTTCTGCTTTGTGATCTTATTCATCTTATTAGTCCGTTTGATTGTTCATTCGAGATTTTAATGATGAATGAATTACGGATAAACATTGCAATATCGTTTCAGAAAGTTTAGTTTGGTGTCAGAATAGTAATAGAGTTGAAAATGAATGCTATTTCAGTCTTTCGTTTTTTTGCAATGTGTTGTCTAAGCTTTATGATAAAATAGGATTGAAGTCATAGATTTCTATCTTTGCTGCTGGCAGAATGAAATATTTGTGGACTGGCCATATGTGTGCATTCACTGCGTTTGGGGTCTGTGGAAAGGAGGTGTGGACGTTGTATCTGAGAGTCCTCCACTGCAACACTAAAACCACGGTGAGATACTGAGATCTGACACACACACACACACACACACACACAGTGCAAATGCAAATGCAATTATTTGATCAAAAAAAAAAAAAAAAAAAAAAGATAAAAAGGTACTTGTTTTGTTTACTTGTTCACACACACATGCACTGTAGAGGAGAATGGGATGAGCTGTAACACTTCTTTACTTAAGTGTCCTTTAAAAAAGTAGAAATGAGACAGAAGAAACCTACTAGCTAATGCACAATCCAATTCCAAGTCTTATTTTGCTGCATATGCCTATTATTCTTAAATTAATTTGTATAAAATGGTCAGGAAAAGGTTTAAACTTTCAGATTATTTAAATGTAGTTTGGCAATTTTCAGCATTTTATAATAGTGTTTCTTGTTTTGGCTGTAAAGCTCACTGCTGACTTAGTGTTTTACCCCAAAGCATATGACACACTTTGCCCCACTGGTGCCATTTCATTTAATAATTCATGGCTAGTCTTTAGCTGACAAATTACATTGTTTTATAAAGGTAATTTACCAACATATTTATATGCAAATAAATGTATTTTTACATTTTATACGTGTTTATAATTTACATGACATGGCATGCTGAACCATTTTAAAATACTGCTCACTTTTTCCTCATATGCCTTAAGGGGGTAATGCAGTTTGCCCAGTCTACACCCTCTCCCCTGTATTCAATACAAGCAATAGCAGAATACACGGGTCTGTAATAGAATCCATTGCATGTTTATAGAAGCCCACAAACCAAAGATACACTATGCATGTATAATTGGGAAGCTATAATGCTCAATGCTATAAACTGATATTGAGTTTCAGTGAGGCATGATGTTCTTTCTTCTGCATAAATATTCCCATGTCCACGCAACTGAAAATTTCATTTCCCCACTAGGTGGCAATGTAGTTACAGCCCTCGAGCCTAAACAATTACATCCTGTTTCTTCCTATTTATGTAGATATTGATCCATTTATGTTATTAACCTGTTTCCACAGATGAGACTGATCAGGTACTCTGTTCCAATTGTAATTCTGGCGTTTCTTTATTACAAGGTAAGACATTTTCAACTATGCTGTCATGTATCTATTTGCATAAATTGCTAAGCTGCCTGGGTGGCTGTACTCCATAAATAGTCACGCAGGAATCCAAATGCACACAAATGGAATTCGTATCCCACTGTGTGTGTTGTTTAGGAGAGTTCGGATTCTGCCATGCTTTTTTCTCCATCTGTTAACGCAACGGTGGGAATAAGCAATCAGATATGAATTGTGCGAATTTGTGTATATGGATGTTTGTTTATTGTGCTGTTTTGTTGATCATTGATTATTGTGAGTCATTCCCATTTCATCAGTCTCACACTTTCTCTCCATCTCAATCGAGCTGTCTTTCTGTTGACAGTTCTGGCCCAGAATGATGGAGGAGATTTCTGAACTGAGAGAGTTTTATGACCCAGACACTGTGGAGCTAATGGAGTGGATCAGGTAAAACAGCAGTAATCTTCCTCTTACACGCTACAAGCAAACACTCGCAGACACCCATCGAACCTGGGGTCTGTAACCTTAGACCACCCTCACGAGCCAGCATTGGTCTAGTGAGGGGTATTCAATCACTGGCACGGATAAGAGCGAGAGATTAATATTATGAATTTTCAATTTATTTATTTGTTTATATTAGAAGTGCTGAAGTCTCTCTCATCTGCATGCCAAATTTCTTCTGCAGTAATCCTTGCTCATCATCACACAATCTCTTTTTTTTTGCTTTATGGTGTATGCTATGCGCTGTATTAGCTTTATGCGATGGAGCTTGTTCTGTTTTTTGTTTTTTTTGACACTTAGAATAATATTATTCATATAACTGAGATGTTTTCGCAAGCAGCTTTTTTATAATAACTGCTACACGCACATGTCTGTCATGCGTGGTCCTTAATGTTTCTTGCACAAAACAATCGCACTTTAAGAAAAAATTTCTTCATAATTTCTTCATGATACCATGCATGCTGGGAAACAGAATCTAGCATTCTGCACCTGAGAAATCACAGTTTATTGTATTTCGTAGGGGGTTAAAAAGGAAAAGTGGCACTTCACATCCATAAAATTGCCGATTTCTGGATCAAACTATTGTACAATGTCTTTCCACTCCTCTCTATTTCACTCCATTACGAATTGTGAAGGTCATAAATAAAAAGCTGCAGTGAATGCTCTATTCATTCTATAAGATTTGCAGCAGTAAGGCAGCATGTACCTGTGTTTGGAACTGGGCCGGTTTAAAATGGACGTCATGAATTAGAGATTAGCTGCTGGAGAGACTCCAGCGGTTGGCAACAGAGGGTTTCATCAATGACACCATTCTTACTGCAAGTAGCGGGCGAAAAAAAACACTTAGCTCATAGTCAAGTTTATATGTGTGAGAAAGAGGGAGACATTTGATCTGCAGTGACACAGGTGATCTCTACCTGAAGAAAATGCGATTTGTGTCAGGGATTAGTGGGTGAGTTCCCTTGGCTGACGCTGTGGCATTAAGCCGCTTCCACACGCTAATTAACCATCAGATGAAAGAGTTAAGCGGGGATCACTTCACACTTCTGTCTGTGCTTGGCTTGCCAAAGTCTGCACTGTTTTATATGCAGATTACCAGAGATCATCTACTGCCTAGAAGGGAGGGTGAGCACGAGAAGCGTATCGAGGAGAGTGGCAGGATCAGACTCCTTTAACCATGATTGGAACTCACTGCACAATAAACCACATACTGTGGCACAATGTGAAGAGGGAGGGCGAACAACTACAACTGTGAAAGTATCGCTGTCAAGCAATCTTTTGATTTATCTTGAGCTAAAAGCAACACACTAGACACTACGTATGATTTTATAGTGAGTGGTTAAAAGTTCCTATTTCTTCGCTTTTATGCATGAGATTTCCCTTTTTATTAGACAGCTGTGTAGTGCAGAGTGACAGGTGCTGTGCTTCAAAACCTAGTGAGCTGCCTAACTGTTCACTGCCTACATAGGCAGCATCCTAAGGAGTGTTTGATTTGGAATGCTGTACATAGGTAGAGACTCTGTGTTATCATAACGCTCCTTATGTGAAGCACATATAAAGACTTGACTCCAAAAAGGTTTAAAATAACACGAGAAAGCTATTCGTCAGCATTCACATTCATCTCAATGGCTAGAAGTATGCCATTTGAAATCTGCTATCTTTGCTCTTGGCATAATCTTAAGGATTATGACTATTGTATGCAAATTGAACATGTACTATCAATTAACAACCTCAGAGCTCATGGTACTTCTGTCTTGAGGATTTATATACTATCATTGTCGCTGTGGAGAAAATAAATGGGATATTTAGTCTAGATCTCGATTGTTGTGCTCTACCCCAGCTTTAGCTTGTTATTAAAAGAATAGTTCACCCCAAAATTAAAAAAAATTCCCATAATTTACTCTGCCTCAAGCCATCCTAGGTGTATTCTTCTTTCAGCCGAACACAATCTAAGTTATATTAAATAATATCCTGCCTCATCCCAGCTTTGCAATGGCATGATAGTGCCTGAGTTTTTAAAGCTTTTTTGAGCTTCAAAGACTAGGGCACTATTAAGCCATTGCAAAGCTGGGAAGATCCATGCAATATTCTGAAATAGCAGGATATATAGCACTCATTTAAATGACATTTAAATTGTAATTAGATTAAAAAAATATATTTTTACGTTGATGCTGAACGAATTATAAGTGTTTCTGTAATCAACAGTCTCTTACTTCATCTTCGCCATGAAATGGAAATTGTGTTTTTTGTTTTTTCATTCAAAAAGCCATTTCACTCGGATATACATCACACTAGGGAAGAATAGACTATGTAGGGCTGGACTTGACTTTGTCCATCTGGAATTGATTGGTTCGTTGGATTGTTGTCGTTTGGTAATTGCTGTGATCCCATGTGAGTGACGGTTTTCTGTATTTCACTTGTAGGCTAGTTGAAATCAAATAATTCAGTCTGAACACAGACACGTCAAGTCATCTTCATTTATATAGCGCTTTTAACAATGGAAATTGTTTCAAAGCAGCTTTACAGAGATAAACATACAATTTACGGTAACAGAGATTGTTTTGGCTTTATAGCGATTTTTGAATAATGTTATTTCCAGCTAAAGTTAGTTGTGATTGATTCACTTCCAGCAAAATTATCATTTGTTATTACATTAGGGGCCACTAAGACGACGGCGTTCTCTCTAAACAGACTTTAAACGCGAACCTGTGACCTGATGGCGTTCACATGCGCATTAAAAATTGATTCTATAGTTATATTCGTTTGAATATATGTGCGCATTGACGCATGAAAAAGCTGACCATTGTCAACCAAAAAAGGAACAATAGATGGCTCTACCATCTGTGCATTGTATATACTGCTAAGCCCAAAGTATACTTCAGTTTATTATGTTGAAAGTGTTGTCCTTTTTTAAAAGGTGTGCATGAAACAAAACCCCTTTCAAGAAAAGCCAGTTCACTCTGTGGTCATATTTACAACGCCTGTGGGATATTTCAGACATGCATGACCAACTCCTATCTACTTGAATGGGGAAATATATGGTGGCCAAGAAAGCTCAACGCGCTGCAACTGAAGAAAACACATGCAAATTAAGAAAACATCTTCATCAGTTTCACAACATGTGCCCTCCAAATACTCACAACACAACCAAATACAGAAACGCGCTATAAATAGCACAGACCACAACGGAAATGTGGGGACCCCAGTAAGTGACAAACCCGGCTGGGACGTGCTTATTGCTCAAAGTCTACTTTATTTTATTTTATTATTATTCTTTTTTTTTTGGTGCAAAACATACAGAGATTACATGTTTATGACATACAACTTGTATACAATATACAAAATGTTAACAATATGTTCAATGTCATCAGAATACTAATGAGAAAAGAACATTGAGCTGAAAACTAAAATAAATAAATAAAAAAGATAGAGAAAAAGAACATGAGGGAAAGATGTTAATCTATACATCAGTTACATTGTAAAAATGTTGTCATGTTATGTTTAAATAAGTTTCATAAGAAATGTTTGGTAATGCATGGTCTAAAGATGAGATGGAAAGTTTTAAAGTTGAGACACTCACACACAGATAGCCTATATAACTCATATTAATTTTTTTTTATTTTTATTTTTATAAAATGTATATTTATTTGCAACCGTTATGTTAACAGCAATAATAAGATATTTCTGGTAATAACAGCTATTCAGCTGATGGACACCGTGCTGCGTTGTCATGGGAACATCCCAGGTGAAAATAATGAGGAAATTACGTGGTCTTTCGTTGCTCCCTTCGCCAAGTGCGTTCCAAACGGCTACATAATGGCACACAAGTGCCCTGCTCACTCCAAAGTCCCCACTTTAAGGGCTCTACCGTCTGCCCTTAGAAAGGAGTAGGGCATAGGGATGATCACGAGCAATAAGCACGTCCCAGCCGGGTTCGTCACTTACTGGGGTCCCCTGGAAACATTTCCGTTGTTGTCTGTGTTATTTACAGCGCGTTTCTGTATTTGGTTGTGTTGTGAGTATTTTGAGCACACATGTGTTGTGAAACTGATGAAGATGTTTTCTTAATTTGTGGGTGTTTTTCTATTTGCATGTGTTTTCTTCAGTTGCAGCGCGTTGAGCTCTCTCGGCCACCGTAGAAATACAACTTATTGCCAAACAAGATCAGTAATAAAACATCTGTCCTATAAATGCTTAAATAGCATTAAAAACCTTTATTTTTCAGGTTGGTCTATGCACATGCTGAGCCTTAAGTGCACGTCTCAGGACACTGACTGTTTTTATTGGACTCTTACATAGACGGCTGGACTTATTTCACCATATTGCACTTTCAATTCCCCCATAATATGAGTGCACTATCTTGGTATACTGAATACCATCTTTGGAGCAAACACAGGTGGTTGACACAGGCAGACTATATTTATCTTTATTCATTGCCTGAATAACTTCAGAAGTTATAACCAATACAAATGTATTTGTACTCTCTCAAACTAGAGTTCCTGGTTTCTCTGCCTCACACAAACACTAGTCAGGGGTGTCTATTGTTATCTCCAGTAGCTTGTTGCTGTTGTTTAGAATATTCTGTTTCTTTTTTGAATGTGAATAAAAGGCCCTGTTCAGGGTTGCCACTTTGTAGACCAACTAATTTGAGACAAAAAATGCAAGGTCCTTGCGTGAGCTGAGCGTACAGTACCCGAGTACACTTTAGGCTGATGGACGTATTTGGAAAAGTTGTGTCTTTGTTTCTGAATTGAAAAAAAGGGGTCCCATTTAAAAAAGGGTTGGGAACCACCGGGCTAGTACCAGGCACAAACCACCCATGCAAATGCCATCATGATCTCTAACTAGCAGTCTAGAGCCCACAATCTCTGCAGATCAGCTGAGAAGGCTTTGCAGGGACGGTGTCATGTGTATGTGTCTTCTCTTCATGAGTGATCAGTGGCCTTTCAGTCGAACCGCATCTGTCCCGTAGATGCAAGCGCGTCCTTTGTCGCAGTTCCGAGACTCTGTCATCATAGTCAGCCTTATCATTGTGAACGTCTCCCTGCCATGTAATTAATTTTTCCCTCTTTTGTTTTGTAGTTTTCTACTGTGCACCCTTTTGTTATGGCCCCCATAAAGGAGTTATTTCTGAATATTGCCTTGTTTTAAAATAATGAAGATAAATTAGACTTTTGTTTTCTCTGAAGGAAAAACTTTCTCAGCCCCTCCGAGCACAAGTAATTTGTGTTCCCCATCTGAACAAAGACGCATTTTCCTCCCGCTGTTTTCTTTGGTTTTTATTTTTCTTTTCTTCGTGTTTTTGACATCTTCGCTCTCACTTTCACTCTAATTGTCACTCTAGCCACTTTCCATTCTAATTTGATCAAATTAGTGGCTTTTGTTGCTGCTGTAGATGTCTCGATGGAGATGTTGTTGGAGATGTCTCCGTGGAGATATTTCACAAACTCAGCTCTAATAGCTGTGTTTGCAAATGCTTGCCTTGTTTGAACTCCAGTAGAATTTCGCTAATTCACAAACACCCCAATATACGCTTGCCATTTTTCTTGTTTTACCACTGAGAACTGTTCATTTTGTGTTCCATAATTGCTGCTTCCCGAATTAGGCCATCCTTAAAAATATTTTGGTTTGCAATAAAAAAAAAATATATATATTAAAAAAAGGGTCGGTAGGTAGGTCTATATACTTTTTCAAGAGTCAATGTAAAAACAAGAGAGTACAATTTTAGTCATGGTGATTACGTAGGTATGAATTTAAACAGATTTGCATATCATGACGTCACTGACTGGGTCTTCAACCCGTGCCTTCGGGCGCACCATTGCAAACCTCATTATGATCTGATGCAGGTTATATAGACCACAAACAATTTGAAATCTTTGTCAAAAAACATGTTTATTGCATTAATTCCACCTGCATTCATTTGGGGAAAAAATGAGGCAGAATCAAGAAAAAAAGAAGCCACTAGATTTCAATGAAAGTGGATTTTCAGAGGGAAACAAATAAATTTAGTGACTTTAGAATTCACAAAATAACAGTTAATTGGGTTTACATGCAATGTAATACCTATGAGAAAACATGTTAATGTGTTACATTTGGGATGTTTACAACCATAAAACATAATTTCAATGGTGTTACTGGTTACTACAGTAGGTTATACTGTTTTACTTGCATCCACCGCTAGGTGTCAATGCAACCTACAAATCAGAGACCGGTTACGTTGCTTTCTATGGCTGTCACTTTTGTGAAAAAATCCTGTTTGATTTTTGAGACAGAAGTGTTCATGGAAAATCGATTTTACAATCGATTCAATGTCTAAAGACGTTTCCATTTTCAACGCCAAATATAGGCAAATCCACGGACAACTAACAGGCATTAGGACGAACGTAAAGAGGGCGCTTGAGACGCGCACAAGTCAGCAATATTTCTGATGATTTATTGGCGTGAAGTTTCGTGCACAATGACAAACAGGAGTGCAACATTCTTGAAAAACAACAGCTGCAGCCATCATTACCAAGTGCGAACCATTGACGGTGAATGAAATGAAACGAACGTACAGGCCATATTATTGTGGCATGCGTAAACCAATGGTGTAAACTTAATCATAGATGACTCCACAGGTTTTTATTTAAAAGAAAGAACGCAGCCTATGTTTGTATGTAGGCCTAGGCAATTTATATTCACAATACTTACTAAAATATAATTAATATTATTTTATTGGATTTGTATTAGTTGTTTGAAGAGTAAAAAAAAATTGGTCGGTCTTAACGCAAGTTTACAACCGGCAAGTCGGTCGGACTAAAAGGAAAAAATATAAAATAATTGGGTCGGTCCTAAATTGACAGGGTCTGTCCTCTGTCGGGTTACGGCAAACAAGAATATTTTTAAGGATGGCCTTATTGATCTTTTAAAAACATTTCTCTGGCTTAGTTACAAATAGGTTTACTGGTCCCAAATGACTTGATTAAGTGACTTCTGAAACCTATAGAGTGAAATTTAATTTTACTTGAGTTCATTCTCTTTGCGTGCAGATCAATCATTGACATTTTAAGTTGTTCTTGACCGATCAATCAGTCTATCATCACTCTGTGAACCCCTCTCAGCCAGATGCTCCCTTAGGCCTGCCTCCTTTTCTGCCTCCTTTTCTCCCTCTCTCTCTCTCTCTCCCTCTCTCCCTCTCTCCCTCTCTCTCTCTCTCTCTCTCTCTCTCTCTCTCTCTCTCTCTCTCTCTCTCTCTCTCTCTCTCTCTCTCTCTCTCTCTCTCTCTCTCTCTCTCTCTCTCTCTCTCTCTCTCTCTCTCTCTCTTCCTTTGAAACACAGTATTAAGGTCCACACAACTTGAGAGCACTCATACCCCTTTTCCACCAAGGCAGTGGAAGTGCTGGTTCAGAGCCAGAGCCTAGTTTCAAATCAGTTCTTTGTCTTTCGACAAAGTGGTTCGTAAGTAGCACCAAAACATTGCTGGTCTAGAAGTGGGGTTACCGTGACCAACAAGACGAACAGAAACTTGTGACCACCATTTTTTAAATAGCAGCTAATCGAGCTAATAGCAGCTCGATTGTAATCTCCGTCTATGCAAATTACGGCGAGCTGCATGGACATGTTGGATTCGGCGTGTTTGGATGCCGATGTAGGTTAGCAAATCCATGAGCATCAATAGAAAGGCAACAACTGCCATTGTTTATGGAAGGCTTGTTCGAGATGCATCGGAGCGGCGCGGACCGATTGGAGTGCTGGGGGAGTGTTTGGAGAGCATATGACTCCTTGTGCTTTTGGATCGCTCTCGCAGTGCTTTGATGTCATGCGCCTGGTGTGTCTGTGTTTGGGGCTGCCGCACTAGCGTTGCAGGGAAACGAGATGTATACACTGACGTAAGACCTGGCTCTGTGGTGGCTCTCTAGCCTGTGGAAAGGCAAACCGGTTCTTAGAAGGCTCGTCAGTCTAACCAACTCCGAACCGGCAATAGCTCTAGCTACTTGCACCCAGTTCATGCTGTTGGAAAAGGGGTATCAGATCCCATCCTGATGTAGGTTTATCCCGACACTGGCCAGTTTGTTTATGTGTGTAATGCAGTGCATCTCATTGTCTGCTCCTAGGCCATCTCAAGGACATTTAAAGGGGTCCTATTATGCCCTTTTACAAAGTCTTGATTTTGTTTTTTAGGGTGTTGATTGTTCAAAAAACACATTATCTTTCACATAGGGCTGGGCGATATGGACCAAAAGTCATATCCCGATATATTTAGGCTGAATATCGATATACGATATATATCCCGATATTTTTTACGCAAAGTGAGAGCAAATGTTCAAAGTCAAATATGACGTCACAAGTAGCCTAGTTTTATTGAAACCGGCTATTTCAGTGAACAGGTGTAAAATCAAATGAGTAAATAATAAACAGGTTTCTTCACCTGGTTCATAATTAAATTTTCAGCTGTTCAAATAACAATAAAATGTAAACATAAATACTGTATAACAACAGGAGTACCTACCTTTTTTTAAATCAAAGCTCCATAAGGTGGCTGCGGGAAAATGAAGTTTGCAGTGAGCTTTGTTTCGGGGCTGGAGCTTTTTCGCAGTATTTCCTCTAGGATTTTTTCCAGCTGTGGTGGCAGTGATATTCCCATGGGCCACGCCCCCTTGCCCCAGGTGTTTAAACCTCGCCTAAGTATTATATTATATAAATGATGCACTTGAAGCAACGCGAAGTTAGTGCGTGAAGTTTAAGCACAAAGCGAATAGATATTTGATGCTTAGTATATTATATCTATGCAACAGTTTATTAAGCCATTTCTTTTAACAGTTTTAAATTTCAGTTACAGTGCGCATGCAGAACAATTCATAGCGCTCTTTACTCCAATGCTGTAATCTAACAGACACCCGGGAGAAAGGAATATGATTTAGAAAGCACAGTAAACTCTAGCAAGATAAAGTCATTTAATGCAAACCATAGACATTTATCTACAAATAAAGTATAATAATGGGAACATTGATCTTGAAGAGAGTGTCATCGTGTTACTGTCGTAACCGAACGCGACGCGCTGTTTGAATGCTGAATGGAGAATGACAGAGGAGAGATGAGTTTCCATTAACTTAATGACTTAAATATTAATTTTACCTCACATTATGCTATTGAATGACTTTAGAAGTCTTGGAATATAGTGCGAAAACTTTATGGTGCTTTACAATATTTTTTATGCCTTTAGTGGGGCTTAACAATAACACAATAGTGTGTGTAGCGGACGGGACCTACGTCCGCTTGGTAGGGGTAAATCACTCTTCCCTGAATGGCTGGAAGTCAGAGGATCTAAGTCCCTAACCCCCAGGCCTATTAATCTCGTGTCTACTCTGCCCGCTCAGTAAAGCATAATAGCATAGGCTTTAGGATTTGGACCTGTCACGGTGGAGACCTAAAGTGCAGAATATCAGTAGCCTAACTGTCAGTGTGTGACTTAACTTGTATTCCCCCTACCTACTATACTTTACAGACAGAGGATGAGACACCCCTACTTCAGGGAAGATGGAAAAACTTCACAGTAAAAGCAATAGTATAAAAGTTGACAAATGAGTGGTTATTTATTATACGTACCAGTATTCTAATACTGAGTAAAATAACAAAAAAAGTTTTTTTTTTTTTTTTTTTTTTTAATCAAATGTAAATGTATAGGAATGGTTTCCCTATCAACCTGTCACCATCATAAAATGTTCAAACCCTTGTATTAACATCCACTTCACCAGAGTGGCTCAATAACACTTTGAAAGTTTTACTTAACATCAGCAGGTATCTAAATACACTGCAGATAAACCTCACATGCAAATAATAGCAGTATACTTGTGAGTGTAATGCACACAACAGTAACCTTCAGGGCAGTGGTAACCTCAGAAACAGTTTCGCACCATACACTTAACAACACTCCATGACCAACCTCAGTTCAAAGTTCCTTTTGGTTTGGATTGTCCACGTTACGTATGTGCCGACCGTACACCAATTAATAGAACATGTCCATCACGAGGGCGTTGCTATCCCGTGACAATGGTGGAGTCATGTGTGGCAGAGTAGCCTATTACTCATCAACCGCACCGTGTATCAAGAGCGTGAGGAATGGAGGGAGAGAGCAGGTGATATGAGCCACATACACGTCCCGGGCTATAGCAGTGAACTGGCTGGTTGTCTTCCTTCCCTTGTGTGACAAGCTTCCAATGTTGACGACGAGCTAGTAGTATAGCTAAATAATCAACACTTTGCACCGCAAAGTTAGCGAGAACGTTTGCCTCGCACTATGCGAACTATACTTGTTGATGATATGACGACAGGTGAATCTTCAGTACACACGTCACTCAAACCGACTGTTCCGTAGCTCAGAACACACGCAATAACTAAGAGCTAAACTGTTATTTACTGAATTATCATACCGAAATCTCCGTCAGCATGGGACCTCTTTGAACACCGCCATTTCTCTCTCTGTTTTCCTTTTTCCAACTCCAACTTTTTTTAGTCCCGCCCTCTCCTCTCATTCACCAGTGCACCCACATGCAAGTCATTGATTGGCCGAGTCTATATCCAAGTTCCTGTGCGTGATTGGTTGAGAATAGTCTGGGGGAGATTTCTTCATGTTATCGTAGGAGCTACATATCAAGAAATATGTGCACACTCTGGGTGTACACCTACATGTGCACAATATCAGACCTTACTGAGAAGCTGCAGCCGTGGCGGGATGATGTTTGGTGTGGCGGACCACCACGGCAGAATGAATGTAGCGGAAACACCGTTTCGGGTTGTCGATGGCTTGCGGCTGGGCTTTTTCCGCGCGCAGTTTGATATATGCGATATGGTCTAATTCCATATCGCATTTAAAAATACATCGATATATTTTATAGATATATATCTCCCCTATCTTGCTCAAACACACCATATAGTTCCCCTTTCGATGAAGCCCCTCCTTTCGAATTATGAAATGTGCTGTGATTGGTTAGCTGGCCCAGTGTGTTGTGATTGGTGCCACATGTCCTGGAAATGTCACGCCCCTTACCATAACTGCGAGTTTCATCTGCTCAGTTGTAAATATTAAGCATAGTGTCTATTTCAAACCAATTCAAGCCTGAATCAGACTTAAAAATGTAAAAAAAAAAAATGTTATATATATATGAACATTTCTGTTTGTGTCTGCGTACAGTAATTGTGAAAAAGTGTACTCCTCCCCCTTATCGTATCATGAAGACAAAGGTTACATTTTTGAGAACTTGGCACAGGCATTTTTAAAAGATTTTTTTCTTTTTTTCTCACACTCTTATTTGTCATTGACCCTTTCATCTGCCTTTCTATATTTCCTTCACCTGCCTTCTCTCTTCACTTTTGAAGGGTTGATAGACTTTTTTGATGTCATTCAACACCCGAAAGATTTTTTTTGTGACATTTTATGCTGACAAAATATCAGACCCTTTGACAAATGGTCTGTGCAGAACGTCCAGAGCACTCATTAGTCTGACTCAGATCAAAAGCAGATACTGATGACAGCCATTTCTAATAAGTGATCATTTAGACAATTATGTGTGGGTATATGAATGTGGCTTTGAGAGGTTGTAGTATTAGGACACAGTGGTTTAAGCCCATGACATTGAGATATCTCAAGGAACATGACTGACATGTCCAACCGTACTATTCATTTCAGCCTTTAAAATGATTGAGTGCTTAACAAACAACAACCGCCCCAACATGGACTGATTTATCTGTATTTATAGAAGTGGATCAACATCAATCTAATGGGAGGTAGTTCAATTTGCTTACTGAATTCAAAAATCATTTCTGTCTAAGGAGATGTACTGCATGGGTAGACGTCAATGAAGATATGGCTGCACAGGCCACCCTCTATGTCCCACATGTTGGAATATTAATGACGTTAATCAATTTTTATAATGTCAGCAGGGTGCAGCCTAACATAAGCTGACATTTACATAAGAGAATATAAATCTGAAATTAAATGTAAATCTGGTAGATGCCATTGCAGTCCCTTGTCAATATGGAGTAATTACATTGAGACCCACAAGAGCAGGAAATGATGCACTGTGGGAGAGGTCAAAGGTCAGTCTAGTCAGAAATTCCTTGGTTCAAACAAAGACATTACGCCAGTGTAGATTTAAGACCAGTTGAGTCGGAGGTCATTTTGGAAATCCCCATTATGTCATTGCAAAACAGAAGAAAACTAAAGACCAAAACCCAGCCAAACATGTGAACCCAAATACAGTTGCACATAGTTAACTCTCACTCTTAACACTAACCTAATGCTCATAAGTAAAAATATTTACACAATCACTGTGTTCGGGTGATTTTGCAGAATTTGGACAATGTTCAGGTGATTTTAATGTAGCCAAGCCAAGTGCAAAGAGACCATTTAAAGCTAGTTTAACTTGTAACAGCAGCAGCATAGTCATTTTTCTATTATTATTATTGTAATTATTATTGTTATTATTATTATTATGATATTTATTTTTACATTTATAAGTAATTGTTTACATTGGACTCGAATCATATGATTCAAATTGACCTCCTACATTATATACCTTTGAAACCTTCGTCAGTCAATCAATTGAAATGAAGAATTTAACTCCCGAAAAAACAAGGTTTAGGAGTGTAAACAGACTCTGGACTTTTAAGATTTTATGCAAAAAACTTTCGGAAAGCTTACATGGGTATTATATATTCACTAGTCTAGTTAGAACATGAAAGCAATGCAAACTCTGTTGTTCAATCTTTTTTTTGTTGTTGCAATAACTGCTGCTTACACATGTATGTATTCACCACTGAAACCATAAAATGCATGCTATTATGCGTGTCGGATAGCAGGAAACCATTTGTCTTTGTTTTGTCATCCCTTTGAAATAATATTAAAGTGAGATGGGGCTGTTTAGATGCCATACTGGGGATGAATTGAGCATTTGAAATCCATAATTCTGCTCTATGGTCCCTGTTATGGATGATAAAACAGAAGTTCCTTTACTCTATTATTGAAGCCTTTTCCTGTGGCAGAAGTGTGAAAAAAGGTTTATAAGGAAGGCCAATGAGATCATTTGTCTCTGATGAGGTTTGTGGTACTGTAGTTAATCATGAGCTTCTCTGTGGACAATATTTGATAGAAATTAGTCTGAGTGGAAATGAGGTATAACTTTATTAGGCCCATTCTTATACAATGTTTTTCTCATACATAGTTTGATTGAATATTTTGTGAATATTTTGCCATTCCATGATTCTCCTAGTCAACACTGTCAAATGAGTCTCAAAAAGTGAGCACAATATTAAACCAAACCCCACTAAAATAAAATCTTACATTATGGTCATAATAGACAGAGACTTTACATTTGAATCTTTTTATCAAAACACATTTATTAATGTCCTGGGTCTTTTTATGAGTGTAATTAAGGACCCAATACCAAAGTCTATATTTCCACATTGTTCCAACTTTCCGGGGTTAATTGTAAATTCATTTTAAACAATAGATAAATTGGGGTTGAAGGGAACAAGTTTGTCTCTTTATCTTCTGATGTGGCCAGCATTCATAATTAGACCTTAGAATAGGTCCCATGTAACACAATGAACAAAATGTGAGTAGGTGCAGCAACACACTTTTTTCTGATTTTACACGGACTGACCCGTAGCTGCTTTTTGTCTTGGTAGATTAGGTCACTTGTTTGAAGCAAAACCTCTCAAGGTTTAACAACATATCAGTACACCGTATCAAGACAAGATATCTAAAAAATATCTCTATAGACTAGAATGTTTTCAGTGAATTAATTTGAATTTTATTTTGGAATCGTGGGGGATCCATCCGTCTGTCTGTCTGTCAATTCAGTGTGTAAACTACTCTGAGGGCTGCCCTCACTTTCCACAGAGTCAGATGTCTCATTTTCCCATCCACATTCCCCACTAGCATCAGAAGAATGTATCATGTATATGTGACCAAATGTTAAGTTTGTCTTAGAAGTGAAGGTCATGCTGAATTATTTGAGCCCGCTGAAATTGGAGCCAAATGTCTCTTTCTTTGCTGCTGTCTTAGTAAGCTTTAAGATTGAAAATAGCTGTTAGTCACCCTGTGTGTGTTTGTGAGTCTGTCCCCCATGTTAACGTCTTTCCGTTTGTAGTATGAACAGACAGAGATGGAGCAGGGTGTGTTATTGTACCCCTTGTGGGGCGACGAGGAGTTCATTTAAGATTGTGTGTGTTTGTGTAGCTCTTAGACTCTTGGCTTAAGTTATTGAACTCAGAACAAGGTTGTCCTGTAAGGGTCCATGTTCATGCTTGACCCATAATGACCATACTTGCTCCTTTGTAATGAAACATTTCAGCCATGGATCCAGTATTTAATCAAACTCATTCCAGACTGGACCAAGATGAAACCATCATATCCTCTGTAACCTTCAGACACTTTGTCATTTTTGGCTTGAGCTGCAGCCAACCTTGAAGCAAGATGTCTGTAACAATATTTTGTTTTATTGCCTAAACAGACATGGGGTGGGGCTTTTGAGAGCTTGAGGCTGTTTTTTTAATCAGTGGTTGTTTTAACTTGTTTTGCTTCGGGACCCAGATTATATTGGGTCGGACATCAAGTGATGACCTAGCACAGTTCCAAAATTGTTTTGTTTTTTTTTTGTGAAAAAAGAGAATGAAACATTGAAATGCATTAATATTAGTATTAACTATTTTTTTGATTTACTATTATTGATTGATTTATTATTTTTTGTTTTATGTTGGTTATATATATATATATATATATATATACACTCACCGGCCACTTTATTAGGTACCCCATGCTAGTAACGGGTTGGACCCCCTTTTGCCTTCAGAACTGCCTCAATTCTTCGTGGCATAGATTCAACAAGGTGCTGGAAGCATTCCTCAGGGAGTTTGGTCCATATTGACATGATGGCATCACACAGTTGCCGCAGATTTGTCGGCTGCACATCCATGATGCGAATCTCCCGTTCCACCACATCCCAAAGATGCTCTATTGGGTTGAGATCTGGTGACTGTGGAGGCCATTTTAGTACAGTGAACTCATTGTCATGTCCAAGAAACCAATTTGAAATGATTAGAGCTTTGTGACATGGTGGAAGTAGCCATTAGAGGATGGGTACATGGTGGCCATAAAGGGATGGACATGGTCAGAAACAATGCTCAGGTAGGCCGTGGCATTTAAACGATGCCCAATTGGCACTAAGGGGCCTAAAGTGTGCCAGGAAAACATCCCCCACATCATTACACCACCACCACCAGCCTGCACAGTGGTAACAAGGCATGATGGTTCCATGTTCTCATTCTGTTTACGCCAAATTCTGACTCTAACATCTGAATGTCTCAACAGAAATCGAGACTCATCAGACCAGGCAACATTTTTCCAGTCTTCAACTGTTCAATTTTGGTGAGCTCTTGCAAATTGTAGCCTCTTTTTCCTATTTGTAGTGGAGATGAGTGGTACCCGGTGGAGTCTTCTGCTGTTGTAGCCCATCCGCCTCAAGGTTGTTTCTTTTTTTGTTTTCACAAATGCTTTGCTGCATACCTCGGTTGTTACGAGTGGTTATTTCAGTCACTGTTGCCCTTCTATCAGCTCGAACCAGTCTGGCCATTCTCCTCTGACCTCTGGCATCAACAAGGCATTTCCGCCCACAGAACTGCCGCTCACTGGATGTTTTTTCTTTTTCGGACCATTCTCTGTAAACCCTAGAGATGGTTGTGCGTGAAAATCCCAGTAGATTAGCAGTTTCTGAAATACTCAGACCAGCCCTTCTGGCACCAACAATCATGCCACGTTCAAAGTCACTCAAATCAACTTTCTTCCCCATACTGATGCTCGGTTTGAACTGCAGGAGATTGTCTTGACCATGTCTACATGCCTAAATGCACTGAGTTGCCGCCATGTGATTGGCTGCTTAGAAATTAAGTGTTAACGAGCAGTTGGACAGGTGTACCTAATAAAGTGGCCGGTGAGTGTATATAGTAATACTTAATTGCATGCATAATTTACTGTTACTACTAAATTATGTATAATTTATAGTTATTACTACAGTAACTAGATGTAACATGTGTAGCAAGGACACTGTAAAATAAAGTGTTACCAAATACAGTGCAACCTTTTTTATGATGTTAAAATTCCTTGATGTGAAGTATTTAGATATAACCGGCTTAATGTTTGATTGGTTTCTTAATGTCACTGTAATAATACATCCCACAAATGACATTGCGGGCAGCACAGATGTTTATTCTGGTTGCAAATCTATTTCAGTTTAGATCACATTTTATTTAAAAGGTGCAGTAAGTAATTTCTGAGACGCGCTGCTGAAAGTGGATTGGACCGAGCACCATAACACTCTTGTAGCCAATCAGCAGTAGGGGGCGTGTCCACTCATGATGGGGGAGGAGAGTGAGCAAGAGGGAGATTTGAAGAAAGACTAGAAAGAGAGATGGCTAAGAAACATTAAGAAAAAGAGGTCAGAGGAATATCTGACCTCATAAAGAACATAAAGTAAAGGTCATAAAGAACAAAAGGTCAGAGGAATATCACTGGAAAAAGGAAGGTTATGGTCAGACAAGAGCTTTCCAGTGCTGGAGAGACCTAAGTGGGCAGGTCTGACACAGAAGTTACATTGTTTCTGCTCCATACGTGAGTTAGTTTTGCTGTTTCACAGAACCAAGATACGCTCTTGTTGTAATGTTAGCTATAGTAACAGGACAGTTCTGAGTGACATTGTTTGTCTGGAGCTGGTGTGCTGCTGGCGGCTAACAACCAACTCTTGCTTGTATATACTCTTGTGTACTATATGTTCTTTTTTTAGGTTCTTCCTTGTCGTTCGTTTGTCATCTTAGCATTTTTTGTTCTGCTTCAGAAATCCACTCTTGCATTATGTGTTTGTGGATTTTGGGGACGGAGCAATGAAGGGAGGGGTGTGTTTGTTTGAGTTGATTTCAAATGTCAACAGTGTTTCTCAGAAATCACTTACTGCACCTTTAACTTGATAGTTTTATTGATGTTTTTTCAGGATGAGGGCGTCACAATCTGTTCATGTCAGAATATGAAAAATCTGGCTCTTTTACCAATACAAAAAATTAATTTTTAATAAAAGATTTAGAAGATGTTTTCTTCTTCTGGAGGCTCCTGTCTGTATTAGACGCTGATAGTCAGGAGTAGAATGTTGAAGCTGAATTTGAAAGGTTATGTTTTGATAAACAGATGAAACATCTATCAGGCTATTCAACAAAACAGCTTCAGCACTTGTATACATGCCATGCACATATACACAATGACGGGAGAAAGATCACGTTCAGTTAAAGTGCCTTTTCAGCCTGCAATAGATTTCAAAACTAATGTTTCAGACATCGGTGATGGGAGTGTACAAATGACTGTGTCCCTCCTCACTCAATCATTTCACATTTCCCCCTTCACCTGAAATAAATGTCTGCAGATTTACCTTTTCTCATAAATGCCACCACTACACATCTAGTCCCCTTTTGCAATCCCCTGTTCTGATATATTAGTGAAACTTGAGAAGTGTGGGTTACAGAGCTCTCTCATGTTTATTTCTTCTCGACAGATTGAAGACGCCCAAACGGGCAGTGTTTGCAGGCAGCATGCAGCTGTTGGCTGGAATTAAGCTGTGTACGGGAAGAATATTGACAAACCATCCACACTACGAGGACCAGGCGCTGAGGGAGAGGACCAGACAGGCAAGTCTAAGCACTGTTTTCACTCTTTTCACAATTCAATCCAAGTTCTACAATGTCCAGGACCTCAGGGACATGTTTTTTGTTTACTTGGTGTCAATACTAAAATTTTGCAACACTAGCCTGGTGAAGGTTTTTGAGGACACAAGCAGTAATCAAGGGAGTATTGGTTCATGATTGTGCAGCAGTCACAAAATATACATGTATTTTATCTAATATATATTGTTTACATAAAATATACATCATAATGTTTTGCTTCAGAATTGAACATATGGTCAAGCTTCCAAGGTCTGCATCAAAAAATGTACGACTTCAGAACCATATGAGCAAAGAATCAAATCTTTTATTTTGCATTCAAGCCTCATTATGAACATTGAAATAAACGAAGCAGCAATAAATCAGTGTGAAATAAAAAAAGATAGTAACACTATAAAAGTCTTCAGATACTGTTAGAAGAAATTAAAGCATTGAAGTCTATAAGTGTGTACCTTAACAAATCAGTTGATAATCTTAATGATGAGATTACAAATGGACCGCATCAAGAAGATCATGAGCAAATGGTTCATAAATCCTCTTTAAGAGCTTTCTTAATGACATATGCACTTGGCTTCATCAGCAGAAGTGTGACTTTTGGCATAATTAGTTTAATTTAATTATGTTTCTCATAGGGGTGGTTGGAAGTTGACACATCACTAGGCGTCCTTATGAAGTGAAATAAACTCCACAGCACTGCTGTTGTATGTGCCATTACTTTCGTGTCATGGTGGTGTATAAAAGAAAAAAAACATTTATAACATTCTGATTAAAAAGTATAATGTACACTGACTCAAATCTGTCAAATCTCAAATCTGTTTTGAGCTGTAATTCGGATTGTATCAGCTGTCTCTCTCTTCCATTTCTGTCTGAAAGAAACAAAGTCGTTTCCTTTGGCTTGACTACCGGAGATTTGTCTGTAGCAGAGGTCCATTGCTTGAGTTTGTGAGGCAGAATCTTGAGGTTAATAGTCAGAGGAGGATTTCTGATGATCAAATGAGGGTGTGTTCATTCTCACATTTGTGTATGAGTGTGGAGAAAGAAAATATGGATCTGAACAGTTGGTGGAAGACCAGACTCCTGCTCTAGTGTTCTTGCTTCATTCAGAGTGTTGATGAGAATTGATCTAACCAGAAGAAGCCAAATTACCCATCAAATCAGTACATTAAAGCAGAGGTTCTCCAACTGGAGGCATGCAGAGAGGTTGCAAGGGTGTGTGTGGTGGACTTTAAAATGAGGAGGCAGTCCTCTCTGCGTTTAGGTTATATTAGTCCGATATAAATTCATGTACTAGTTCAATTTGATGTTTACACTGTTTCCAGATTTACCTTATTGTACCCTTATTTATGTTACAATCAAGACGCAACCAATACTATAATATTTTTGTGTTTATATTAACATACCGTTCATTAAAATCAAGTCAAATCAAAGTTTGATAAATGTTATGCATTTTCAAACTTTTCAAGTTGTTTCATAGATAACAACTAGGGGATGTGCTCAAATCCAATTAAACAATTCAAAATAGAAAAAAATATCCTTTAGATGCAGTCAATCTGTGTTCTTGTTCGATAGCAAGGGACCGCATATTTTAGATAACAACCTTGTCATTTTGTCTGTTTTTCAAAGATGTTTTTACTTTAAATGAATGTTTGTAATATTGTGATTCACCTTGCAGCTGTTTAGTTTGGTTCATGGTTTTTAACTCTTTCTTGAAATAAGTATTTTTTATTATTATAAAAAAAAAAAAAAAACTTGCATAAGCAAGGCCGCTGAAAACTGCAGTAGCACCTCATTGCAGTACACGAGATCCAGGGGGCGGAGTTGGATCAAGATCTAAGGGGTGGAGATGGGTAGGATTAGGGTGGGGTTAGGGATCAGGGGGCGGAAATGGGTAGGTTTAGGTATATGTAAGGTGGGAGGAGTTGGATCTGGGTCCAACTCCTCCCCCTGGATTTCCTGTTCTGCAGTGAGGACCATCTCGAAAACTGTGGCCTGTGTACCCATCTGCTACGCCACTGGATTGGAGATGCTTTTCTCTGTTCTCTGAAAGATTTTTCTAGTCGACGAGTAGTCGTTTAAGCCATTAGTTGACTAATGGGGGAGACATTTTATTGTTTATTAACAACATTTAAAAAGGCGAGGATAAAGTGGTTGCAAAGATGAAGTTGGGAATGCTGACTCGCCATCTCCGCAGTAGGTCTATAGTGTGGATGTGCCTTTTGGAGAGAAATGCAACTTTCATACAGATTACATAAAAGTATTTGTTTTCGATTTTAAACCGTCCATTTAAAAGTAGACATTTCAAGCTTTCTATATAGGCCCTATGTTTGTGAGGCAAGTAGCCTATATGCTGAGTTTCGGTTAATTTTTTTGACGCGCTTCAGTTCATGGAGACCAAGACGCAGAAAGCACATCCTGTTTGTTTTCTTTATTTTACAAAAGCAAAAAAACGTTGTTGTTAATGCGAGTTTACACAAATAAAAGACAACCCTTTACGGTGTCAAATTATGTCTTAGAACATTTCTATCAGAAAGAAATGTTTTTTTTCTATAGAAAGCATTTTTTTTGCAGTGAGAGGTGCCTTTTTTCAATTGTTTTCTAT
This sequence comes from Rhinichthys klamathensis goyatoka, assembly GCF_029890125.1. Lineage (NCBI taxonomy): Eukaryota > Metazoa > Chordata > Actinopteri > Cypriniformes > Leuciscidae > Rhinichthys > Rhinichthys klamathensis. The sequence continues at coordinate 1,459,280 of NW_026606573.1, read as the reverse complement.
AGAGTGCCGAAGTGATGACGTCACTTTGTAGGACAACTCGGAAGCTAGCGGCGCATGGGTTACCTCGATCGAAAAGCTATGCATTTTCCCCATAGACTTTTGGAAAATCGCAAAAAATAAGATCTGTGTTTAACAAAGAGTTGTCACCTCTCACACGTTTTGTCTATCAAGATAATCTTTACAAGTTAATCCAAAATTGATACATTTTGAAGCCTATATAAAGTTTTTAAAAAACACAAGCAGACACAACAAAGTTTTAAAAACCACAAGCAGGTTATAACTGTGTGTTCTATGTCATAGATCAAAACGTGAAAATATTTAGAGGCTTTGTTCACCACAGACCTTATTTCAGGCGATTTAGCAAAAACCCATTCAAAAATCCCATAGACTTTAGAGCGAGGGAACCGGGAGTGCTACAGAGTGACGTCGTAACTTCGGCACTCTATTGGCAGTGAGCGTTTTGCACGCTGTTTATGCGCCCCGGGAGCCTTGCGTTTTAACCACCTGCTGCGCCTCGGGTTTTTGTAGGAGTGCTCTGAAGCCACCTTTCCACTGCACACGTTAAACAACAGCCGTCGGACCAGAAGTCAGTCATTTCCAATGGAGAGTAGTACGAGAGCTGCATGGAGTTCCGATCATATGTGTATGCGGAAATCTTGGATCCGATTTGAGCTTACGATGCGTTGAAATATCTGAACTTCTGCGGCTAGACCGTATCAGAGCCATAGAGAGTGGACAAATGGCTTTCTCTATGGCTCTGGGCCGTATGCGACCGGTCGACCGGATGTGATGTATTTTAATCAAACCTGAGCGTGAAGATAGAATTACCAATATTTTAACACTTTAACGTTATTTCGAAATGCGACCATCGTATGCGAATGTAACGTGCAGTGGAAAAGCGCCCGACGTCATCGTGGATTTTTCCACTGTCCGATCGAATGAATGGAGAGGCGGGCCTTCCGTTGTGGTAACGGAAGTTTACAGTTGCTTTGAAAATCCGGAGAAACTTGTGGTGGCTGTCGCGGGTTACCCGGAGCTGTATGACTTCACGAACTATCACAATGTAAACAAAAGGCAAATAAAGTTAAAAAAAAGGCTAATATGACTGCTTACTTAATTACTTACCGTACTAATTCTAGAGCGCTCGTGCTATAATCCTTGAGTAGATTGACAGGACAGCTGTTTCGGTGGTTGCCTAGCAACATAAAAAAAAGCACACTGCTCTTTCCTAAATAGCTAATGTAAAAAAGTCAGCCAAAAAAAGATGCGCCAAACCATGCTCTGTCTGATCGGAGTATTTTAAGTTTCTGCTGATATAAATACAAGTGATCGCGTCGTCGCCTATACTTTAGCTTCCACACTCCGCACAAACACTTGAATATCCTCCTAATAATAGCGCACATTTATCTAGGTTACCGTTAGACCGAGCAGCCAAGTAAAGTTTCTTCTACTTGCATGTTTCAAATGATGAGCCATATTTGAGGTCGATGGATGATAGGCAAACGTTTGGATTTCCTGCCCAACATACTGTAATAATTACAACAAGGAGCTGCCGTCAACAACCTGTCTCTTACCTCAACCTTGCGCCACTTCGCCACTTCCTGTGGAGTGTTTTTTTTTCTGCGACTAATAAAGTGTTGGACGACTAAGCCTCTTCCCGTCAATTAACGTTTAGTCAACTATTAGGGGTTTGCCCTAGTCAAATGTTTTGCGGTCACAGATCAAAAATAATAAGCGTGAATCCAAAATATGAAAACGCAAAATTGATGCAGTTATCAGAATAGCAAAAAATGCAGACATGGATCGAAATAGAAGCGTGAATTTTAAAAAAATCTAATTTCAAAGTTATCTGAATCGCACACAAAATAATATTTTCTGCTCACATATATATATTGTACACGTATGCTGTTTTTCTCTTCACTCTTGTTTCCACATTCTGCACTTGCTTTTCCAAATGTTGCCGTTCTAGTTTCATGTCAGCTAGAACACCAAACTAAAACACGTCACCATTTGGTCCATTTTGGCTAGTTCTAGCAGATACAGATATCTGTTTTGCACACTGTACTTTGTCACTGCTATGCTGCAATAAACTTCTTCTTTGAGATCTTCAATGATCTTCATTTTTTCCTACACTGGCTATGTCACTGATCATTTCATGTTTAATTTCAATTCATATTGGCCAACGTAATGATATCCGAGTCGTCAAGTTAGTAATTAGTCCATTCATTTCCACCAATTTGACCCATTCAGGGCGATTTGCAGACCTGTTGCAAGCATGAGAAACATTATCGCATTGACAGAATGACAACATGATCATCCAATCACAGTGTGATGAAAGCAGCTCCTGAAACACAATGAGCTCAAGGAGGCAAATGCATACTGCTTTGAACATTATTGTATTTCCCATTGTGTAATATTTGCATTATTCATGCAATGTTGATTATTTTCTCATCCGACATTGCTTATGAGGCATTCCCTCCTTTGCCTTTTTACATCCATACAGAAAATGTTTATAAAATATTTATTTACATTTTGTCATGGAAAAGTACCCATACCTTTACATCATATTAGCAAATATGTTATGAATCCATAATTCATGTTTCCAATATTTTTTCAAAAGCTTATTAGGTTTTTCATGGAACAGTAATTTTGTTTGTTGGGTTGCCATGGATTTCCTCAAAGCGTTCTGTTCTCTTCACTGTACGGTATGAATCTGTGGCTCATGAGAAAATGAGTTTTAGTTGTGATAGTCTGTCAACATCAGCGTATAAAAAGGGCACGTCGGAAACCCTACAACCGGGCTTACAGCAGCCTTCCTGGCACGTTGAACCGCTGTCTGCATGATATATGGAGATGTCAAACCTAATCATGGCGTCTTCAATTATGCTGCCTTTTGCTCCATTAATTGAAATGCTGCAAGTATGTTTTTGTGGTTTGTGAAACTGCGTATTGGCTACTGTGACATTTTTTTTCTGCTTATTTGGCGGATCTGTTTTTCTGCTTGGTATGTCACAACAGTGGTATGAAAATGTCTAACATTTGAAATGTTTAAATTCCCTCTTCATATGCACAAATACTTGATAGCACATTTTAATAACTGTTAACTGCAAGCTTGAGAACCTCTGCAATAAAGCAAGGACCTTACAGTTTATCACAGTGAGATTTCTGCAGATCAATGACTTAATTAGCATAAGTCCCCCAAACCACTTGTCCAATGTCCTGTTATTCTTCACTTAGAGACTTTAAAAAAAAAAAAAAAAATCAAAATCACCTTGGAGTACATTTTTACTACACGTATCATAAATCTGCAATGAATCTTTTACCTCTAAGCCTTTCCCCGTCTTTGCCCGTCTTGTCGCCTGCAGGTATATCAGGTCTATGCGCGTCAGTCTGCTGAGGAGGTTCATAAAGTGCTCGGTTCGGTTGGAGCGGACTACATCGTGCTGGAGGACAGCATCTGCTACGAGCGCAGGCACAGCCGTGGCTGTAGGCTGAGGGACCTGCTCGACCTGGCGAACGGTCATGTAGGTCACACACACACAGCATCTCCAGTTCATGCCCACACACACCACGCTTGTTCCATTTCAGTGAAAGTTTCTCTGCAAGAACCAGAGATTTTTTTTCCGAGCAGCTAAACTTTGCCCTTTACCGAATTCTTCACGCGGATATAAACAAATATCATTTGGTTTAGACACTAAGCTCACTGGTCTTGCTTTGATTTATTTTTGTCTTGGAAATCTCTTTGGCTCTCCGAGGTGTTTTCATTTCGTACATAAAATGTCTATAACTGTTTTGTGTAAAGTTGATGCTTACATTTTTCATTTTGTCACATAATCTTGTTCTCACTCACCCACAGCTCATGGTTGTTAAATACTGCTTCACCCTGCGTGCAATCTAGCTTAAGTGACTTTTTTTTTCACTTGGGTAGCTTGATTGTTCTGTAGTTGATTATATTTGTGCATAATATCTGACAAAAGCAACATTTCCAACTTCTAAGCTGCAGCACTTCATATTTGTGTCTGTGCACACGTCAGCTTAAAAAAATCATCTCTTCCACATCCTAGCAAAGAGCTCTGGCTGAAAATATCTTGTCAGCAGTTGTCATTCATGTGTCTGAGGTGAATGCCATGCCTTTGAAAGATCTCACAGAAGTTTGCCTCACTTGCTCCTCTTGATCTGACTTCGAGCAGTCAATGAAAGAGCCTCGCTCACTTACTCGTTTGATGCAGCCCGACTCCTTCCTTCAGGCTGCCTCCAGCAGTTTGAATAAGATTCACTATTGTACCATGTTCTGTGTGTATATGTTATTTTAACCTTGATTCAATCGGTCTGGTTTAATTAAACCTTGCTAATTGCAGACAGAATTACCTATATGCAATACCGATGGCCCAGAAACAGCCATGTGTTGTGTGCGGTATAGTTTTTTTCGATTCCGCTCTGATCTCTCCCATGGGTGGCAGTTCTTTCGATCTCTGGGTGCTTCAATGATCTCACAGCAGCATTTCAAGGCCTTTCTGTTAATTTGGGAATATATCTCAAAGTAAATGTTTAAAAAACCCTCAGGGCACAATTTCTCTAAGATTTCAAAGATAAAGAAGTGGAATGCTCTTTAAAAGAAGACTTCTGAGACTCTTCTTCATCTGAGAATCCGCTCTAAAATGTTCACCGTAAAAAACAAAACCATCTTATAGAAAAGCACCACCGTTTCAAGATTGTGCATGTGTGTTTGTTACAGATCATGGATGGCCCAGGTGAAAACGAGCCGGACCTCATCCCGGCGTCTCATCCACGGTTTTGTGAGGTCATTAAGACTGACACTCCTCCGTATTCAACCCTCTTCTCACGAGTGTTCAAAAACAAGACCTTTCACGTGTACAAACTCAAGAAACTCAAGAAGAAAAACAAAGCTGAAAGCGGTCCGTAGTGCTCGTTCCTCAACAGCAGTCGCCCGCCTTCACTGGATGGCTGAACGCCCCATCTGGAATGTTCAGTGAGTGTGTGATAGTAGCAGGTGTGTGTGTGTGCGGCTGTGTGCTTGAGAGATGCCTGATTGAGCCAGCACACGTTAGATTTGGTGCGTTTGTGTGTGTAAATCTTCTTTGAGCCGGTCTGCCGCAACAGGAGCTCAAGTTTAACGTGGAGAGGAGGGAAGAAAATCTCTTTCTCACAGTCTGTCGCACTCTCTCTCTGATCATCGCTTCTCTTTCGACACGTGCCCTTTCACCAAGCTCACATTTATGAAACCAGGAAATAGCGATTTTTTTTTTTTTTTTTGTCAGTGTCAAGATGAGCTACATCCTGCTGTCTGGCTGCTTTTAACATATACATTTGCATACATTAAATCCATCCATATGCCAAAAGAACAAAAAAAGCAGTTTCTGGTCACTCTTACAGCAACAAATCTGAACGATCAGCCTTACTCATTGCCATAAATTTTCATTGTGAGAATACATTTTCTGTAGGAATAAATAGTGTCACAAAAGTAATAGTTAAGAATTTCGTTAAACATTAACATTTTTCAGGTTTAAATTAGGTTTTTATTCCTAGATTTTCAATGTGATCTCAGACTTTTGGACTCCACTGTATATGTTTCGTGCTTTAGTTGTGTAAGTAGGACACTTTGGCGCTATAGATGGTAAAAAAAAAAAAGGTTTCAAGATTTCACATTGTAAACCAATTTACAGGGACATTAAATGTAGTATGTTTTTTAGGATGAAGTATTCATGAAAGTTAGAAATGTCCCATGGAATTTCCTTAATCCTCCATTGTAAAGTTGTTTTTAATGTAGTTTTGTTTGAGATATTCACAGTCTTTTTAAAACAAGAGTTAAATTGAATGGTCAACAATGTTATATGATTTTTTTTCTCTCTCAAGTTCTAAATGAAGCCTTTAGTGTATGAAAGTGCCTTTCCATTTTCGGATAAGCTCTGCTGCACTAACGAGTCATGCATTCAAAAGACCTTCAAATGAGTGGCCTCAAGTGCTGCCTTCGATCTTTGCTGCTGTTTTCTTTCTTTCCAGAATGTTAGCTGAATATCTTTGTTTTGCACCACCCAGAGCACCTCTGTACAGTTTTGAATCTCTTTAAAGTGTTTAAAGATAAACATGGTGTTTTTTTTCCTGAAAATTCGGTTTATAACACGAGGGCTCCTCTGTGACATTCTGTTATTGTATCATAATGTGGTGAAACAGCTATTGTTACATTACCTGTCAAGACAGTCGACACATAAACCTTTGCTCCACACAACGTTTCTGTCACAACACTGTCCCTCAGGAGATGATCTTGATGCAGCTGTGTGCTGTGATTTCATATGCTGACATTGTTTAACTGTAAGAGTTCTTCGGTACGGCTTATTGCACTAGTTTGTTACTGTGGTATTTCACGCAGATGGATTGTTTTCATTTGTGTCAAAAGTGTTGATTTGTCTTTGGATGTTCAGTGTACATTTCCATTTTTGTATTAAAGCAAATTTGTATGTTGAATGCTGCAGATTTCTGCAACTGCGAAAGGATTCCTGTCATTTGAAGCCAAATCACAAAGGCATTTTGATAGATGCAGGTCAGAGATTTGAGGTCGCTCTCATTTCATGTTTTGCATTATCCACAACTAATTACAGCTCTCTTTCCATATAATAAATAGGCCACTTATTCCTCAAGAGACTTAGAACAGATTCAATTAAAACCCCACTGTTTCATTTGAATATAGCAGTATTTAACAGTGATGTTCAAGTATAATCAAACAGAAGAAGTCCATTTATTAAGGAAAAAAAGAAAAGCAATTTAAAGGATGCAAATACAAAACCCCAACATACCTCAACATAACTCAAAGAAAGATTAAATAATACATGAAAAAAAGCTTTAGATTGATTGCTTTATATATTTTTTAAAAGCAGTTTTGATATGCACAAACAAGGGTAAAAACATTGTTTCACAAAATAGAGTACTGTATATATTCACCACACAAACAAACAGGTGGCCTTGGTTCAAAATCAAAGCGGAATAGGTTTTGTAACTTAAGATAAGGAATTCTGTGATTCAAATCGTGCTTCATTCATGAATACTCTCACCTCACGCTGTATCCTTCCCAATCCCCTTACAAGGATGACTCTAAACGCCAATCACGTTGGCCTCTTTTTAACTCGATAAAAGAGCAAGCATTGCACTTCCAGCTGTATTTCTGAGCTTTAACTTGAAAACCTTTATTTTTATACTCTTGTTGCTGCCTTTGGAAATATTGGCACTTTTTGAGATCCGTAATAAGAGTGACGACTTCTCCATCGAGTTTTCCAACTCCCATGATCCTTTGGTTCACAGCATGACAGTGAGCGATCAGTTCACATTAGGATTAGCACTCTGATGTCTTTTAACACACTCCTACTCGCTCCACTCTCCTTAGCCAGCCTGTCATGCTCCACATACGGCATTCTCCGGGAAAAATAAATAAATAAATAAAGGAGGGCAAAAAACATTGCCTTAAAATGCATAAAATACAAGGTTGGCATTTGAGGCTTCACGGGGGGAGACTTTTAGTTATTCCATTTGCACACACAAACTTGTCTTGCCTTTCCTTTACCCCATGCAGCCTCACCACATGCGTTCACAAGCCCATTAAACATGTTACATGAGAGGCGCTCAGGGTCTGAAATCGCTGGTTCACCACTCCCTGAATGCACCTGGTGCCGAGGCTCATCTCTTCACTGCAGCGCCGAATAATGTGATGGGATACAAGTAGTTATTTATAGTAGAAGAACAGGAAATGGCGATACGGTCGGGTAAGCTGGTTTGGTTAATAACACAATACTTTCCAAAGGAAGCAAACTGGAATGTAAGCTCATTCTGGAGCTGTAAGCTCCTCCAGCAGAGCTCGATATCATTTGGAGTTGATCACATCATGGAATAACACACACATTCGTTTGTCTTAACGGACTCTGATTGCTACCACTCAATAAAGCTCGAGAGCCAAGAGTTTTCGATAGTTTTCAGCTACAGAGAACTTCCGTCTCATGCCAGCCACTCAGCCTTGTCCCTCAGTCACATTTGTATTCCAGCCGTTCCTTTTTGGCTAGAAAGAGAGGACACAATTTGTATTCCCAAAGAATGTCTCCTAAAATGCCAGACAATAAGGCTGCTTTCTGTTTCATTTTCCTCAGTGTTTTTCACACATCTTCAGTTTATTATTGGTCCTTTTTTCCTACAGACTGCCTCTTTCATCCTCGCATCCTCGCGCATAGAATCTAAGCGGAGGGTTGAGCAAATGGAAAAAAAATAAACCGTATCCGAGTATGAAGTTATGATTGATGAACACAAGTGGCCACCCTGACAGAACAAGCGGTGAAATGATTTCAGAAAGCGGCCCGTGAAGGAGGAGGACAAACCCCTTTCTTGTCGCATCCGAGCGTGGCAGTTTATTTTTCTTCCCGTCTTTCTTTTCTTTTTAAGAACACATAGACCATACAGACATATAGAATGGAATATCAGGAAAGATCTGAGTGAAGCACGTCCGAGGCGCTCCGCCAATGTCGGACACAAAGATAACAAATGGTTCCACTAAAATCATTGTCATCCGCAAGTAACTTCAATAAAGATGCCCGTTCTGGGCTTAAAAATTGCCATGACCACAATTTGCTGTGTCCTGGATTAGCATTTTCCATTTGCTGCTCATTTAGAGTACCAAATGCCACCCGGCTCTGTACGCAGAGGGAGTGTCTCGCATGAAGTTATACATCCAGAGAAAGCCGAAGCGGCATAAGAAAAATTCCTCTGGTTTTTAGACAAGTCTTTAGTGGTCTCCCTCCTCTCCTCGTGCTGCAGGAACTCTTCCCGGCAGTTCCTTAGAGGTCGCTGCCCTCGGCCCGCTCATAGAGGGCTTTCAGCTTCTCGAAGCGCGGCCCCCACTCTTTCAAACACTCTTGACCCGCTGCCGTTCCCTCTTCCAGCCCAGCGGAGCTGAAGGAACTCAGTGACCCGGCCAGCGAGCCGCCCCCCTCCGTGGAGAAGACCTGCAGGGAGTCGAAAGGTGCCGTTTCCGGGTGCTGGTCGGCATCACGGATAATTTCACACAGGTAGCGGGCCAGGTCCTGGCTGGAGAACGACAGGCTTTTGCGGGCCAGCTGGGCTGTTCGACTGGGATTTGCAGTCTGGCCTTGAGCCGGAGAGTGGCAGGGGGGGACGTCCCTGCGGATGGTGGTGGCTCCCGAGGATATGGAGGAGGTGGTGGCGGCTGTACCCGCTCTGGAGGGGGGGTCAGGCTGGCAAAAGTGTTGCTGTTGCTGCTGGGAGGGAGGATGGTGGTGTATGGCTCGCGATCGGCTGTACTGCACTGACTGGGCCGGGCTGGGCTGCAGGGACTTCTGGAGCTCTGCCATGTCATAGGCATTCTGAAGGAGAGCGGGATAGAGAGAGAGAGAGAGAGAGAGAGAGAGAGAGAGAGAGAGAGAGAGAGAGAGAGAGAGAGAGAGAGAGAGAGAGAGAGAGAGAGAGGAATTTAAATGCATAAAGTGATCACAAGATCATTAGCGTTACATAATGTGCCATTTACGTTCAGGAACTGGTGTAATAACAACCTCTATCACAAAAACGGCTACGACTAATTAGACAGAGCTCACTGACAAAATAAGCAGCTTGTCTGTACTTCTACATCACGTAATTTATTATCCCCCAAACTGTTAATGGCATTAATCCGGATTCAAGCTGCTAACACCGCGTTCAGATTAACACCTTTGTGCACGTCTTCCTGCACCTGAGAGGAAGAATCCTGACAGACGCACACACTCAGTCAACACAACAAAACGTGATACTGGTCCCCTTTTCCCATTGAACATCAACATTAATCCCATTTAACCGAGGATGATTCTCCTCGTTATTAAGCGCTGCAGCTCTCGGGGGAGGAAGAAAAACATTTAATGCTTCTTGAGGAAAAAATAGACGAAGAGAAGAGGAGGAATAGAGACAGAGAGGGAGGTGTGGGTGACACGGGTGTGGGTGTAATTGATTACACGATAAGGGAGATGTGCGAAGCTTCATCAGATGGAGAGGATCAGAGCACCACAATGCATCTGATAATCATGTAACAGGATTTTACACGCGCAGATATGAGAATGAAAGATCCTGCAACACATCTACACCCACATACTTCAGATAGATCAGAGGAGCAGGCAGTTACCTCTAGTGTTTCTCATAATAAAAAGCCACATATTGTACAAAATACGTTGTCACACTTTCCCTCAGCACTCAGTGAAGCCACTTGTCATCAGCATACATTTTTTAAATGTTAGAGGTTGTCATAGAGACAAACTGACAAGCTTGTCTCTATGAGGCCTCGCTTCGACAGGGCGTCATGGCAACCTGCACAAGTTGTCATAGTAACTTTGAGCACTCAGTTGTCCTCATTTATCAGATTCTCTGACCTGTGATCTGAAATCAATTTTAAAACAGAAGTCAGGCGCTCACCTGATCCTCCTCCCCGCCGCCCTCCTCGTCGTAGTTGAGCACGTTCTCTCGGATGTCCTCCCAGCCGTCATGGTGCGCAGACACGTGATATACTCCCTCCTTCAGACCCTTATAGCTCCGCCAGCGCGTGTACAGGAAAATCCCCAACAGCAGCACTGCGGAGGCACAGGAAGTGGTTGAGAATTACCTGAGTGCTGCTGATCAAGGATCACTTTAACCTATTACAATTTACAGGAACAGTAGCCCCGTTCCCCGATCAGTGTGAACTACCGTACTTTTAAGTGAGCTGGGCTGTGAAAGCACATCACCTGGAGCTTCCCTCAGGCACTAAGGTGGCTTGATGTCAACGTGATGACTTCGCAGAGATGGCCTGGATTTGCCACAGACACATTATTCCAGGGAGCGATGTGGCTTGTGTCAAGTATAGCTCGCTGAATCAATCCTGTTTGGCACCACTGACCTTTAGAGTATATTATCTTGCTATCGAATGCCCAGTACACTTCAATCTGCCAACACTCCATTCTCTCTCTCTATTCGATTCAGAAATATTCTCCATTTACCTTCTTTTGTGCGCTTGCCTTTTGTGCGTTTATCTCTATCGCTCTCTCAATCTTCAGACCTTTTGAGATTTTCTCGTTCCCTTCCTTCTATTGCTCCCACTTTATTACCTCTGCAGGGATAATATGCGTCTTTTGCAACGTGTTTTAAGGTCGACCCCGTAAATAATTCCAGGTTTAGATGTTCATGTCAAAGACGTGAGAACCTGACAAGTGGTGAAGGGACCATAAAGAGGCAGAGAAAAGCAGAGGTGGAAAGTAGCGAATTACATTTACTCGCGTTACGTAATTGAGTCGTTTTTCTGTGTACTTCTTTTTTTAAGTAGTTTTTAAAATCTTTACTTTTACTTAAGTACATTTTGTTTGAAGAATTGTACTTCGCTACATTTGAAATCATATCCGTTACTGAGTAAAAAATAATAATACAAGGGAGAAAAAAAAAATCACACTCCGGAAACTAACGTACAGCATTGATTGAAGGGCGGGACGGGAGAACAAACGCGCAAGAAAGGTGACGCAGACCCAGCTGAAGCTGAAAGTGAAGCGCCCTCGAATTCTTATGAAGCGAATTATAGCCAGTATGAAAATACTTTGTAGAAAAAAATCATGGTTGTCCTCGAGGATAGATATCCAATTTGCAAAAAATGTGGACGCAAAGTGGCTGCAAACGGAGGATACATAGGACACCATCCCTCCTGCAGATAAAGGTATGTCCCGATTATAACTGAAGGCCGAATGACTTACGTGATGCAGAGGGAATCCCGGAATCCAGTCATGAAAATGGAATTTATTTACATAACGCAGATGTCACGTAAAACACGCAAAATAATGAATAGATGAATACATGGAAAGTAGAACTGTGCAATAAATCCAATCGCGACATGGTCTGTAAATATTTAAGCACAAAAATACTGCTATGTAAATATAACGTTAACCTATTTGTTCTGAAGAGCTGCGCAGCTTTGTCTACTAACGTTACATACTCAAGTACGCGTGACGTTCATGGTGTTTTCAGCGTCTCACAAACAATTTGAGGAAATGAATACATGAACATTTCCAGAGCTGCTCTGAGAGAACGCCTAATGAGCATTTTCATAATTTTATTTGAGAAAAACCATTGTCAAATGCACTTTGAAACAGGTCTTCACTACAACCTGTCAAAATAAAAGTTCGGTTTGACTAGGAGAAATTCTGACAGAAATATATTACTATTGTAGGCATACAATAGAACGTACTTCTCAAAATAATAATAACAACAACAATAATAATACATTTTATTTAAACATTATTTAAAGGAATATATTTTTTAATTTAGTAAATCTGTTTTTGCAGCGCTTCCCAAAAAAATAAAAGGACACAAGTTTAAATTTACATTTGATTACCACCGTTTTTGATAATGTATTTGGATTAAATCATAAAAAGAAACATTAATTTTCGGAATAAAATACATTTCATAGGACTATATTATTCTTAAACATTTTAATAAATTATTAATGTTAAAAATAAGTTGTTAATCTAATTCATTATCAATTATTGAATTTAATTGATTAGACATGTTTTATTGAAATTTTAATAAACAAAACAAACAAATGGTTTCAAGTTTGTTATAGTAAAAGCATTTGTTCAACCAAAAAAACCCCTGTTTTCATTAATTTAACTGTCATTTTAACTGATGATAATAATAATAACCATAATTTATTAATACCGTTTATTTATTTAATAATCTATTAATACTGTAAACCGTGATATTTTCTGAGACGTTATCATACTGTAAACATGGGGGATTCCCCCACCCCCGCTGTTAAAAAAGCTACTTTTTACTTTTACTTGAGTAGATTTTTAGACCGGTAATTTTACTTGTACTTAAGTACAATTTCATTGAAGTAGTAGTACTTTTACTTGAGTAGAATATTTTATTATTATTATATTTTATATTTTATTTCTCTGGAGAAAAGCACCGTGTGGTAGAAGGTGTCATAATGGCCGTGTTCGAGCTTGACAGCTGCTTTTGGATTAATCTAAAGGATTTGAGCACTTAAATGAAAGCCTTGCGACACAATTCCACACGATACCTTTTAAAAGACGGAAAATTGCACTCAGACATCCCACAATCTCAATCCTAGTCAATAACCTCGCTACACACAAACTATCTGCTCTTTTAAAAGATTCGTGCCTTGTCACCACCAAAGAAAGGCAGATGCTTGAAGAGAAAAGACATTTTTAGTTTAATTCTGTCCTTGAATCAGTACAATGAGCTGAGTTCAAGAAGTGAGGCCGGAGAGTCTTTGTAATCAAATGCACCCTTTCTAAAAGCAGTAACTATTTGGTGAAATGTCTCATTTGCAAACAGAAAAGAAGCCTTGGTGAAGGAAGACCATTTCTGTTCTGACATACGGCATGTGTTGCTGCATAGTTCTGGTGTGTTTTGTCGAGCTTTGTAGAAGACGATGACAAGATGTGCAGAAAGCCATACGGAGTGTGTCTATCCAACTGAGATCATCTGTGAAAAAGAAATGTCTTCAGACAACTGTGACATAGTCTATGTGTGACATACAGAACGTGTGTAAAAACATGGAAAATAAGTGACAAAAAATGCTAGAGATTTTTCACACTTGCAAGTTTAAGAGTCTTGCAAGACCATTATTAAACTGTCTGCCTGCCCAGGAAAGTCCACTGTAAAATGCTGAAATTATATAATTTAATCCCTTATTCATGTAATTGCTATTTCAGTCTAAAAACGGTTGTCTTCATTAATATGCCTAAAATTGACCTAAATGCCACTGTGCTCCCTCTCAGTCTATTTCTGTCTCTCCAACAGTGTAACTTTTCACAGTGATTTTTAAATGCATCTTGTGTGGTTGATATTGAGTGAAAAACTTCTTCATCTGATTCCAGACAAGCCTTCTGTCTCTAGGCTGCCTGCTTCATCGATCACATGACCCTCCAATCTGACCCCTCAGACCCCTCTCAGGACACCCAAGACCAGCCCGGCATCCTAATCTCCAAAGCGAAGACAATAAACACTGCTCCGTAGAAGGGCATTCAGACATTTCGCTTCGGTTTCTGCTATGAAAATAAAACAAAGCTCAAACAAAGTCAGACCTTTAAACCAGTGGAGAATTTTCTTCTTCTACAAGCTAGCAAAGAGTGAATAGAGCTGTTCAAACATCTATCAAGGTTTCTGATAAACACTGGAACAAAACACGTTAATGATGATTTCTCATGGTCATTACATTTATTGTGTTTCTTAAGGAAAACACAACAAATCAATGCCTGGGCAACACATTTGGTTTTATTAAATGAAACGCACTGTTCATCCATTTAATGTATGCGATTATTCATTTAATAGCATTGACGCTCTTTAAAAGAAGCCCTGGATTTCTTTTTCAATAAAAGAAAACACAAAGAATGAGAAAGCAGGGAAGGCGAGAGAAAGAGAAGAAAAGATAAATCAGTGGGCACTAAAAATTAGTTACATAGTAACTACATGTCAACTTACTCTTATTAGAGTATTAGTAGACTGTATGCTTAATATCTACTAACACTTTGATGGTCACCAAAGTCCCTTATAAAGTCGTTGTGGTCCTCCAACAGACATACTGACTAAGTTGCATAGTAACTTTGCAACTACGTCAACTCATTCTACTAACCTGAACCCCAACAGTCTACTAATACTCTATACTCTGACATGTGGTTGCAAAGTTACTTATGGTTGGTAGAATGTCTAAAGTTGACCATCGAAATAAAGTGTAACTGTAATTTGTAATAAAGATTGCACCTACATATAATAATCAGCGTCACTTTGACAAAGTGGGTTGTAAATGTTTCGTCATGCTCTATTTTTATATGTCAGTAAAAACAGAAAAAAGAGTGTGTACTAAGAGTAACGCTTAGTATTTTAATGTGACATGGTCTTTCTATCTTATCACACCTGAGACACATTAGTATGAAGTCGAAAATGCTAAACTAAAGAATATCCAGATCCGTATCCGAAAACAAAACGTGTTATACTAAAACCTCACCACACTCCCAATTCAGGCCCATATGTCAGTAACCAATCTCAAGAAAAAAGCAGACACTCTCCACCTTCAAATCAGTATGACTATGACCATATGACACTGACATTTACCGCTATCCTCACAAGGAATAATGTACACACATATAAAGATAATAATAAAGGTTACATACTATCGCACACAGTTTCATTTTATTTCTCCCTCTCTTCTCCACACAGACACACACACACGCACAAAAGTTTTGCAGCTTCTTGGCTTCAAATGCCCTGGAGCCTTAACAGAAGATCAAATAATAAAAAAATCCAGCATGTTTGCACTGACATGACTGTGTGTGTATGTGGGTCTGGGTTTGCCTACATCATGGGTCAACAGTCACCACACTGGTAGCAAAACCTGAACCTAGCTGTCCCCATGAAAACAACCAATAAACACCAATAAATTATGTATTAATGAACATGCTTTGCGTCACCGTATAAGTAAAACCAGAAAATACAGTATCATTAGCTCAACATAAAAAAACAAAAGAAGCTCAGGAGAAGTTTTGATGTATATGTGTAAAACAAATGTATATGTGTTTTCTCCATTATCTAGTCTTGGGGGGAAAATAGATCACTGTTGTTTATCTTCATTTTAAACTGTTAATATTCAAAATTTAATTTAGAAATCAGAATGCCATAAATCCCTGCACGACGCATTAATTTAAAAGGGAAATTAATTAGTCTATGTTTTCAGTTAGACTTAAATATACTGGACTGTAATTTCAAAAATAAAATGTAAAACAACACAAGGTCACAGCAATCAATTTGCTGCGAGTAATTTTATGGTACTGAGATAATTTGGGTTAATAAATTGCACTCATTATTTAAGATATGACACTTTACTTACATTAAAACATGACAGTTGGATTCAAGTGGCTAATTGAACAAATGGCTTGCATTATGACTTTTCTTCAAACTGTGGTTAGAATACTAATGAGAAATTTTCCCTTTTCCCTTAAAAGTAATGTAAATGTAGTCTCACATAAAGTCCATGCTCTAACATGTCAGATCTGTGCTTTTGTAGTGCAATGTAAATTATAGACACTTTATGACAGAACATTTTGTCATGAACTGGTTAATGATTGGGAAAATTAATATGTGAAAACGCATGTGGAAGGACAGTCTAGTCACATTTAGTTGAATGAAAAAAATACAGAAGTCCTGAGATCCAAATGTAGGTATAAAAAGGACTTATGGGGCATATTTTTAATCTCAGAGCAGATATCACCAAAAATGCATGGAAAATGAAGATGGAGATACTGACACTTTACTGAGAGTCTCTAAACTGAAAGAAACTTTTTCACACAGACATTAAAAAAGGATCCCATGAGAGTCACAAAGAGCGAGAGATTGTCAAAGAGCACTATAAACCATAATCATTCAAGTCCATCTTTTGATGTTATGATGGGTGGTTATTCCCGCAGGTGAGCATCTACACTGAGTGAATGTCAAATCTGCATATAGAAAGACATTTGACAATACAGGTGTAATAGAGGACAAGTGATGCCTCTCCACACTGGTGAACCACAAGTACAAATAGCAATTTGTTTATATATACACTGTAAATACTGTATATAAAATATATTATTATGGTTCTATAAAAAAGAGCATGATGTATACTCTATAGATGTATGACTTTTTCAGTCTTCTGAGGTAATTGCGTACTGAGTCACTCAAAAGTAGCATTCAGAAGAACAATCCAAAATCCCTCTCCTCCTGTTCAGAAGCATCTCACCACATTATTATCTGTTCCTGGGGTTTAACGGATGGACCTTTTCCCTCTTTGCTGTTCCTAGTGATATGTTAGTCTGCAGGGGGGCTGTTTTCAGCAGGGAAGAGTGAGTCCTGTCTGGTTTGGTGGAGGTGTTAGTGTAGCACGGTACGCTAAACCTATTAACCGGAAAAAAAAATCTTCTTAACACTGCGCCAAAGCCTTTCATATGGCAGAGAGCACTTGAACCATATTTCTCACTGCTCATCTCTATTTGGAATCGCTCCAAACCGACAGGATGGAATGCAGAAAAACAATGAAGAAGAAAAAAACACAAGAGGAGGGGAAAAAAACTAAAAAAACTTACTGGCTACTTAAATTCAGTTGAGGACGGTCAGGACCATTGAAATTCTGCCCAAAACCCTAGTGCATTGATCTCAATTTCCAGCCCGGCTTGGGTAAACAGCACAGTTTGTGCCTACAAATCAAGTAATTAACACTTTAAAAAGCAACTGGAGCTGAGAATGAATAAGGTCATGTCAAATCTATAATGGAATGAAACTGTGAGAGGAGGAAAAAGATTGTTTGCTTCCCTTTGGCCTCGAGCGTATCAATGCAGGCAGATGAGGACGAAGGAACGAAGGGAGTTAATATTCAGCAGTCATGATCATTGATTATGTAGACCGTGTTCTTTACTGCTGTCAGACAATGCGAGAAAAAATGCAACACATGGGAGCACGAAACCTTGGCATATATAAGAAATATATACATGTACGCCTAACTCTTAACAGCTACTACATGGGAAAAATCATTTGAATAAATACATATCAAAAATCACAAGGCAAGAATATTGAAATACCAACCACCAAAATAAGTTTTAAAAATACATGAGGTTCGGCAGAGGAGGAAGAGCACAGTTAATATTTATGTGACAAATACCAGGCTGATACATTCATTTAAGGCTCCTACTGAAACTGATATTTCACAGTAAACCAACAACTGGCGTGTTGACTGTGAGAGACATTATGATTCAAATTGTAAAATGCGCCAAAATGTATTTTGATTAGGTCACTCTTAATGTAACAACTCACATTTATCAATGTACTGTAGCAACACCACCTAAGCACTTGTATTATGATAACAATTAATATTGTTACACATATTGCCGGCTGTAACGACATGAGGGTGAGTGAATGATGAGATTTTAAGAGCTCATGCTGAAGATAGGTACCTAGCAGGGCCATAAAGCAGATGCATATGGCGAAAAGGGAGCTGAAACTGAGACCCACGTCGTCTCGGTAGATGGCCAGCGTCACCTCGCAGTGCCGGCCACGGTAGCCCTCTGGACAGTGGCATGTGAATTTGGAGGGCGACTGTGCCACACACGTGCCCCTGTGACATGGGCGGCTGGCGCAAAGCGTGTACACGCAGAATTTGCCAGTGGAGTTTGCCTTGGCCATGTGACCTGGGGGACACCTGCGATTGGAGGAGACAAAAAGGGTTGATACATTAATCAAAGGGTAATACCGGTATATTAACGTGTATGTAAAAAAAAAGGACTGACGGGTTCAGTGTTTTAATGCTAAAATATAAACTACGGCCAATAGGTTACTTATTTATTCATTTTACTCATTTCCAAATGTCTATAGTTTTTATTGTTTGACCCTTGTACCGGAACCAGACTTTTAGTTTTTAACTATGAATCCATCATAAAAATATGAATATTACATACAGTTCAAAACTATGCTAAACAGAGTAAAGCAAAGAAATCACTTCAATATTTATTGTTTGAAAATTTGTTAAATTCTAATTTATATTATTATTACTTGTAATTATGACTGTCCCTCAGTTTTGGCATAATTTCTACACAGTAAAAATGATGCGATCAATAAGTTATGACAACACATGTTTTTACATTGCTTTAACTCATAATAAGTTGAGCAATTTTCTATTCTCTTTGTACTATGACTAACCATTTTTTTCCCAATAGGAGGAGACCCATATATGAGTATCTGTGTACCTGCATTCATGGATTCTCCACAGGTCCACACAGGTAAAGGGGGGGCTGCATTGGTTTTTCCGGCAGGAGTCGGAGGAACAACCCAGAGACACACCCTGAGAGCTGACCACAGACACCCCCTCTCTGGCCTGACCGTCCAGAGGAATAAACCGCCCATTGAGCCTCAGGTCCCGCATGCAGCCTGTGCCAATGAGGAAAAACAAAAGAAAAACACAAAGCCAACATGTTTCATGTTTCAGTACAAATATAGCATAAAGTGTGAATCCTCCTCTTACATCTACATAACACTTGCTTCTTCACAACAAGCACACATAGACAAACTGAGCTCAACATGATCCACTCATATTCTGAGCTTTTAAGAAAAGTGCTTTTAGAGTCCATTTAATAAACACACAAAGTGTGTGCCTGAGGCTAACCACAGCACTGCTGTATGTGTGCTGTGCGCATGGGACTATTCCCTCCCTCTTCTCTTTCATGTCACATATCATTGTCTCCCTTCCCTCCCGCTGTCTGTTTCATGCTAGCTGTACGTCCCCTCTACACTGAAGGTGCATTTGAGGCTATTATGAATTAATTCTTCCTATTAATGCTTCATGAGTCAATTCAACAGTGCAATCATGACAGAGAGAGGAACCAGTATGAATTCGCTGATAAAGCTGTACAGATTCGTCTGTGTGATGTACACATGTGCTGGCTAAGTTCTTTCTGTGACTGAAGTTAAATTGGATTAGCGGTAAAATGGCAGTCTACTTCACAGCACTCTGATGTAACTCAGTGATTGGATTTCTGGCCATGGGATGCAGTATTTTTGTTAGCTCAAAATGTCAATCTACAGTGTTTATTAGAGTTGTCCACATCTCTCCATGCACTTTGACATATTGACTCCATTTCATTTATTGTAACCAATTCATCTATTGCGACCAACTCTGGACAGACAAGATCAACTCTTGAGGCGGTAGGGAATTAACAATCGGGACAGTATTTGGTGCTGCCTTTTTTGTCAGCAATGTGTTCCTTTAAGCTCATATTATGCTGGGTTTAATTTAGCACACGTGTTAATGTTATTAAATAGGCTATTGTTACCAGGATTCAATTTTAAACTAAAAAACATTTGATAATGCATGTGAAAAACAGTCTCAACAAGCAGTTTCCTCTCCCTTTAATGAAACACTTGAGTTTGTTTGTCATTATGACAGGTCTGGAGGCCATTTTGAATCTGTTTTTGTACTGTAGTGAAGATGACTCATATATGTATATACTGTAGTGTATATGACTCATAGTTTCTCTTTTACAAATTTAAATAAGCAATTTTAATCTTCCTCAGTACCCCCGGAGCCTTCTAAAATACCTTCAAGGGCACATGAAGTACCTCTGGTAGGGAATTACTGATCTAGAATATATAATAACTTTAGTAGTTTTAGTGCGAATCAATTTCTTAGTTAAATGCTGCTTTTAAATGGTCTTGCAAGGCGATACTGCAAAATTTGATATCGATCCGATACCAAGTAAATCCAGGGCCAGTATCACCGATATCGATACTGATACAAATACATTTTAATTTTAAAAGCACGCACTTGAACTTACATTCAACTCGCCTGTAATTAGTCATTTGGTTGCTGTATAGTAAAACCATTATAAAGGGATACCAGTGACAGGCTGTTGCACACCTACAGTAAAGGTAAAGCATTTGGACATTTTTCTCCCGACAGATTTATTAACAACAATTGTTACAGAACATAAGACAATCCACTTGAACTTTTACCAAACTAGCCTAATTATAGTAAATGGACTATTGTACACTACCGTTCAAAAGATTGGGGTCTGTAAGATTTTTAAGTCTGTTCTGCATTTATTTGATCAAAAATAGAGTAAAAACTAATATGATTAATATTAGATATAGATATAATATGGTGGTAGGCTACCACCGTAGGCTATTAGGCTACTTTATAGTAGCCTAATAAACCTACTGCTGTCTTTGTCCTCAATGTTAATCAAACAACAAAAGACAAGAGGAAATCACTCACTGCTCTTGACTGGTTGAGCCTTGCTGGAGCATCTCTAAATATTCACTGTGCTATTAAATTCAAAATAAAATATGATAGAGCAATAATATGAACAGTGTTCCTACAATACATTTTAACAGGCATAATTAGGCATGAAAATAACTGAAGGAAATGTCTATTTGATTCGTATTCTTTTGGTTTCTCTGCCCAATATTTTTAAAAATTAAAAATGAAAATACAGGTATCGGTACTGTATCGGCAAGTACTAAAACTAAAAGTATCGTATCGGACTCGTTCTTAAACGAGTTAAGATTAAAAAATCTTACCACCCCCTTTGGAATGATAGTGTATACTTATATACTGTAGTTACATGCATTGGGAATATGATTCCCTGCGAATCATATTCGTGTCATTGCCTTTTGGGCATTGTGCTCTACCGGTTGAGCTTCAGGAACACACCTGTACCTCACCTTGGAAGCTCTTGTTGTGTCCTGAAGGGAATGAGTTGCCCAGCATCACCACAAAGGGATCAATAACAATCTCCCGACTGCGACCCAGTGATCCCGTAATCTCTCGCCGCCCTCCACCGCCGTCCAGGCGCAGGGTCAATTCGCTGTCGTGCCGATCTAAGTGAATGTCATGCCATTCTCCGTTGTCTAAACGATAAGAGGGCATTGTCAAGTTGAAGTCCCCATCACCGAGGTTGTAGAAGACACTTAACAGGCCCTGATAGATCTAAGAAAGTGGGGGGTGGGGGGGAGAAAGAGAATGCTGTATGTGAATAAAATTAATGTAAAGTTTTGCAGATTATATGAGGAATCAGGAGAAAATATTGAGCCAAAGACAAAGAACAATTGTGAAAATAGTGGTAGTAAAGAGAAAAAGAGCGAAAGAGGCTCAGTATGGTAAGGAATAGACCCACTGGGGACTGAAGACATCAGACTGGGCCAGAATCGGATAAAATGACTGAGCACTAACAGAATTAAACATATCAGTCCTTTAATTGGAGACATTGGGAGCAAAAAATTCAATATGGTGTCAGTGAGGTTTGCCACTATATTCTTCTGTTGCCTCTCAGACTCTCTAGGGGTCAGCTGTGAGACTTTCTTTTACTCTCTCTTCCCCTTTGTGTGTGTTTTATGCTCTTCTTATACTGATTGCTTCTTATAAATCAAGTGTTTCTAAGGCAAGTTTTATTATTTATGAGGGCATGTAAGATAAAATACGGTATAAAAGTTTTGTGCTTTGAATCATTCAACATTCAACAAGCCCTTCACTGTAATGTCTTTGCCTTATTTTTAACAGTCTAATAATAATAATTGAACAGGTGTTTTACTTTACAAGCAAATGTTTACTAGCCATAGCTCCATATCTGGTGGAAAAAAGGGCAACGCCAGGTTTAACAATGAGGTGTGTATTAGTTTGTGAGACACACCGGCTTGCCAATCTCCTGAAGAGAGCCCCAACCTTCATTTAAATTTCAGAGTCTTTCTGCATGTGTCCCAGAGAGCATAATTTGCCAGCCTCCATGACATACTGGCTTTGTTGTGAAGGAAAAAACAGGACTAATCAATGATGCAAAAGGCAGTGAGGCTCTCTCACATTTGTATACAGTTGAACAAAAACTGTAAACGGTATACACGAATAAACACGATTGACCTCTATGAACTTCCTCCTCTCCCACAGCCTACTGAATTTCACCTGCGGTACAGCTCACAAGATAATCTCAAACCAGATTGTTAGAATATTTGCAATATATACAATAATAGTTAGAATATGCTGGGTAGGTATTAAAACCTCAAGGCATTCTAATTAACAAGAACATTCATTTTAATTTGTCCATGGAAAATCTGAGATTTTTCCTTATGCCCTAAGATTTACCCCACAAATGACAGTAGAGATGCTCTCTATTTTCCACAGGTGGATGTGAAACGTGCCTCCGCGGCCCTCATCCTCACCAAATGATCCAGAAACCAATGTCCTCTACAGGAGCAGCAGGTAAAGCCATCTGCCCAGTTACATGTTTCAGAATTAGAAGCATTTGATCATGGACCATTGGATCTTAAGTGCATAAAAGTATTAAGTATGTTTGGCTTCCCTAACCACCTTTTCATATTTTGTTACGTGTAAACAATATTATGAGACATCGTTAATCAATGTCATGACAAAATCTAGGGAATCATTAAATTAATTATTTTTGGTGGTTGGTTATAAAGGGATGAGACATCAGGTGTTGAAGCTGAACTGAAGCATTTTCTCAGAGGAGGGAATAAAATGGCTCAAATTGAATGAGAAAATAATCAGCAGTATAAAAACAAAACAAAATATGAGCTCAAATGGATTTTAAAAAGAGCTTTAAACCAACACACAGTGATGGATCTTCATAAGGCCTCATTTCATAAGTTAACAGCCAACAGATATGTCAGGAAAACAACAGTATGTGATTGTTGTTGTTTGATCTTTTAGAGCCTTGGTTCTCAGCCAGATGGTCGGGACTCACTTGGGGCCTCAGGAAACTTCCAAAAAGGCCTCAATATCGCTTAAGACAAAACAAGCATTAAAATATACTACTAAACTAATGAAAATCAAGATATATCTTATTTTAAATCATCCCCTTACTTATTTGACTTTTTCATTAAAGAACTAGGGTTCCCACAGTCTTAGAAATCCAAGATATATGAGGTAGCCTCATTATTTCTAGACCTGGAAAAGTCTTGCAAATTAACTACATACTATATATTAAATTATATGGGGATTTTATATAATGAATATAGTTATACCAAGCTCTAAAATATTTTATCAGGTAAAAATTGTGAACTGTGAATCATGACCAACTGCAAAGGTGAATCAAAACCTTCAATAAAACAAAAAACAATGTCATTTTTATCTACCAACATTAAAGTACTGCAAAAACATCCATACTTTGCATCTGGCGCATGTTACCTCAACATGATTTAACGTTTCTCTGTAGAACACTATTTATCATTGATTTAAATCCATTCTTTTTATTTCACAACCAGCATCCATCTGAGGCTGCATATAAGGTTGTTTTCTGGTGTCATGCTTAATATTATCAGATAAAATCAACTCAATAAATCTGTAAACATATTCTGAGTCAGAATTCCATGAATGCAAGGAAAATAGACTACATTGATAATCTGCTGCCGCTAATGGACATGAGGCTAAATCTCTTGAGAAGAAATTAGATTATCAAACTATTATTTCCTCCTCATCCGTTGATGACAAGAACACCTTGCTGGAAATGTCTCAGTGAGTTGATGCATCATAATCAGACACAACAGGCAATGCTAAATGGATATTGGCACATCACATCAATTAGCATTATTGCTAAGGTAATTGAGAGGAGCACAGCAGGAGATTAAGTTTTAATCTTTCGCACATGGCACAAAGGCAGAATCAGTTCCTGCACCACTGTGAAGCCTCACAAGAATCACAATATAAACAGGTAATGCAATCTGTAGCCTGCCACTTTAGGGATATATAAAATGTCTTCTATCTCACAGACACATCTAATTCATGCCGCAGATAAATCACCCACCTTTTACATGGGAGAGAAAGAGAGAGAAGAGAGGGAGAAAAACAAAGCAGCAATCAGCAATCCTACCACATAATCTTAAAGCAGGTGTTGGGAGGAAAAAAATGAAAACATGAAAAATGAGACAGCCTTGGAGTGAGAGGGTAGACGGCATGCATTCTGCAAGTGTATCAGACGAATCGGGAGACGCATACTAATGCTTCCATGATTAAACACGATCTCGTTGCTCCATTCAAATTCTCACATTGCACCACAGTTGCAACAACGTTCGCGGGGTCTGGCAGATGGGCTGCTATTACAGAGCACATCAGGAACAAATAATCTTTATATTCTTGTGGTCAACGCTGCTCATTTGTTTTAAGGACGTTTCATGGGCACAAATTTGTGGGGAAACAGAGGAGAGATAAAAAAACAGGGTGGTCAATATTTCTATTATTTTAATATCTAAGTTAATATTAAAATTTATAAATATAATATTGTTCAAAGTTAATTCAGATTTATTCTTAACACATTGATGTCAATTAAAGCTACAATATGTAAGATTTTTGTATTAAAATATCCAAAAATCACTTGCAAAGTGTGATATATTTCCTGCAGTTGTGTACAATATCCCAAAAATTCCCAAAGATTTTTAATTTCAGAGAAATTCCAATTTTAAATAATGGCTCGTCCATGTTTACTTGTCGCATATCAATGACGTGTTATCCCTGGTTTCCGCTCGTACTGCCATAGTAACCATGGCGACAGATGTGGACAACTGAGTTACGTCTAGCGGCACGCTGTTGTTGTTTCATTCAAACATTATGGACCATGGCAAGCAGACTTTGTGACAAAAGGAGACTAAAACGAGGATCAATATCAGCAATCAGCGTGGCGTTTTTCGAGATGCCGAGAGCTCCACGTCCGCGACTAACTTCGACTTGACAGAGACGGCGCTCTTGCATGTACTTTATTAGACGGGTGAGCACATGTACATAAAACTAATGAATGTTATAGCTCAACATGATGAAATGTTTAGAATATGATTAGTATGTTATTCTAATGTTGATCTAGCTTACTGATAGTCTCATATAACCAACAAACTAACACATAGAACAACATTATAACTTTCAACACACTCAAATGCAACTTTAGTGTGATAGTGTAGACTAAGTGAAACAGCGCTGCGTTACCTCAAGTTTCATTCGTCTACTAAACTGACCTGTGTGAGTATTAATTCAGCACTTGCAGGTAGTTCGGTAGAATTAAATGTCCTTATTCCTTTATATCCGCGGGACTCGCGTGTGGCGCTGATATCTGTCTCTCATTAGCAATCGCGCCCTGCTTCATAACAGTCATGTTAAAAACATCAATGTATTCACTCATCCATAAACAATATTAGATCCATCACCATGACGACAAGTTCCATAATTCCGCTTATGCGTCATCAACCTACGTCTTTGTTATTGTAAGAGGTTAGCGACCCCTAGCGACGAAAAATTTACATATTGTAGCTTTAATGTCCAAAAAGTTTATTCAATCAAAAGTCATTAAAAGTTTCTATTAAATCAAAATAACCCCCCTTTTTTTTGGGAAAATATCTAAATTATATTCAAAAGGAACAAGATAATAGTACATCTGCAGCAGAAAGAATATTCAAGGGAACTGAAGGGCATGAGAGAGGAAAAGAGAGATGCTTTCAAAAGCACTAACCTCCAGTTTGAGATATTCATTCTGCTCTTTGGACAGCAGGCTGAGGATAGAGCTGCTGTGTTTGCGTGTCCGGACCAGGACCTGAATCTGCGTGTGTCTGGCCGGAAGCGTGAAGGCCAGCTGAAAGTGTATGTGACTCCTTCCATCAAAAGAATACTCCGGGACCTCTGTGAAACACAAATGTGTTCTTCAAATGCAGTCCTTAAAAATGCTGCATAAACACTACAGTGAAAAACACACTGTGAGAATATCGCAGGATGCGATTACATAAAGCAGCTCTACAAATTCATAACACTTCTGAATGCGATTTGTGCCAAGATTTAGTGTGTGTGAAAATCCTGCCTGGGTGCTAACACTATCCCTCCTACACAGAGCAATTCAAAGATATTCACTGGCCCACTAAAAATGTTTCCACATCCATTCAGTCATCCTCTTTAGTAATGACTTATCTGCTTTATCTTCAAAGCCTCAGTCTCTCTCACCTCCCACTTATTTAAATAGTAGTTGTCCCAAAGTTTCCAAGCTATGTCTGAGTAATTACCCTTTTCACACTGATGCCCGCTGTACCCAGGTGTGCACTGACAGCTGAAGGAACCCCACTCGCCGTGGCAGCGGCCCCGGGTCCCGCAGGAGGGAAAGCCCATGTTCACACAGCTACTGTCCGTCATCAAACATCCTGGAGTACTGCCAGAGGAGTCGGCCGGTGAACCTAGGTCATAAAACTGAGAGAGAGAGAGAGAGAGAGAGAGAGAGAGAGAGAGAGAGAGAGAGAGAGAGAGAGAGAGAGAGAGAGAGAGAGAGAGAGAGAGAGAGAGAGAGAGAGAGAGAGAGAGGAGACAGAGTCAAAGTGAGGGATACAGACTATCAGAAGTCATGTAAACACTGAGAGAGGACCAAAAGAAAGTGACTCAAAGACTGGAAATATAAATAAGGCAGAAAATAATGGTCAGGATAGGCCAAACTGGGGGGCCTTGAGAAGAGATGGAAAAAAGAAAGTTCATTTTATCTTATTTGTGCATTCACCTTTAATCCAGCCTGCCATAATGAATATCACTATGCCGAGCAGGCCAAAGCCACTTAAAAAAAGCAGGCCTGCAGCACTCTGTATTAACAGAATGGGGGAACCTTGAGGTCTTAAATTCTCTTCACAAGAGAACAACCATGCAACTCATTACATCAATTTTTCCTTTCATCTGATGACTCCTATTTATTCATGCCCACTCCTCTTAATGTCATGTAATTGAAGTGGCTACAGCATGAGTTTGACCCTGTGCGGGAACAAGTTGCACCCGGAGCACAGCTGATTTACTTGCAGATAAATAAGCAGAAGGACTGCGTTAATTTAGACAGGTTGGTTTATTGTCATTTGTCTCCTGATAAAGAAAGAGGTGAAATCTCCTGAGCCAGTGTGGAAACATTGGACCTAATACAGGCTAACACAAGACATGACCAATAGAAAGAAATCATTTATAATGTTATCTTATAAAGAGAGCAATAAAGACAGGTCATTTACAGTAAAGCTACTGATCAATAGTGAAATTCATTCAGCAGTATTATATTTCTGAAAAATGACAGTTGTCCATGGAAACTATAACTGACCATTAACTCAAAAGTTTGGGGTGAGTACGATATATTTTTAAAGACATGAATACATGAAAGGATAGTAGCATTCAATAGTCATCTACTGTATTAATGAATAATGCCAGTTGTCTATATAGTAACACTATCACTGACCACTTGTTTCCTAAAAAGCTGTGCTCGGTTCTTTCTCTCAAATTAAAGTAAGCTAAAACTAAAAATAACTGCACTTCAAATCAATATTTTCATGTATTCAATTATTTGGTAAGTAGTCATGCAATAGGTAGGACAATGTACAGCCAGCCGGCCATTATCGCAAACCCCTCTGCTTAGATATTTCCTCATTAGCAATATTAATGAGATAATTACTGGCTGACTATACATTATTCCAGGAAACTTTACTTGTAGTCCTGGTGAATGTGTGTTTGCTTCATACTGATCTTTCACAGAGTAATGAATGTAAGCACTGCCTGTGTTGTCTGCCTGAAACCATCTACACTGCTGTTACCTTCAGTGAATCCTTATTGATTCAGTTCAAGAATGTTCTTTATAAGTTTGTGTTTTACTGAAATGTTAATTCTGGAAGTGTTTTATTAGAGGGTCTGTTTAAGTGTCCTGCAATTGACTGGTGAACATGACCTGGCTGTGCTTTGGCTACTCATAACATCTGACCAATGATGCTGATATATATATATATATATATATATATATATATATATATATATATATATATATATATAGTTATAATATTTGTTTTTATTATATATATATATATATATATATATATATATACACACACACTATATTTATATAGTTATAAATATAGCTGCGAGCAGCGATGACGGCCCCAAGCCGGTGACACAGCCAACCCGGTGCCTTGTACTGTATATATACACACAGAGTATAAAGCATAAATGAGTATACACCCCCTCTAAAAGTTACCAGATTCAGCAATTACTCTTTACGTAGAAGACCTATTAGGGTTCCATGAAGATATAATGTTCCAGCAAGTCTACTTGATCGCCAAATTACCAAACAAGCATGTCTACATTAATCAGGAACATTAGATTTTCTTATCAAAGTGTTCAAATTTTGTGTTGCAAAAATGAGAACACCCTCCTGAAAGTTACAAAATAAAAATTAAATAAAAAAATGTTCTGGTGCAGTTTTTGTAGTACAGTGAAAAGTGACTGGTCCTCCCAGAGAAGTTTGGTGGTAGTAAAGTTCTGAGGAATGGGGGAGTTGTGCTTTATCAAAGGTTTCATGAAATCACATACAAAATCTTGAAACAGGAGATGCTACCTTCTCCTTAATTCCTGCATTGTTGGGCACTTTTTCAACATGACAGTGACTATAAATTCTCACAAGGTGAAAAAAAGTATTTCACCCAACCTTAACTCTATCGGGCACCTGTAGGGCAACACTCCCCATCAAACACCAGGGCACTGAAGGAGGTGAAAATTAGATGTGAAAATTTGTCATGAACTTGTTCACTTTATGCCAAGAAGGATCAGAGCAGTAGTTACGGAGGACATACTACGTACTAGAATATTAAATGTTTCTTTGATTGAATTAAGGGTCATTTTTGCAACCCCAAAGGTTGGGATCAAAATATTTTTTTTAAAGGAGTCTCTTTTGTTCACCAAATTTGTATGTATTTGATTAAAAATACAGTAAAACAACAATACTTACACTTTAACACTTCTTTTTCTAAATTCATCCTGTGATGGAAAATCTAAATTTTGTAAAATGTAAATGTCTTTACTGTAACTTTTAAACAATTTAATGCATCTTTGCGGAATGAAAGTATTAATTTCTTAAAAAAAAATAAAAAAAATAATCCTACATTGCTTTGTTTTGTCAATGTTGTTACTGCCCTAGGTTGTTTTATTTCAGTTAAAGTCACTCTTGGATCAGCCATACTGCTGCTCATTCATGTGTTTATTTCCTAATGAAAAACATTTAGTAAAACTTTTATAGTAACTGTAAATGACTTTTGTGACTTCTTCATAGTTGGAGCCGAACGACCCATTCTCACAAGTCTCACTTTTTATTTTGATTTGCTGTGGTTGCATTTGTGGGCTGCTTGTTTTTGGTGAACACCTCTGCAAGGTTGACCTTTTCACCATAAGGTTTAGGGTTGTTGGGTTTATTTTTTTCCTTTAGTTTGGATTTAGTAAAGGATTGCACTTTCTCTTTAATGGGATTCATAGCTCAAGTAAACCTGTGTGACCTTTTAAGTAACATACTGTAGTTCCCTGCATGTACCTCCCAAGGTGGAGCAGTAAATGGCATAATATCCTTAAATCTTGAAACCACTTTGCCATGCACCCCATCACACTGTGTATTTGCCACCAAAAAGCCTACTTAGAACTCTCACGGGTCAACAACAGGGAAAGAGGAAAAGGACGTAAACCATCTGAGAAAACTGAGTGGGCAGAAGAGTTTAAAATAGCAATTCTACCTCTGTACTTCCTCCTTCCACAGTCTATGACCTGCTCTCCAGTCAAGCTGCAGTAGCCTAAGTGAACCCTTCTATGCTGTTCCTGTGTGTCTGATGACCACTGGTCAAGTGTTTTAGAGTCAAGAACTTTCAGCTGAGTC
The DNA here is from genome assembly GCF_029890125.1 of Rhinichthys klamathensis goyatoka. NCBI lineage: Eukaryota > Metazoa > Chordata > Actinopteri > Cypriniformes > Leuciscidae > Rhinichthys > Rhinichthys klamathensis. The sequence continues at coordinate 1,429,056 of NW_026606573.1, read as the reverse complement.
ACGGTGTTAAAATGAGAAACAAACAACCACCCACCATTACAAACCTTCACATGATAACGTGGGGCGAGATCACAGATCGGTTAAAAAGACAAGTGGCATGGTCATTTATAACTCAGTTGAAATAACTCTTCTTATAAAACTAAAATCTGACAGCGTCTGCAAGCCCTATGAGGTCATGGTAAGCATCTTTGCTTGTCCATATAGGGGCAGTATAAAAATATACCGAATTTTCGACTCATCAGAATTCTGTAAAAACAAAAAAGTATCATGTTTACACAAAAATATTAAGCAGCAAAACTTTTTTCAACATTGATAATAATAAGAAATGTTTCTTGAGCACCAAATCAGCAGAACATTCATTAATTTTTTTTTATACAAAAAAGTGCAATTATACATTTAAAGCTGCAGTAGGGAGTTTTGAGAAAACGTTGACTTAGCCTGAAAATTTGAACAAGGACAACTTACAGGTCCCACCCCCTTGCTCTCTGCTGCGCTACAGCCCTCCCTCCACAGCTCGTCCTCCACAGCGGAGCCTGTCGGGAACGCGCAGGCTAGTAAACAGGGCCACCGATAACAGCGGATAAAAAGTTATATGGCACATTCACTAATAGGAACTAAACGTCAATAATATGCTTTACATTGACTATGGCCTGCCCATACTTTGACTACAAACTTGGTCCTCAAATCATTATGTATTTTGCAATAGCCTACATGTAACTTTATAACGTTGCACTCTTTATATAAGTTATAAATAGCTAGTAAGATAACGTTAATATAACGGTAACTAACGTTACAGTATGTAAGTATTTATTCTAGCGATATATAATGCTAGATAAGGTGTGCTAGTACATTATTTCAGCAACATGACAAGCCAGTGAATTAGCAGGTTTCAATTGTTGCTTACCAGAGTGCGTGACATTTTATCTACATGTTATGCGGCTACAGTTTTGACACCGAGTCAATGGGCTCTGTGTAATTCTTTCTTTTTCGCTTGTTTATCGTCATCGGTCTTTTTTCTTTTACTTCTTTGTTTTATGAGCAGGTGTCACTCGAGAATTGGCAGTTTAGGTTGTTTCTCCGTCATAAGCACAGCTGCAGCACGCCGGCAATCTTGAGTTTGAACGACGGCTCGCGCTGTGCTCGCGTACACGAGCGTGATTGACACTGCTAAGACATTCCTCCTGGCTCTGATTGGTTGTTTCTGACCGGGAGTGTGTATTTCTGCAAATGGCAATAGGACCACTGGGAGGAGCCAGAAGAGCTTGATTTTTTTTCACAGATTATCTGTCTCATATTCTACTGTCAGGACATAATGACAGTTTTAACAAATATGTAAAAAATATTTTTTACAAAAGTTACCTACAGCAGCTTTAAATATAAAAGGTTAAGGCTGCGTCATAGTAAGGCTCCATATCTAGACTGCAACTTCATCAAGCTCCGTCAAATTTCTCAATTTGAAAGATACTTGGAAGGCAGTCTCCGTTGCACACATTCCAATTCACAAAAAGCAATTAGCGGAAAAGGAAGCGGTTCTGAGCTTGTCCAATTTCATTGTGTAATGAAAGATTGTACGGGTCTAGGAAGGACGCAGTCTCACTAGGATGCAGCCACTGGTCATTGAATCATTGACTCCACCGTTCGCTAAAAAAATCATTCAGTAACACAGCTGTATGTTGCTCAGACATGGCAGCTTTTCTGCTGTGGCTTTGTTTTGAACTATTTGAACTATTTTTCCTAGAGCAAAAACAGTCAATATTGCGTCTAAAATCTCTTCTAAAGGTCACTTAATATTACTTCATGCTACTTGTTTATTGAACTGTTGTTTAAAATCAATGTCACATTTGCAATCGTTCTAAAATGATGGAAAACGACACTCTTAGTCCCTTTCATTTGCCCCTTCAATAAAATCAAGAAAACCTCACCTTGCTGTCCACAATGAGGTTTCGGATACAGCCAGTGAAGTGCTTGTGTTGAAGTTGTGGGTAAATATATGGCAGGTTCTCATTCACTCCTCCTAGCTGAAGCACCTGCGTCATATTCAGATGCCTGAAAGCACATCAGAAGAGACCCTTGCCATTAATGTGCTGTATGTTATGGAGAGTTAATTTTCCTCTAGAGATTAACTCATTAAATTCATTTGACCTTTTAGATTGAGACCTTTGTGTGACTATCAATATTTCAAGACGTTATTGAGTTCATAATTGGAATGAGGCTCATATGTAGAGTGAGAAAGAGGAAGGTAATGATTGTTTCATTGACTGGTGTTCTGTGTCATGGTATCATGGTGGAGGAATGGCTTCTTTGGCACTATAACTTTACTGGTTCATCAGGGCGATATTTTTAACACTTTAAACAAACATAAGTTGGTGTGAAAAGAGAAATATAAAGGAAGAGAAGTGCTTTACTTGTCCATATTCGGTGTAATGCCAGTAACTTCACAGGAAGTGTGGTCTTCAGTAGTTAGCCAGCTGCCCACTCCCTCCATCTCCATGATAGTGGCTCCCGCACAGCGGTCAAGTGTAAAACGCACCTCCTGGGAACAAACGTGTGGAAGCAAGGAACCTTTATTAACACACAAATGTAGGAATTTGACTTCCATGAAACACCACAATTAAATGGCGGCATATTAAACGTTCTGAGACTGAACATTTTTTTATGTAGCACCAATGATGTACATGTAAAATTATTAATAATAATAATTTTGAATAGGGCCGGGACTTTAACGCGTTAATTAAGATGAATTAATTACAGACTTTAACGCGTTAATTTCCACCAAAAATAATTTTAATCGCACTTATTTTTGCACCGCGGCTCGTCCGCGCCAATAGGCAGTAGCGGTCGATAGGGCGTCTATCTATATGATGTCTATGTTCATGACATGGTTCATGATGAAGAAGCTGACGAGATCGCTTGCTTCATAGATCGCCTAGATCGCTTTGGTTGGCCCCGTGGATGGGAAATTTTGTTATAAAAAACGAACGGATGGAAGCGTCGATAAGAGCATGGTTGTGTGCAAGTTACGCAACAAGGAATTCGCTATTGCTATTAGTGTAGATATTGCTACACTTAATGACAAAAATTGAAGAGTTCAGATGCAAAAGCCTCTAAATGCCATCTGACATTTTCTTCCAAAATGATAATTTTTATCAAGCTCGTATATTTAAATTAAGTAATTTCACTTAAATGACAATTAATGGGTAATTTTTCTTGCCATTTAAGTGAAATTATTGAACTTAAATATACGAGCTTGACAAAAATGATCATTTTAGAAGAAAATTTCAGATGGCATTTAGAGGCTTTTGGATCTGAACTCTTCAATTGCACTGGTCTGCTGGACTTGGTTGAACAAAAATAAACAATATGTCGTTGATTAAGCTTATGTATTGTCATTATTCATTGGTATACTAAAAATCCATGTGAAAAAAATTACTTCTCACTGTTCTCAGGTCAAATATTTATGCAATTAAAATGCGATTAATTTCGATTAATTAATTACAAAGCCTCTAATTAATTAGATTAATTATTTTAATCGAGTCCCGGCCCTAATTTTGAAGCAAACCACTTATTTTCCCTTTAAATGTATTTAAGATATTGAATCTGTATTGAAGTTTTTACAACAAACTTCATAGAAATGTGTTAATGTTATTTCTGTTTGGGTTCAATTCTACACCGCAAAAACACCGCTGAAAAATACAAAACAAATAAATCAATTGGGAAAAGAGAGACAGCAGTCACATTTAGAATGTAACGATTATTTTCATGTTTTTCTTTAGCTGTCGTCTCTACGACCCTAAACAGAACTAATGTAGCATTTTTCAAGGATGATGTTTGAGTTATATGATCAAGTTAAAACATTGTTTATAAAAATACTTCTTATACAAATTTGGAAAAGTATCAGCCAGATACATCAATGTTAGGTACATATTTCTAGCTAATAAAACATCCGGTAACACTTTATTTCGATAGCCCTCTTAAGACATTCTACTATAGTGTAACTGCTTAATATTTACTAACACTTAATTTTGATGGTCCCCCCAACATATTTTCTCGATGCCTTAATAAACTTTTCAATCAAAGTTTTAGTGAAATGGACTTACAATCATACACTTAAATCATACACAGTTGTTCAGTGTATGATGTAAGGGTATGATTGACAGTCCATTTCACAAAAAAATGAGAATCACACACTTTCAGACTTTACAGTTGCTCTGAACACAACAAACTCATACAGTTTTAGGAGATGCATGACAAATGAAAACCAACGTGTTCTAAAATTGGCTAAAAATATCACACATATAAAATCTGAGTCAGTGGCCATTATACACTGGCTCAGACTTTCTGCAACTAACATTGACTCATCCAGACTGTAAATAGGGACAAAAATCTGGGCAAAAGTCATCTAGAGTTTCCAGCTTTTAAATGTCTTTTAGAGATTATTACATTTCTTTTGCTTGTACAGACACTTAAATCACCAAGTCTTCTCACCAACATTTTTAACTCTGGAAGAAGACAAACTTCACACTCTTTCTCCACTCTCTGTGGAGGCTAAAGCCTCAGGCATGGTATTATTAAGCACATAGCATGTCAAGAAGCTAAAAAGTTCCAACTTGCAATGTTCCCTTCACACACAGCAGGACGCTTACATCCTGTTTGCATTGAACAATAAGGATTATAATTTGAAGAAATTTCAGACTGACCCTAAGGCAAATTCCACCCCAGCAAGACTACTTGCAAGACAAGCTAGCACTACAACAGCGACTAGCAGCAACGACAAAGAGGCCTTTGGATCTGAAACAGTTCTGGCAACACTGAATACAATACAAATTAGCACACTAAACAATGTTTGGGATCAAGTAAACCCAGCTAACAGCTGGAACCACAGTTCCTCTGTCCCTCTCGGGCTGTGAAGATGGTTTCAGACCAGATAGTAAGACTTTGACGTCTTGCACAGAAGTACTGAGGTGTATTATTGGAAGAAGCTGCCGAAGAGAGACGGGCCGCCGCTCGATTAAACACGGCAGTCAGTCGCTTGCTAACGGTGAAGGCTTACTTTGCTGTTGCTCCTCACGTCCAGTCTGTGCCACCGTCTGTCCGCTACATTCACGTTGCCCGGCAACTGCAGGACCAATGTACCCGAGCCGTGGTTAATTTTCAGGGTGGGGGTGCCGTCAATCAGTTCTGAGAGAGAAGAACAGAGAGAGAGAGAGAGAGAGAGAGAGAGAGAGAGAGAGAGAGAGAGAGAACAACATAGTTGGACTGTTAAAACCCAAATACAGGACTACAAAGGAGTGGAGGATGGTTATAAAAACTCAACCTTGAACAAACACACACTGCCTAAAAACTACCAAGTAAAAGTGTTTTATAAGTTCAACTAGCAGCAGGCTTTTGACTAACAAATGTATCACGTAAACTCGCGCTTTGTTTCACATTACAGGGTCAAGTAAGCGCTGCAGAGCCTGTCGCAATTACGATTATATTATCCTCTGGCATAATAGGAAAAACATATTATGGAAAGTTCTTCTTTTTGTCTGAGTTAGTCGATTGGCAAATTAAAAATTAATGAAGCCAGGAAGACTCCCCTAAGCATCGTATATTCTGACAGAGTCTGAGCATACAGGCAGAAATGCCTTCAACTAATTTCCCATTTATCAGCAGGATCTTTGCTGTTAAATAAGCCCGCCGTGCCTATTTTGGCCGATATGTCTGTCTGTCGTTTGTCTCACCAACCTGCTTTCCGGAAACAGTGTCTTTCAATTCTCCCTCTATTTTCTTATTTTTCATCCTCTTGAGTTCTCCCTTTGATGCACTCTTTTCATTCCTGTAAATAACATGCACTTCCTCTCAGCTCGGCTATGTTGCACTGTCTGGCGCTCACCATCTGCAGACCATGAAACTGAACTTTCGTTGGTTACAGTGTTTTTTTTATACCGTATGAGACGATAATGTATAAGATGAACTGCAATTAAGCAACACTAGACGCTTCTCAAAACACATGTACCCACTTCATTAGCTTAAATCAAATGATTGACTCTCCAGACATATTGTCCGGGCTAATTCCCTCACACCGTCATTAAAACTGGCTGATTTATGTCGTCCGTCTGTGCTTATTCTCGCTGTCACTCTATTTATCTTATTATTTCTTGCACAGAGTGTTTCAGCAAGTGAATGTCTTCCATCATCATCCCCTGCATGGTTTAACCCATTCAAGCGGCTCATGAGTGCTGAGGGACTTTGTCTCACTCTCGCGGTTGAGGGGGAGTTTGGTTAGCACATGCTGTGAGACAAATAGAGCAATAATGGAAATAATGGCTCAGAAGTACTGTTTAATAAAATTGCTCGGTACTTTGCAGGTGTTAGTTAAGTAGGTATTACTCTGGTCAGCTACTGTTTTATATGGTGAACAAGACTTTTTGGTGTATAACCCATTAGTGCAGATAAAATGAGATAACCCCTCATCTTGTTTAAACTTACCTTTTGTTAAAATTTTTGTTTTCTCTCTCAAACTTTGTTATAATATTCCCACATTTAATTAATCAATTCTTCAAATTATTTTTAAAATCTACTACTTATCTTTAAATGCTGTAAATTAATGCTTTATGAATGGAATACATTTATTGTGATAATCAAATTTACATGTAAATTCACAATATTTACCTTGTCACCATTTAATTTTAAGTGTTTGAATTCAAAAAGGTACACAAACAGGAAATAACAAATGAACAAGTACATAAAACACAGGCTTACGACTCTAAATGCATGACAGTGAGTTTGTTTGCGCTTGAGTGAATTAATCTCAATTGTAACAAATATCAGTCTATGCACTGTCATGTTGTGCACTTTGTGTGTACAATAAAAGTATATGGAAAGTGTTACAACTCTCCCTGTTAGCTCGCCATAATATTTTAAATATTTCCAAATAGAAATTATAAACCCCCCAAAATGTCCTTTATTAACTCATGATTCACACAGCTGACTGAAATAAACTTTATAAACTCTTCAGAGTTTCTGAAACTGTTTCTATCTTGGCGGTTTCCAATGGTATCATTGACTTCTCTCTCAGCCTTTTTCTCTGGTGTCTCCGGGCTAACTCCCGATGGTATCAGAGTGTTGAGCTGGAGATAACAGTGAACATGCTGGGTGCGGAGCAGTGCTGCTGTAATCTGGGCTGAGAAGCCCTTTTTAGAGGGAAGCCCCTGAGAACAGACAACTGCTCCCCTACACTGATTCTGTCACCAATCCTGTCCCAGACATGAAGCTGCCGACTGAGAGCAAGACCATGTCTTCTCTGGCTGACATGACATTTTAGGTAGAGTGCAGATGAAGTAGGATTGAGAAAGGAAGGGCAACAGCAGTGAAAATGAGAGATGGAAAAGGTACAAGTCTAGGGTTGGTATTGATTTGAAAGGACTGAAACTAGGGGAAGTAATGAATGTGTCTCTGTAAGACAGACGGAAGAGGAAGTGACTATTGGAAGTTTCTAAAGGCCATGACACACCAAACCATCATCAAAGAACTAGTGGTAATGAAAGCTGACTATGTTGTTGGCTCTCGACCCATGTGTCTGGGCCAAAAAGTTGTGCTCGAACACACTGTAAAGACTATAGCCAACGACCAACTAGCAGTTTTGCACCTGCGTGAGAGGAAATGACGATCATAAGAGCAGGGTGGCAATAGCCAACAAGTCACGGCGCCTTAAAAACTCTCCAAACGAGGAGCATAGACCATAAAGTCCAAACAGGAAAACACTTCACGTTTCGGTCACATGTGACCTTTCTCAATGCCTAGTAGTCTATAGTCATCATTCAAAAGTGGAAACAAAATTAGGACTGCATACTTTTTTACCCCTAAGCAAAAAACAAAAAAGAATGTGAGTATATCGGTAACTTAACCATTTTGAATATGAATCATGTTGATTACTTTCTTCATTCCAGACAGCTGTGTCGAGTTTTGGAATACTCAGGTAAGATGAGGTAAAATTAGAACCACCTTCTCTGTGTACCCCTCTTGACTTCATTGTTTGCTCGCTTTCATCACTTTCACTTTTCTTCTCTTGGAATGGTTTGCTGTACAGCCAATCAGAGTTCTCTCTTTCACGGACGGATTGTGACTTGTGCCAATGGTGCGGAACACGCCACAAAAACTGAGCTAACAGACCCTCAACAATGTCCCGGCGTTGGCTGATAACCGACCACCGGCTTGGTGTGTCACAGCCTTAATATACAGATGAAAACCAGGAAGAGAGAGAGAGGAAGAGAGAAAACAGGGTGAGGGGACACATGGTTTGATCTGGACCTCTGGCCAGCACTTTCAGTGTTACATATGTAAATGTCATATACAGGGAACACAATCTGTATATGTAATTAGGCTGCAACATGTTTTTGCTCTCAGAAACGATCCCTCGGCAGTCACAGGGGGTCGTCTGTGCTCTCTGCTCCTCATCCCTAATTCATACTGGTCTCCCTGCAACATCACTGCACATTAATCCCTCTGTCAGCAGGAGGGAAGATAAAGGGAGGCCAACCTCCTCCCCTCGGATCCCCCTCAAATGCATTTTCACTTTAAGCATAAGAAATGGCTTCTCTTTGCGGGTCCTAAGGGACGAGCAGGAGGGCCGATGGCTTATGGACCCTGAAAACCCCACCCAGTGGCCCTCACATCAGTGGCTCAGGAAATGAGCTGAAATATTGTAAGTTGAAAGGGATATTTGAGAACTGCTGTGGCATGATGAGTCTGAGAGGGTTCACTGTGAAGCAGGTTTCTGCAAATTGACCATAATGCACACATCACACTCTGGGTGTAACTGTATCTCTGTGCTCACTTTCAAATTCCAGACGCTCCTCGTATGTGTGTGTGTTTGAGTGTCTAAAAGCTCACAAACACTTTCATAAACACTTCACAGTTCCTAAAATATTTTTACGCCATTTTCATTGACTGATGATAATAAAAATAGGCTAAAACAAAGGTTTTACTTCATATTTCCTATCTTTCATGGATTCTACCAGATATTGATAAATATTGATTATTTTACACACACACAGGTTATAAATGTTATGTTTTTGAAAGTATAATATATATATATACAGTATATATATATATATATACTTCTTTCAAAAACATAACATTTATAACCTGTGTGTGTGTGTAAAAAATAATCAATATTTATATATATATATATATATATATATATATATATATATATATTTATTTGGGCTGCACAATCAATCGCAATGAAACTGCACGTGCTTTGGCAAAGGCTGCGATTATTCTATGCACAGCTTGTCAGACACGCCAAATATGCCCGGCCGCAGAAGTACAATAATGCACATCATTCCAGGAAATCCCTATCGGCTGAATAAACAGAAGATTGAGACGCTTTGATTAAACATGACTAATAAACACACAACTGCCTTATTATGTGTAAGAAGCCAAATCATCTTACAGAAGGATGCTCAACTGTCGTTATGAAGGTTTTGGAAAGATGTTTGACGCTTTTTGCTTTTTCAATGCAAGTGACTCAAACTCACAGTGCTTTCAGATGGAGCAGCGTTTACAGAGCCGTACATCAAAAAACCTTTGCGATTTCATAATCTCGATAAGCCAAATCGGGTTAAGTACGATTTCATGGAAATTGAGATTAATCGTGCAGCCCTAATATATTCAGTATATATATTAAAAAAATTATTTATTCCTGCAATGGCAAAGCTGAATTTCCAGAAGCCATTACTCAAGAAACATTTCTATTAAACTCCTATATTAATATTGAATGAGGGCTATAATATATTTTATATATAAATATGTGCATGTATATACACTCACCTAAAGGATTATTAGGAACACCTGTTCAATTTCTCATTAATGCAATTATCTAATCAACCAATCACATGGCAGTTGCTTCAATGCATTTAGGGGTGTGGTCCTGGTCAAGACAATCTCCTGAACTCCAAACTGAATGTCAGAATGGGAAAGAAAGGTGATTTAAGCAATTTTGAGCGTGGCATGGTTGTTGGTGCCAGACGGGCCGGTCTGAGTATTTCACAATCTGCTCAGTTACTGGGATTTTCATGCACAACCATTTCTAGGGTTTACAAAGAATGGTGTGAAAAGGGTAAAACATCCAGTATGCGGCAGTCCTGTGGGCGAAAATGCCTTGTTGATGCTAGAGGTCAGAGGAGAATGGGCCGACTGATTCAAGCTGATAGAAGAGCAACTTTGACTGAAATAACCACTCGTTACAACCGAGGTATGCAGCAAAGCATAAAGATGGGCTACAACAGCAGAAGACCCCACCGGGTACCACTCATCTCCACTACAAATAGGAAAAAGAGGCTACAATTTGCAAGAGCTCACCAAAATTGGACAGTTGAAGACTGGAAAAATGTTGCCTGGTCTGATGAGTCTCGATTTCTGTTGAGACATTCAGATGGTATAGTCAGAATTTGGTGTAAACAGAATGAGAACATGAATCCATCATGCCTTGTTACCACTGTGCAGGCTGGTGGTGGTGGTGTAATGGTGTGGGGGATGTTTTCTTGGCACACTTTAGGCCCCTTAGTGCCAATTGGGCATCGTTTAAATGCCACGGCCTACCTGAGCATTGTTTCTGACCATGTCCATCCCTTTATGGCCACCATGTACCCATCCTCTGATGGCTACTTCCAGCAGGATAATGCACCATGTCACAAAGCTCGAATCATTTCAAATTGGTTTCTTGAACATGACAATGAGTTCACTGTACTAAAATGGCCCCCACAGTCACCAGATCTCAACCCAATAGAGCATCTTTGGGATGTGGTGGAACGGGAGCTTCGTGCCCTGGATGTGCATCCCACAAATCTCCATCAACTGCAAGATGCTATCCTATCAATATGGGCCAACATTTCTAAAGAATGCTTTCAGCACCTTGTTGAATCAATGCCACGTAGAATTAAGGCAGTTCTGAAGGCGAAAGGGGGTCAAACACAGTATTAGTAGGGTGTTCCTAATAATCCTTTAGGTGAGTGTATATCTACGCATTTCAAGCTTCTCTATAGGAAACCGATATAAGAAACCGCTTTGGATAAAAGTGCATAATGTATGAATAAATTCTACAGGACGTACCTTTACATCCTTGATTAGACTAAGAAATTAATCAAGTACACCATCTATTCACAAAAGGCATGTTTCTCAATGTCCCTGAACATCACCTACAGCCAGAAGTATTTTCAGTCATGGATAAATTACCTCATGAGGCTTCTTATCATTCAATAAGTATCCTTAATCAAATAAATTAGATTTGTCAGTCTAATTTGTCTATTGATTCGACATGCTCACCCCTCAAATCTTTGGCCAACCTTGAAAAGAGACTGTAACCACCAATAAAACCAATGTGACAAAGACTTCAAGCACGTTTCCGTGCCCATTTCCACCAATGAAAATAAATTGAGGAGGAGGTCAGAGGTCGTCTAAAGAAATTAATCTGGGTTGTAATGAGAAGTAATTCATGCTAGACGGTTTCTCTTTTATACAGATGCCACGTGTGGATTTCATGCTTGGTGCTTGTTTTATAATGTGCGCATGCCTCAAGCGCTTCAACTGATGAGTGAATCACCCATATATACGCGTGCCTTAATAGTAATACACATATGGTTTATAAGGAAAACACGTTTACTCACAAATGTATTTAGAATATCAATATAAAAAGAAATAAATTTCATGCCAATTTTAATTTAAAGCCAAAACTCTTACAGCTAAACTGCCGGCTGGAAATGTTTACTGACCAGCCGTAATGTTCAACTCGCCTCAAACCAATCAAAGCCAAACAAATAGCAACTTCTTGAACTTGGTGAGTTGCTTTCCAGGCAACCAACAGATTCATAATCTATTCGTAAACAACCCATAAGTACTAATACTCACACAGACACACACAAATGATCTTCTGCACACAGGGATGTGTGTGGGAGGCCCCGGGTGTGTTTGCACTATGCAACTGGATTGTATTATCAGTGTCATGAGTGTCTTTAATAAGAAGAGCAGAGGCGTAAAACTGGCAGGCAGCAGGCCAATGATAAAGTTTAATAGGGCCACAGTGAAGAACAGCAGTAAGTAATAAGGTCTGATCGAGTGAAGGCGAGGAGGACTGGAGAGAGAGAGTAATGTACAGAGACTCACACTGTGGCTTCACTTGTTCTGCTGTCCTCCGCACTGCCATTCATCATTATTCATCGCCCGCTTTCTTTCTTTGTTCCACCTTCCCGTTCACACACCATTTTCGTCTCTCACCCAGACAGGAACTTCTTTCTCCGCTTAAATCATATCTGAGCTGCGCCCCTTACTGTTCCTCCTCAGCAGTTCCTTCAAATCTGAACCTCTTTTATCTATTTAATCTGGCTCTCTTTCCTCGCGGTCTCTCTACTAGACTCTTTCTCTGTTTCCATTTCTCCTCTTTCTGATTGCTGCATGTCATCACTAGACCTATCCAACCTCTCTCTCTCTTCCACCCCTTTTCTAGTGCTGGTTCTGAAGCCAGTGCCCAGTTTAAATCCAATCCGTACATTTCCAAAGCAAAAGATGTGAAGGAATAGCATCTGAGGTGCCCCTAAAACATGCTAACTAGGAACCAAAAACTATTGCTCCAACATAAAAGCTTATTTTTATCAGTTAATTTGTCTTTGGGTTGTTATACGGTATTTCTCACAGATTTCTGCTCGTTCTAAATCAGATATAGATAAAGTAGCAAAGATTACATTTATATGAACGCATTAGTGAGAGAGCGATTGCGTGTGAATTAATTTTACCTGGCAGCGTCTCTCTACTAATGGTGAATCTGTGGGTTTTAGTTACTAAGAAATATATGCTAGAACTTTTCAGTTTCTAAGCTATTTTATTGATAAATCACATAAGTGTTGACAATACATTTCTGTACTACTGAATGTTTCTGTGCGCGCGATCTGCACGTGATGTGCGAGCTACTGTCTGTATGTGTGTGTTACAATGAAGCAGCGCATTAGTTTAGAACGGCGATTAACTTGGACGTAAAATACGCTGTTTAAAACGTGCATCCACCCAATCAATTTTGAGCACCAGATGGCATAATCAAACATATCTTGTGCAGCGCTCTCGGAGTATGCATTTATTTAGTCATTTTAACTGTTGGAAAAGGAGTGTAAAAGTGGAATTCAAACATTTCTTATCCTGTTGCGCCCTCTATAGGCCATGATCAGTTGGTCGACATCAAGTTTAAAGCGCCATGGAAGAAGATTAAAGTCGACTAGTCTCTGCAACCCCCAATAGTAACATATATTATCATTTGTCTTTCTAGTCAATGGAATCAGGAGTCCGTTAGCACAAATATTTAGAGATCCCTCACCAGCAAGCAGCAGTTCCAACACAAGGACAGCACCATTTCGAAAAAGAAAAGTATTTGACTATCGCTCTCACCCTGATACTGACCTGAAACTCGGACAGATCTCCACCACTTTACCACTCTTTGTTGCTGGAGCCACCTTGAAACCCTGTCCACAGTCGCACACTTCACTTAATCTTCATCTTTCACTCCCTGTCACTCTCTCTTTCTCACCTCAGATTCACTGTCTGCCATGCATCCCTCTCTCGTTCTCTCCATATGTTCAGCATCTCACCCTGCCCTTATACACTCATACACTGCCTTATCTGCTACTTATCCACATTTGCCAACACACCAGTGAACTGATCAAGAGCAGAATGCTCTCATATGAACGTATGCTCGGCACGTAGGTAGATCTGTGAGTTCATTAAAGCTCTAAATGTGTACACCCCATTGTAATCATTCTCCCAGATGAATGACAAATAAGCCTTTACTGATATAATGAGTGCCTTCGTTAACCCCTAATGAGCTACTATACGGCTGCACACACGGCAATGCTGCGGAATTTATGACACACATACGCAAACAAACAGAAATAATGTGGTATTTTTTATCTTAGGTTTTTAGATGATAGCAGATATCCCATGAGTAAGAAAATGTTACAGCAATAAAACTTTTTTTTATTAGAAACACTAAATCCTGCTGGAGAGACGCGAAGGAGTCTCTTCATCTCTTTCTGTCTAAAATAAACATATTATCGCCCTTTTTTCATTCTCCTCTCTCTATGTGTAGCCCTACTGGGAGATGAGTGAAGACGTGCCAGAGGTTCAGCTTGTGATATGAAAGAATGATGTAGACACTGAAGCAATGTTCTGCCTTAATGCCGCTGCACATTTGCAATACCCACATCCCTCGGCTCTCGACCTGCGGCTTGGCTGCGGTGAGGGTGTGTGTAGGTTACCTATGGCCATGAAGTCCTCTGGCTCCCACGGCTGAAGCTGAGAGAGGGGTCCACTGTAGAGCAGCAAGCCATCTGCCACCTCTGTGATGAACTCCAGCGAGAGGTGGCTCTCGAAGCATGGCCTTATTGGGGGAAACCAAGCATAGCCGTTTCCATGGAAACTGTGTTTTGTCTGCTGGCACTCGGGTCCCTCAAACTGAGCCGGGCACTGGCATCTATGGTATGCAAACAGAAATTCAAAAGCTCTTATTAAAAACAGTATGAGTTTTGGGTTTTGTACACATGCTACTGGACTGATTTGGACTAAAAAGATAGAAAAGGTTTGTAGTCATCATACATTGTGATCGTGGAGAGCCCTAAATTGGATGAACTATCCTATTAAGTCTAAACGAAAGACCCATGTAGACAGTTATACAAACTCATCTCCCTAACTTAGGTTTCAACCCTGTATTTGTGCTGCATTGGTCAGGAATCACACCCAATGGTCATGATTTTTCTCAGAGCTTTGAATCCCACTCCCACCTCATCTTGCTGAATGATGCAACCTGTCAAATACAGCCTTTAGGAGCTAGACAGTGAGGGATGCTTCACTGACCACTGCCTGCATCCCTTCAGTCAAACTTCACAGACCATCCGTTATTATCCTACATTTAATTATTATCCTTGCATTTTCCATATACATTATCTTAAACTATTAAAAATGTGTTCAATGAACACATGATAATAGAAGCTTATTTCAGCCATGGAATTAAAAAAAAATAAAGATGGTTATTGCAACTTTATATCTCACAATTACATTTTTTTCCACACAATTCTGAGCTTGTAACTTGTAAGTAAAAAATAAACTCGTAATTCAGAGAAGAAAAGTCTAAATTGTGAGATAAAAAGTCACAATTACTTTTAATTATTATTTTCATTCCGTGGCGAAAAACAAAAGTGATATGTAAACTTAGTATTCAGAGAAAAAAGTTCAGGTTTGCGACATTTAAATGGGCAATTATGATATGAACTCGTAATTCTGAGAAATTAAGTCAGAACTGTGAGTTATATTTGTTGTTGTTGTTTTCTGTGGCAGAAAAAAATACTACATACATTATGTAACAAAATAATATTTGGCATGTTTACATTACATTATAGCATTCTTCAAATCTTAATTAAAAGGCACATATTGTGCTTTAAAAAAAAATTATTTTACCTTTCCTATAGTGTGTAATAAACCTGTTTGTGCAGTATGACTGTGACCGAAGCTCAATCGTTTAATTTTGCATGAGCGGTGCGAGCTCCAAAAGTGTGATCAAATTTGCACAAGCCGTTCCTATTGCGACACAGATGATAAAATGTGAAAGCCATTTGAATTCTATTGAGAATGTAGTAAAACGCTCCAAAGAAAGTCAAACATGATCTAAAGCCACTAAAAAGGGGAAAATATCATCCTGCACCAGCATAAATTAGAAAGTTTTTTCTATTGTATGTATTGTGGTAAATTTTGTCTAGTTGTAGAATTTATAATAGATTATCTCTGTTAAAGGGGTGGTATAATGCCCTTTTCACAAGATGTAAAATAAATCTCTGATGTCTCCAGAGTGTGTATGTGAAGTTTTAGCTCAAAATCACTTTTTGATGGTGAGCAAAAACGCACCGTTTTTTTTTGTGTCTGTCCCTTTAAATGCAAATGAGCTGCGGCTCCCGGCACAGAGGGCGGAGCTACAACAGCAGCTTCGATTACCTCACGTGTTCAAACCGGAGTCAGACAAAGATGGAGAGACTCAAGAAGAAATGACAACAAGTAGACAACATTTATGAGCGGTGTTTATGTCAATTTTAGGGTTCGTGATGTCACTAACCCGGGAGGAATGTTGTGTAGTGTAGTCCCTACCAGCCGTTTGTTGTAGTCCTTAAAAAGCAATTTCTTTAAAAGAAAATATCTCCCTTTGCTTTGAACTTTGAGCGTTGTAACTTTGCAGATGTTGTTTATGCTCAAACAGCAACATTACACACTAACTAAAGTTAGAAAAATCATAATCAACCACCCCTTTAAGGGAATAGATTTTTTCACTAAAGATTTATATTACAACTGTGGCATGTTGTAGCTATAGTTTCTAAATGTGTAGGCTAATATTTTTTTTATAACAAATGCTATAGATAAAAAAGAAAGAAAAAAGTTAACATTGGCCTACGCATAGTAATGAGGAGCCATCAATAGTCTTGTAATTAAATCCTTATTGTAATAAATGCTATAGTTAAACAATTACAATATGTTACTTTTAAGGCCGAGCACAAGTTAGAAAGAGCTTTAAAATATGGAGCTTCTTTGAATTATCGATTAAAACTAGTTTCCCCATGTGTAAATTGTGTTCTGCTAATAATGACAGATATTAGGAAAAACCTGCTTTCAGATATTCCAAGAGATGACATGAAATTAACATGTTCAGTATAAGAACATTTTAAGTAAAGATATTCCCATTGCACTTTGTAAACAAGTGATTGTTAACTATAGGCTACTTTATTGCAGTTATGTTATCAACAAATTTGCATGTTTGGACCATTTTGCAAAAAAACAAACAAACAAATAAATAGATCTCACAAGGGAGCATATGCCCCGGGACCCTGTTAAACCGTTCACAATGTTCAAACCAAAACTACCGAGGGAGACAACCAATCCCCCCATAACCCCCTCAACGCCCAACAAAGCCCTGCCCCCTTTGGTGAGTACCGCCACTTTATTTATAACACTGCGTAGTATCATGTACATGTTTATATCCAAACTATAAACTTGTATCCCAGTACTTCTGTGAAAATCTGAGTAACTGTAACAGAAATAGTGATACTGTGTGGTTGAAAAGACTGTTTGTTTCATACCTATACATGACATGATGTTACATTTCCAACACATGCTCTAAATGACCAATCACAACCTGCGTCACTATCAGAGTAGACTGGACGTTTTGGAAGGGGGGCTTTAAAGAGACAGGAACTAAAAGAGAGTATTCCAGGCAGAGTGTGAAAAGAGGTGCTGCAGCAATGTATAGTATGTGAAAAATTGCATTTTATTTTTTTACTTTAAATCATGTAAATGTATTCTACCAGACTTCCAGCAAAAGCTTTTCTAATCATGGGAACTTCCCAAACATCATCCCCCACAAATCAGTAAAACTGGAACCACACTAGACCATACAATACCAGTCTGATGTTGTGCATCCTTTTGCCATCAAAAATGTGCATATGAAAGATACACTTCATATGCGTACGTATTGGCATGACTCAAACAGTAATCAACAGCTCTCTTGTTCTGCTTTCTGACAGATCAGCCCCACCTGTTGCGCACACTCTCGATTCAGCCCACAAACAGCATCATCTGCTCAGCAACATCAATGACAAATTGCTTTCTTGTGGTTTGCCACCCAAGCACTGCTGTGCCCTCAGCTCCTCTGCTTCAGTTCCTCTTTGGCAAGTCTAATCATAGTCTTTGAAAAATGCATGGGTCTATCGCCATCCTTCCTTTGTGCGTCTGTCTTCTTTCTGTCTCTTTTTTGTTTTCTTTCTCTCTTCGCTGTCTGCTGCAGTTATAATTGCCCATTTGAAAAGAAAATGACATGGGTTGACGGCCTCTGTGCACTTATTATAGACGAAAGAAAGACAGACAGTCAGGCAGGTCAATGAGTCCAATAAAGCAATCCAATGCATCACAAGGACTCTAATTACATTGCGCCCTAATCAAAACTATTCCCATGTTTACTAAACCAACATAACAGAAGACAGGCTGAGGATATGTTTATAGCACTGACCGTCAAACTACACAAAGCCAGATGATCACTGCCATTCTGTCACGATTTGGTCTTGTCTCTGACTGTCACGTTTTGGTTTGTTCATGTCATGTTCCATGTCTGTCATGGAATTCCCTGTTTGTCATGTGATCCTGCCATGTGTCTTGTCATTGGTTAATCGTCTGTTCATTGTTCACAGGTGTCCCTTGTCCTGTCATTAGTCTGTGTATTTAAGCCCTCATGTTTGCCATGTGTCTTTGTCAAGTATTGTTTCCTGTAACCACTGTTGTGTAAGTCTTCTTTGTCCACGGTTTTGTTTCACGCCACGTCATGCTTTTGTTTTATGTTTAAATCTTGTTATGTTTATAAATAAATACTGCACTTGGGTTCTCGCTACAACTTGCCTCCAGTGGATCCCTTACACATATCTAGTCTAATAATTCCACCAATAGCTGGGTTTCAGTCACGTGATTATGATAACGCGCGAAATTCAGATGGAGGGCAGGGAGTGAAGAGCGCAATGGACGAGATGGAGGAAAGTCCGTACTGTACTACTTTACACGCTATTACAAGAGAAAGATATAAACAAAAAATCAAACATATGTTGGACGTGATCCTTACGTTATGAAGAGGAGCGATTTTTCAACTGAATTGAAAGATTTTCCTGCCATCGAGGCGGTAGATATCAGCACCTACCTCGTCTTACAGACATACTTTGACTTTACAAAGTTCGGAAACGTTACACGTTACACAAACATAGCCACTTAAGTTGTATTAACTCCCCTTTGACGAAGTGATCACCGCACACACGGGCATTTTCCCATTCGGCTCCTCCCGACCGCAGACGTAAGTTTGCAAGCCGTTTTTCCGGAGTTTTTCGGTCAATTTCTTGCATTTTCCCCCCTTATGAACAACAACTTTTGGTATACGATAAAAACTCCTCGCGGTTTGATCGATTTAAGTAACCATAAACGAGGCAAAACATAGGCATTTTGAGTTTATTATAGTGCTTTCTAAATACAGCAAATCACTTCCTGCCCTCCATTTGCATTTTGCGGCATGGCAACGCAGTGGCGTGACGTCATATGAAAACAAGCTATTGACCGTTCGCAAAGACCCACCCCCCTTAGTTACTGTCGCTATGTCCGACAAGCTCCGACAAGCTACGCACACCATGTTCTCACGCAGTGAAAAATACATTGCGGACTGACAACACGCTGACAGACAGGACAGACCAGGTTACTTTTCGGTTACTTTTGATATTAAACAAAGTCTCACCTTTCAAATTTGGTAATTTTTTAAAAAGAAATTTAAACAATAAATACCGTTTTGTGGCTCTTTAATGTGTCGACTCGTGACAGATCGCTGTAGACTAGAGCATCAATTAAAGCTGCGCGTGATCCGATCATCTCTTCCTTCTAGTTCATTTATAGCATCAAATAAACATGAATGAACATATGAAGGAATGTTGTTTTAACCGCAGAAAGGCATCAGTACATTCCGTTTTTTAAGTTCAAATCCTTCCATGTTAATCTACTAACTCTCCTGACTGCTTTGTCGGACAAAATGGCGGATGGCGAAGTATGATTGGTCAGATCACCTGTCAATCAAGCTCCCTGCGAAGGGTCAATTGTCTGTTCACACCAAACATGCAACTGCTACGTGACGCAATAACAGCCAATCAGATAATATTTGATGTTTAATGTACAGATATGAGGATTTCAGTGCAATTATATTTCACAGTGGATTGTTTGTGTCTGTTTTCACTTGGACATTTTGTAAATTTTTTGGTTTATATTCCTGTATTGTCATGCTAGGTAGCCAAAATTGACAAAATGTCCAGGTTAGGACAACATTTTTACATTAAACAAATATTTATCATGTCCCACCGCGTTAGAATACAGTGTAAAGATTTTTTCTGAAGATGAAGACGCAGTGTTTGATCAGAGGAATTAAAGGTGCATCCGTAGGTCATTAGCTAGCTATCATTGCTGTTCTTCATGTACTTTAGATACCTATACCACAATGGTGTTCAACACAGTACTGCCATCTATCGACATGTATCAGCATGAATGTCTTTAAATAAAGCACACTGATACTAGTGAATTTTAGAAATCAGTAACACATTTAATTCCTTTACCTGTTCAACAAACATAAATGCAACTTGGGCATCACAACTGTCTATGTTATCAAATCTTTCCACCTTGTGTATGCCGTACTGATGTCCACGCTAATTTTGTGTCTTTCTGGCTTCAGACATTTTTTGCTTCATCTGCCTTACAGATTCTCCCAGTATCTTCTTCAGTAAAGCACAATAAAAAGTGTCTATAGAGTCAATTTTCGCTCTTCAAATCACCAAACAACACTACGCTGATAGCGTATCTACAGAGACGGCAGCAAATGAGGATGAAGATACCCTTTGATGTTTAGTGAAGCACTACAGGTCACGTCATTTTAACATGCTTAAAAAAAACTGTTGGTGACTGGCTAGCATCATACATAATTAAAACAATTATAGGAATATTTTATGAGTACAGTCTTTATCTGAAGCGAGTGTACACATTTGGATGATTCTTCATAAAACTTAAACAAAAATATCAAAGATAAAAGTGCAGTGAGTTTTTTTTTTAGATCCATTCTCATAAGATGCCAAAGTTTACAGGAATCTGTCTCAAAGATTTCAGATAGTGTGTCAGATAGTCATTCTCGACTCCATCAAGTTTGTTGAGATGGATACACGTGCGGGATGGAAGAGTAATGCACACCACAGAGAAAACTTTCCATGATAATGGCACAGATATTATGTTTCTAATGTTGGCCCATTGATTACTGTCAGCCTCACAGTGTGCTGGATTTGGACAAATTTCTAGCCTGGTGCGCCTAATGCTCTCCCAAGACACAAATCCAGCAAGACAGAGGAGCCAATCTGGTTGCAATAAGACAACATTTCAACCGTCCGAATCAATACAATAAAGTAACTCTGTCAAGGGAACAATACCCTTTTAAGCTAAAGTTTCATGAAGACTCACTAGAAACTGTGTCAGGTGACTCCCGTTTAGGCTGAGGATTGAGTAATGCATAAGCCCTGCGATTTGGTTTTGATAAGAGTCAGTCGGCAGGGTTTTAGGGATGGATGAAGGGGTGCTTTGAGTGGGCAATTCAATGTGGAGATCAAATTATGTGACAGAATCAATGAAAAAGACAGTCCCACTGGAGCAAAAGAGAAAATCGAAGCTGGTCTGACTGCGCAAAGGAGCAGAAAGATGAAAAAGCAAAATGTTTGCTGATCATGCATTTTTGAGTTTCTTTGGGGCCTTTCTTGCAAGCAGTTGTTTGTGAACAAAAATGTTAAATAGCATAAAAACAGCAAGAAAGCAGTTTGACAGTTTTTTCATTCCCTAAAGAAACAACAGCCTTTGATAAACATCAGCAGGGTCACAGATCTTTTTAAAGCAGAAACGAACTGAAAGAATTGGCCTCTGTCCCATGAAATTCACTGGGGTCAATGTGAGCAATACCTAAAATATTAAGAGTGTGTGCTTGTCAGCGATGGAGAATGCCAGAGAAACAGTAAAACACTTTAAAATAGAAACTTCTTCCTACATTGTGAAAAAAGACTCAGCTCTGTTCTGCTTGATGTACTAAATCAGACCAATTTATCTCCTCGAGTGAATCCTGGCATTAATATCAGCCATGATGGCTAAACACAATCCTCTTACTCCCTCTGGTCCGTTTTACCCCTTCCCTTTTACTCATTTCCTGCCAGCATAAAAAGTATAAGGATTCCATTGGTTAGCCTGTAAAAGACCTACAATAATCTCCCCCCTGCCCTCCATTTACAAATCCACCATTAAAGGAGCTGTATGTAAGAAATGTATTTCAATTAATTATAAAATGGCCCTGAAATGTCACTAGACATTAAGAAATCATGTTCATTTCAAATACTTATATCACTGACAACAGTAGTCTGGCCAGGATATTGTCATTTAAAAAGTGCAGTTGCAGCCCTCAACTGATGTTGATGTTGTCATGTTGTGTTTTGGTCTGATGCTCCACCCTCCACCTATCTACCAATCACGAAGTCAGTAGTGTTGCGGCATCCGGGTTGCCAGCTCTGCTCAGTTACCACAGCTGCAGCTCGTCACGTTCCTGCTGGATCCTGCAGCCGATCTGGCAACCTCGAGTCAGGGAGGAGGGGGAGGGGATACACCACTCTACAGTAATTTGAAAGTGATTGCAGTACTAGTTTTGGCCACAATCTTACATACAGCTCCTTTAAGACTCCTTCCTGACAATCTACATGTTGCTCCTTAAATCTTGAGGTCCAGCCCTAAGTGGAGTGATGTGCACTGTGCTGGAATATACAGCAGGCATGTATCTGCATATCAGAAATAGTATTTTAATAAAGCATATAGTCTGCTATTGTTGAGCACTTCATTGCAAAAAGCATTTTTTTAACCAGTATTTGTCTTATTTCTCATTAAAGGTGCAATAGGTGATTGTCTACAGAAACATTTTTTGTTATGCTGGTTGAAAGTCTCCTCATATCCTGATAGCAATCACTATGTTAAGAAGTCTAAATGTATTTTTATAAATATATATCACGATGACTTTACCAATTGGCTGTTATTTACAATTGGCTCTTATTTACAAGGCAGGACTTATTCCGCCATATTGAGCGTTGCACTTTTCCCCTTTCAAAACAATACGAGTGACACGTCTTGTGTTAGTCTTTGGTGTACTGTAAAGTTTTCTCACCAGTGAATGACACATGACATAATGACACATTCAATAACGTTTTCTCTGATCATCTCTCTTCTGGTCTGTACGCGTCCATGTGTTTTTGAGGAGGCGTGGCTTTAGACAGCGATTTGCAGGGAGAGTGGGATTTTATATTTTTAGTGCTAGCAGGCTAACTTCAGCATTTCCCAGGTCATCTATTGCACCTTTAAACATGTACACAAACAAGAAATATATATATATATATATATATATATATATAGTAAATTGATCTTGTTTTAAGAATGTTTAGATATTTTTTAATGGGGAAAAATACTTTTTTTTGTAGCATGTCTTTATTACTTTTTAATTTTTGATGGATAAATGTACATAAAAGTTAGAAATTAACAACATTGGATCCCAAAGTTGCAGAATATGCTGTTCATTAATATGTACAGTACAGTACAGTAACACAAAAGTTTGAGCAAAAGTGTGATGTGAAATCACATGTGATTTCACGAACACAGCAAATTACACAAAAATCAGTTCCTCCTCTAACTGGGGAGCAGTCATTATTTGTTGAATGGTGACAATCATCTAAAAGGATGCAGCTTAATTAGACAAAGTATGATTGAGGGTGTTTATGTTTAAATTGACTCTAGTTCTACATTTTATCATCTGTGATAATGCTCCACAATCTACTTATGATAAATACAGTACTTTTCAGCATCTATATTTCAGCAAATATATAATTTACAAATAAGACATTTTTGTCTCATTACTTATGCTAACAGTAGCAGCAGAAATAGGATTTATTTATTTTTTTTGCATTATCTTACCAGCGGTTGGATAAATTGTATTATTTTTTGCAGGACTATTCTATTCAGATTTATAATCTATGAGTAAATGTGTTTGACATCGACCCCTTTCCCACTGATATACATTCACCAAAAATGTGTAAATCTATATCTATTTAATTCTAATGAAGCACAGACATGGTACATGGGCTGAATGAAAGTGACTCATGAAGTTCAGTTAATAGAAAGAGTACATTGAGAGCTAAACACTCAAAGATTGTTGGATGTTTGATGCATGTGAATAACAGCGTTTCTGCAAGAAAACATTGATATTTAAAGCACTCTGCTGCAGGACTGTCTAAGTCTCTCTTGACACAGAAATAACCAAGCAGTGTGAGTAAGGGACCCAAAAGCAATTTCATTCTGCCAAAGCAAGATAATCATATAGACCATGTCATATCAATGCATTCAAATCCCTATTTTTCATACAAATGCCTATGTTTGATAAACCGTTCTGTATGAGCGCACACAGTACAAATAAACATTTTTCATATAAATACTAAAATTTTGACATCGAGAAAAAAAGGCACATATACATATGCTTGAAGGCTGAAGAAAACCGGAAGGTTGACGTGACACAGACGCAGCATTGAAGTTGTTGCCGGCGGACATTATTAGGATTAGACGAGGGCTTGAGGCATGAAGCACTATGGCCCAGCTCACCACATTACATGCTCACTAGGTCTGACCGCTCACAAATCCTTAGCTTTACTTTCTTCTTTTAATTAAACCACTGAGAGCTAAATGAATTTCTCCATATTTTTCAAGGTGATAAAATGAGGCGTAGAACAGACATACTGTATATCAGAATGGGATGTTAAGCCACTGTATGCGCATGCGTTGCATGTATGATCTCATAGTGGTATTAAAGCCGATATTTACATGATGTCTCATATAATGTAATACAAAGGATATTATGTGCAAATAGGATTGCATGAGAGTCAGTCTCCCCAGTAAAAAAAAATACAGTTGTGGAAACAGGTTTGTGCGTGTGTGTGTGTGTTGGGGGGTGGTAGTGTGGTCTCGATTGATGCAAGTCTGAGTAAGGTAAATGGTCAACATATAAATCATACAATGGGCAAATGTGCAATTTCATTTTTTAAATGCCCCCGTTGGAAGATGTCAAGCTGGTTTTTATGATGCGTTCATTGCTCTGCATTTTTAATTTCCCTGCTGAAGGGAAAAAATCCTCCATATCCCAAGCAGCGATTAGAAAACAACTCACATCTGCAAGCACATCTCAGATATCATTAGGAGCTTCCACATGGCAGCTGCTCTCTTGATTTGGTTCTAAACAACCCATACATACTAAAACACTGAGCTTTATAAATCACGACTAAGCATCCAGTAGTGCCCTAGCTCAGGGGTTCTCAAACATTTTGGAGCCAGGGACCCCTTACAGGGGAAAATGTTATTCCAAGGACCCCCCTCATATTTATAACAGTGATTGAGCACAAAGTTAATGTGTGAGCGGCTAATGAAATATTTTTGCACAAATGGTCTCCACCCAGGGTCCTATGCAGGAATTTCTAAATAGCCTACTGAGGTCCCAAAAGTGATCTTACTAGGGATCACTTAGGATCCCACCCCCGAGGAATTTTTGATGTTCTTGATCTACACATGTGCATTTTAAGGTGTTTTAAGGCCCCAGAATTCTATAACTATAGCTTTAGAAGCATGTCAGTGGGCAGTAGCATACATTTTTTTGTCAAGATGACAGTTTAAATTTTACAATGAATGATCCACATACAAAATGGAAATGCAGAATGTATATGATTATTGTTCACATGTAGGCTATATCAAAACACAATCACATATTCCAAACAGGAATGGCCTTAAATGAGAAATGTTTCAAGGATTATTCTGCACACAAATATAGCCTAGCCTATATTTATACAATAATAATGGCAATGTGTTTAATAGGTGCGTGTGTTGTTAGATTGAGCTTATATCCACAGTAAGCTAAAAAGGCTTCTAATGTCAAATCTAGCAGTGCTAGAACTGACATATTGGGCGCGCACGCGAGACGCCGGCGCGATTACTTGGGATTTTTTCCTCAGCAGTGGAAACAAAGGAATACTCTTATTTATGGTCATACAGATAAGACAAGAGTACATCATTCAAAACGGTAAAGTGTCCATTTTTTTATTTGTGTATAGGCTACATTATAAATGACTACAAAATGTCATGCCTTTTAAAAATAAAGAAAACAACCGGATGCGGGTTCATGCCGTCTCTGTCTCCTTTCTGGCGCACGTGCCCCAAAAATCAACCAAAACACAGCGAATAGTCTTCTTGATGCACAGACATAATAAATACAGATAGATTATCTATCTATAGAAACCTTTAAGTGTCTACTTTGTATTATTTGACGTTAAATGCATTATATAAGTCACTTTGGAATAAACAGCATGTTTTCAGATGATAAAGAAAAGACGACTTATAGTCCGGAACAAACGGTAGGCTGTTATAAATTATTTTATACTTGAACCCCACTTTGAGAACCACTGCCCTAGCTAACTGTTTGACAGTCTTATAGTATGGTATTGTCAACTCACATTATAGAGTACATCAGCAGTGGGGCGGCAGTGGCTCAGTGGTTCATGTAGGTTGTCTACAAACCGGAAGGTTGGTGGTTCAATCCCCGGTTCCACCTGGCCAAGTGTCGAGGTGTCCATGAGCAAGACACCTAACCCCAGCTGCTCCCGACGAGCTGGATGGCGCCTTGCATGGCTGACACCGCCGTCGGTGTATGAATAAGTGAATGAATGGGTGAATGTGAGGCAATATGTAAAGCGCTTTGGTGGCCATTGGGTCTGTGAAAGCGCTATATAAATGCAGTCCATTTACCATTTTACCATTTATAGTCAGGACTGACAATAGATGTTACTCATACACAAACTTTTTGCACTATTTTCTCAACATCTGTCTCTGTCATTTTCGAGTCTATCTTGCCTTTAGGGAAGAGAAATGTAAATGTGCTTCAACAGAGTTGATGAATTTCTCAAAATAGCTCTGGACAATAGGGCTGTCGCGGTGAAGGAATTTCCCTTGCGGTAATTTTGAGTGGCTCAATAGCGCGATATGCGGTATTACCGCCATTTATTTATTTATATTTATTTGTTGCTATAAATACGTGTTATGATGTGGTCAGCATAAACAAAAACAATGTAACAAATGTAACCGAAACTAAACAGCGTCTCTGCGCATTGAAAGACTGTCACTCAGCGCGCAGTTACATTGTTATGCCAACGGACTTCATAGACTGAGTGAGTCATTAAACCGTTCATTCAACGAAAACGTTCAAAAAAGCTGATTCCTTAAATGATAGATGTAATGAAACAAGGCGTTAATTATTTTTTTTAACTTTGAGCTCCACTTTTCAAGGCTCAGCTGGCCAGCAATGCTTCACTTTTGGGCAAAGCTGAAGCAATGCTTCACTTAATAGAGACCAATGCGTGACTCGCTGCTTTCCCCCACGGCTTCCTCGCGCTGTGTAATACTGACCAGCGCTGACGCCATTCATGGTAAATAGCCTACCCTTACACGTTAAAAGGATGATACGACAAATATTTTGCTTTCCCTGGAAACGGCAACCTTTTCACGAATATACATGATTTGACTTCAAAGACAGACGCAGGTAATCGCACGCGCTCAGGCAATCTCATTCACTGTCTGTTTAGGCTTAAGTCCAAATCCACGAAGCCTCTGTACAAATCACCATGATAAACAGTCTTGTTATCATTATTAACTTATTTAACATTCAATACACATGGTACGAACTACGAAGGGTGGCCTTATGAAAAAAGAAAACGCGGTTTGGCGGTTGCTGCGGTTACTTGCATTCCTCTGCGGTTGGCCTGTCAGTAGCGCGGTACCGCAATATTGCGGTTATCGCGACAGCCCTACTGGACAATATTTTTAATAAAGTAATACCTTATAAAAATACATATAAATATAAAGTAAAATAATAAATCGAAAAATAAAACAAAGTACAACAGATAAAATGTAACAGAATAATAGCAGTACCTATTTTCTTTACACTGTGCAAAGTTAGATGCTATTTATACTATAGTATAAACATAGTTTAAACTTTATTCCCACTATTAAATACCCGTTAGGCACTTTATTTCCTCTATTTTTATTTAAAATAAATACCTCTCCTAGCTGATATGTGATGGGAAAAGGAAGAATTAGTTTGGAAAAAGTGCAGAATCAAACTCGAATCGGTCGCGTCAAAAGCTAACGCACCCACCTTAGCCTCCACACCAATGCTCCTGTTAAAAGGATTTCTTTTGTAATTTTACTAGCTCAGTCAGACAATGGTGGGAGGAGTTATTGTAAATAGCTTCTAACAAGGCACTCTAACTCCACTTTGTGTCAATAGACACTCCATAAAAATATACCAATTTTTATGCACATTTATACTTAAAAACTAATAGAACTAATGAACTAAAAATGCAATTTTGCTCTGACAAGGTCTTACAATTTGTTATAGCCTTATAAAATTAGTTGTTTGAATGATGCGAAGACTTGCACTCATTGCTTTGCTGATCACTGTTGATATTTTCCTGTCACAATCGCCATGTGAAGGTGCAATATTCTCAGACAACTCAATCCAGCTATTCTTATCAAACTTGCACATGCATTTGAAATATCAAATTAGCTTAGCTATACATTAATTAGCATGATTAGAAGATCTGACTAATTATGTTTTAATTAGAAGTGATGTAAGTGATGAAAAAGCTGCCCAGCTTTCCACTTAAACATATAGGCTACAGTTTACATAAAGAAACATCACTTCTTATTATAACTATGTTGTAACTTCTAATTATAACTAACTATGTGTCCCACACAACTCCATGCTTGGAAACCTAAAACACAGAAAGTTTTGTTCAAAATGTTCAACATGAGACATGGCTCGCCTGCCTTGTTCAATTATAGCCACGGCTCAAAAAACTTGCATTAGAGCGTTTGTTATTAACTCGCGGCTGCCAGGTTTCAATGTATTCTGCAAAAAAAAAATAAAAAAAATCCCCACCTAACAATCATCACAAGCCTCCTTGCTCCCGCAAACCCGTCCAATCCCAGTCACTCAGTATTGTTATTCAGGGAAGGAAATCAATATCCATGCCAGGACTGGATAATTGAATAACACAGAAAAAGAAAGGTTTTCTCAGCCTCATATTTGTGGAAAAAGCTCAGAAGTGAGAAGATTAGACTTACAAATAGGGGCTCGGATCCATGTGGAAGTTCACTTGATCATGTCTTCTTTTTGCTCTCACAAAGAGGCATATGAATGTGAGATGAGGACAAGGCATATAGGCTTGTAATTGCATTGTTAATTTCAGACAGTTTCATCATGCAATTCTCAACCTAATGTAATGTTCAGACGTGTTTGGTCGTTTCCTCAAAGAGCTTGCATATGCTCAAGAACCTGCTGCAGATTACAGACTGCTAATGGAAGCCAGTTGTAAAAACCTCACTGCTGTTATGTTCTTCAGCTCCCTCTCTCCCCATTTACGAAGTGAAATAAAGTCATTTGAATACGCTCTGGGACTCTCAAAGGAAAACCTTTACTTTCTCACCTGTATCCACTCTGCGTGTCCGAGCAGACTCCTCCATTGTGGCAGGGGTTTCTGGGATAGGCAGAGCAGCTCTGGTGGAGGTGTTCACGTGCTGAGCAGCTGCAGACAGCTGTGGCTTCCACAGTCACTGACACTAGAGCCATGCTGCCCGAGTCGACCACCGCCGGCTTGTCAGTCACGCTCAGGTGGCTGGTGCAACCCCCTCCTCCCCGACAGTCGGCATCCACACACTCATCTACATGAACCTGGGTCACGTTGACTTGAAGAAAAGACTGGAGCTTGATGGGAAGGGGAAAGGAAAAGAGAGCAAGAAAGTAAGCCCATCACCTGAGAAAATACTGCCATAATGGTGAAAGAAAAATAACAGAACAAACTAAAAGAAGGAAAATAACACATGTGACCAGCTCAATAATTTTCAGTCATTTTGACCCAGAAACAGATTTTGAGTTTCATACGTTGCATTGAATAATGTTTCTACTCAAAACTGCTGCTGAAATATTACAGAGTAAGGTCAGATTGTTCTCAAGGTGTTTCATTGGCGTCTTTCCATGCTTGAAACTTTGATTGGGTGATACATTTCAATAACTTCTACTGTATCTTTGAACATACCTTCTGATGGTCATTCAAGTTTATTTCATGCAATAACTAGTAGTAAGAGATGATCGGTTCACGCTGACCTGAAGCAGAGACAGCGATGTAACACCACAATAAAGAGTGTCAAAATTACATTTGTTGTTTGACTTTCATAATAAAACATTTAGACAATTTATATTAGGAGTCTTCTATTACATGAGCTTACATCCAAACAAATGTTACGGTACAATGTGCTTATTGTGTTTGTATTGTATTGCAAAACACTTTTTCCACTACTGAGGTGGGGTACGGGTAAGGTTGGGGGCAAGTTTGGTGGTTTGTTTAAGAGTGAGTTAAGATGTAAGGGAAGGGTCAACAGTGTAATTACAAATGTTATTACAAAAATTAATTACAGCTGTAATTAGATGCAGGTATTTTTAAATAGTAAAAAGTACAATATAAAAACATATATGTACACAATAAGTGCACTGTATGAAATGATACATTTACATGTAAGTACATAGTAGTTAAAGACACTTAAAGGGATAGTCCCCCCCCCCCCCCCCCCCCCCCCCCCCCCCCCCCCCCCCCTCCTAAAAAAGAAAATTCTGTCATCATTTAGTTGGTCCAAATATGGTTACCAATATTCTTCAAAACATCTTATTTTGCGAAAAAAAGAAATTCAAAGAAATTCATTCAGGTTTGGAACAACCTGAGGGTGAGTAAATTACAGAATTTTCATTTTGGGGTGAACTATCCTTTCAATATAAAGTGGGTACAAATCATTAGACATAATTTGAAAGCTGAGACATCAAAATCATAGAATTTTTTTTTTTTCTTATAATTGCATTTCTCAGCAAATAACTCATTGCGTCTTTTGAATTAGCTTGAACTAACTTTCCATGCTGGTCAGTAGACCAGCAAGGTCTTGCTAGTGAAGCTTGTTGATCAAGGAAGTCTTGCCTTTTACCTAACTTTTACCTATTTAGGCTGCTAGGTCTATCTATGCCAGTCTTTTCAGCTGAGCAGCTACCTTTAACCAAGTTAACCAAAAAGACCCCAAACCCACTTGTTTATACAGCTTTGAGGTGTAAACAGCGTTCAGAGAGCCTCTCAGAGCCTGTGCTTTTCACAAGCACCTAAACGTCGTGTAGATACTTCCTTGTCCACAGGACTGCCTCTCAACTTCCACACCATTTAATCAAATACAACATCTGAAGTGGAGCAGTTTGCTCCGTGGTGGACTGAGCAGTCACACAGT
Organism: Rhinichthys klamathensis goyatoka; assembly: GCF_029890125.1. NCBI lineage: Eukaryota > Metazoa > Chordata > Actinopteri > Cypriniformes > Leuciscidae > Rhinichthys > Rhinichthys klamathensis. Next base: position 1,398,012 of record NW_026606573.1, on the reverse strand, counting down.
GATTGACCTGTCCTCCACTAACCCATGCGGCCAGACACACTTAAGGGGAAATGGAGGGGTGAAGAAACGAGAGATATCGAGGGATACAGACAGAGAGAAGATAGCAGTAGCACCTCATTGCAGTACACGAGATCCAGGGGGCGGAGTTGGATCCAGATCTAAGGGGTGGAGATGGGTAGGATTAGGGGTGTGGTTAGGGATAAGGGGGCAGAGATGGGTAGGTTTAGGTATATGTAAGGTGGGAGGAGTTGGATCTGGATCCAACTCCTCCGCCTGGATCGTGTTCTGCAGTGAGGACCATCTCGAAGATAGAGAGATGCTCAACTACTCCAAGATTAGCTGGGACCTATTTGCTGGGACACTATTCTGACTTGGATAGTAACTCATGGAGAGGTATTTTACTACACTGCCTCTGTGGCACAGGGCTGTGGGCGACTGAAGATGCTGTTTATGTTGATTTGTAACTCTGAGGGTGCAAAGAGATACGGTGCAATGCGCACAACCGGGTTGGGCAGGCACGTGTCACAATGTGTTATGGTGGGGTGAGACAGAAACAGTACGGGCAGCGTTAGGCTGCAGAAAGGGGGCATCAAATATTAAAAAGTGTACAGGGGGGATATGTGTGAGAACTGAAGGTGCAGTGATGAGTGTCCTGCAGACATTCTGAGGAAATGGCACCCTAGCCATTCTTTCTTTATGGGCTGCAGGTTGGTGCAATATACTGGCATTGACGATAACTGATATTTAAAAAAAAAGGAAAAATGTTTATCTTAATACTAATAATATCGTTAATAATTCAGCAGCAGTAACTATATGGTTAACACTCAACATAGTAGGTGGCAGTATTGCACCTTAATGATTGTTACCACCCATCATTAAATCGAAAAAAGAAAATGACGATGCAGAGGCCATGACCATGTCAGAGGAGGTGACAGGCGAAAGCGATACTCAACCAGGACACAAAAAAAAGTTTTTGGAAAAGGCGGGGTGCAAGACACCTTAGTCTGCAGGTAGAGCAGATCAACAGTAAGTTATTTTTGTACACTTTTGTACAGTTGGTTACAAACTGTCTCTCTGCCTCCCTATTTTGAGTGTGATTCATTGGCCAAAAAATAGAAAACACAAAAGAAACGTTAAAAAGTTAAAGATCAATTTCACTAATAGCTTTGTTAATATTTCTCCCCCAACTTTCTACACAGGAGATGTATACAGTGATAATATCATTATGGTCAATTCTCTTGGCCACAATAATTATGTAGTGAAAATCGCATATTGGGACTGCCGTAGTTGGTACTCAGCCCTCCCTTACAGCCTTTGCATATGCACATGGGACAAGCAGGGTATATTGAGAAGAGGTGCATTCAGCATTTAATGGCACCATTAACTTCAGATGCACCTCATCACACTCTCCCAGGCCAGTCTGGTACTGTACCACTCCTCTCATTTGCCTGTTCCAATCGGGAGCCCAGGTGCAGGGCGGCATTCGAAGGGACAGAGCAGCGCAAACATTAAAGGGGAACTATGCAGTTTTTCAGCTTAACTGAACAGCTTCGGAGTTATTGGAATGGTTATATGACGTTTTAATTCGTTTTAATCCCTGGTGCCTGTGAGCGGAAAAACCACACTTGCAACTTTGGGCCGGTGGGAAGTATCGCGTGATATCAGTGATGTATATCGTGATGTAACGAATTGCTTTACGGCACTGCACATATACACGCCCCCATCCAGGTTCCGGCTAGCTATAAGAACAAGGTAGGCAGTGTTTCCCACATACAGACAAATTTGTGGCAGTGCGCCACAGAATCAACACCGCCACATATTGCGTTTCGTTATTAAATTTTTTTCCCCGCTATTTAAAACACGCAGCATATTTGTTCAGTTGCATTTCCTTTCCCTGCTCTCCCTCTGTCTCTCTCGGCCGCCAAAGTGAATTTTTGTCCAGCCAAAGCCTTATTTGATCGGTGAGTGATGTAGATGATTGCTGCGCTTGTATGAAATTCAGCTGAAATAAAAAAACACTTTCAATAAAAAAAAAAAAAAACCCTATCCAGTGATTAAAGGCACACTATGCAAGATTTGTACCTTAATATAACAGCTTCAAAGCGGTCAGGCTGTGAGTGCAGAGACGCTCTGCATGAGTGGTATTTACGACAGTAACGTTAAAAAGAAGTACTCCACAGCGACTCTAGGGGTCGCTGTTTGCCAAAAACAGAATCCCTGCATAGTGTGCCTTTAAAGTGTGTATGTCAGGTTAAATTTTTTTTTAGATATATTAAATAAGGGTTAGATGTCTGAGTGAAAATGTAATTATCATTAAAATTATTACTGTAATTGCCCTACAGTAAGCTTTATAGCCATTTCTGTCAAGATCATATTTTTTAAAACACAGCTGAGCTGTGACGTCAGAAGAGGGAGACGTGCCAAAAAAGTTCTATTCAAGTATTGAGTCTAAGGAGATCCAAAATCCCCCTCAAACCTACGATGGCCCACAGCCATACAATTTTGAGCCTCCCAGGCATGAGACAGATGAGGAGCCAAACAGAAATTTAAATAATTCCTATCGAAGAAACATAAATTTCTGGTGTGAAGAGAACCAGTGGAGAGTTGGGCAGGTGTATAAAGGCATAACTTAGAGGTGGAACGGTACATGTATTCGTATTGAACCGAAACGGTACGGGCGTATGAATATACACGAGTATAAAAATAAATAAAACTTGCGTGCAAATTAATTAATGCAGAACTACTGTTAGATACGCGGGTTATTTAGGGACACATAATCTGTAGCTCCGCCTTAGCTCTGAAGCTCCGTGGACCATGGCTATAATGAACAGGCTGCGATGTCAAGATTGCAATGCTGGAATATGTTGGTGTGTGTGTGTGTGTGTGTGTGTGTGTGTGTGTGAAGCAGCACTGAAGTGAAGAGAGAGAAAGAGACGCGGGCGCGATTGAACAGTGGAAACATAAAAACTGGAAGAAATTTGCGCTGCAAATGACCGAAGTCTTGGATACCGAAGTAGCACTGAAGTCAGCGCGTTTGGTCCGAACAAAGTTGACCCAGGCACGGAGCACAGACCTGCTTTTTGGGAAAAAGTGGACTCTGTGACCGGTTTTAACGGTGTTTTTGCACCCAGCACAATTGCAGTAATTTACCATCGTGAAAATACGCCTGCGTATACCTAACTAACTACCTAACTTAAATAGCTAACTAAATAAATAAATGTCCTAATCACGAATTCTCTCACTCTATCACTCGTACAATTATCAACACAGCTCACAGAGACTCACTTTCTCAGCGCTCTGGGGAGACGTCTCCCTCTTATGACGTCAAGCGATCCGTTTGGGGGGAGGAGCAGTTTTAAGTACGTACTGAAAATAACAAACTTTTTCATCTTATATTCTGGCTTTAGGTATCTAAAATCATACAAAACAATACAACAACTTGTTAAACGTGTATTTCCCCTAACTAGTTTGTGTTAATCATAATTACAAATTTAACCTGAGATACGCACTTTAAAGGGCATATCGCAGGTTAGAGGACCCAACGAGTCAATGTATAGAAAAATAAAGTAGGAACTAGATTTTCTTTAAAATATTCTTATAAATACGCTACAGAAGCTTCTGGAGTCGTTTTTGTGAGAAAATTTTACTTCCGCAACAATGGATCGCAATGACATTTCAGACACTGAGGAAATACTTACTCGTATGACGGACCACAGCCATACAATTATGAGCCTGCTATGCTGCCAAGAGAGTAGGGACAGGCCAGGATTAATGTTAGACAGAACGGTCAGAGACAAATTGAGTTGTGGTGTGAGGAGAACCAGCGGAGAACAGGACAGGTGTCTTGGTGAGAGACGTGCTTATAGATATACGTTCGCTAACGATATACACGGTGCTCACAATATTGTACAGATTATTACCATCGTATATCAGGCCAGCAGACATTAGTATGTTTCGGGTAGATTTATACTATTAAATGTATAAAAACTAAACTTGAGTATATTTCTATTGTAAGTTACTAAAAACATACAAGTACATTTTTAAAACAGATTTTTCACCTGGGTTATAACATAAACAGAAAATTAAAGATTTGAATATTTAAACAACCTAGTAATTTAGTTTTTCAATTACAAGTTGTCTCTATTTAGGGCATGACTATATCACACTATTTGATGCCATTGGTACAGTATACGACGATCAATATTCTTGCTTCGGCATCCCATGTTAAACTCCATCATATCGCCGGGATGATAATCCTCCGATATGAAGTGAACGCTACACACGACCGCGTTTCTCGAAGCCGATGCGGAAGAGAAATCCCGTCTCTTCACCTGCACCAGGCACGAAAGATACAGCACCGTCCTTTTTCTTGTTATGGAAACCTGTGGACTCGATGTCCTGACAGGACAGGAGGTGGTCACTCTGTGACAGCGGCTATATGTAATGTGGACATTCACAAATTTTTTTTGTTAGTTATTAACCTTTATTTAACCAGAACAAAACTCGTATAGAATAACTTTTTAGATATTGAACAGGACAAGATGGTAAAATAAACAAACAGGGATGTACTGATTTTAAAATAGGGGCGACAGTGGCTCAGTGGTTCATGAAGGTTGTCTACAAACCGGAAGGTTGGTGGTTCAATCCCCGGTTCCACCTGACCAAGTGTCGAGGTGTCCATGAGTAAGACACCTAACCCCAGCTGCTCCCGACGAGCTGGATGGCGTCTTGCATGGCTGACACCACCGTCGGTGTATGAATGAGAGAGTGAATGGGTGAATGTGAGGCAATATGTAAAGCGCTTTGGTGGCCATTGGGTCTGTGAAAGCGCTATATAAATGCAGTCCATTTATTTTTTGCCATTAAAACCCCTTTTGCAGGGGTTCCACAAAGATCGCAGACGGCCCAAAATTATTGTTGTTCAACATTCACTACCCGTTAAAACATCACACTCTCACTTGATCTGGACAAACTGAGCATCATTAGAAAGATTTAAGACTCCAGCTTTGATATTTGACCACTGTTTATTAGGGCTGCCACTTTTGAGAAAAATCTAATTAGAAAGGATATCAAATATCAAGCAATGTATTCGAATATATTTGAATATCTATGAGCCCCGCCCCTCCATGGAAAAAAACTGAATCGGAACAGCACGGCACAAACAATAACATGACAACTTAAACACCAGCAGGAGTAAGGCCTGCCTTAATCATTTCTTAATATTGTTTGCTAGAAACACAAATCTATCAACTTGATCTGGATCAATTGTGGCTCTCTTTTTATTGACGACGTTCCCCACGGTGGAGAACACACGTTCGGACTCGAAGCACACAGACATGCCTGGTCGTCTGCGAAGTCTCTGACTCTGCTGCCTCATTTGGATGGTAACTTGACAGGTGAGCGTGAAGATTGGATGTCAAGGATGCGTAAGTAAACCGTTTTTTTTTTTGCAAATTCGGCAAACTAACGTATCTTTAACAGTTACTTTACCATCTATGGTGTAGAACCCAAAATATTTCCAGACACTACTTTTTAGATGACTTGGGGTCGTTGTCCGCTCAGTTCTGTGAGTTATCTTCCATTTTCAAAACAGGGTGGCTATTGGCTATTATTCGCTTGATTTGGTCATGGGCCTACGATACAATACGTTTAGAGCGCCCGCTACTGGATGAGATGGCAAACAATAAAATAAAAAAACAATCATAGACTGTAAAAAATGCGCTACACATGGCACTTTAAAAACCAGATAGTTTATTTATAGTTCGATTAGGGATATTTTACGTCATGTTCGAATGCATATTCGAATATCGAATAAAAAGTGACAGCCCTACTGTTTATGATAAATCTGGTTTGCAGTGACATTAATTTCTTAATTTATGCCATGAGTGCAAAATTATTAATCTGTAACGTTCGATATTTTAAATAGAATTCATCACTCATAATTAGGGCTGTCAACGTTAACGCGTTAACGCGTTAACGCGTTAATGCATGCGATTAATTTTTGTCCAGTTTAACACGTTACAATATTTAACGCAGCATCCATTAATTTGCGTCATCCTTAGCTTTACATTATATGATGCCGCTCTTATTCTTACAAATGCTTTTAAACCATTCAAGTTTTGAAATCTGGTTGCAGCACACACTTAAGGAGAATCTTTGCAGATTTTCTTCCCTCAAATCTTAAACATGCTCACACAACAAGATTTGAAGAGAATGCGCTGCCTGTGAATGACCTGTCAATATGACACACACACACGATGGCGATGCACAGAAAGACGCGCGCCAGTATCGTGCGCACAGACAGCGCGCCAGAATATAGGCCTAGTTCTCTTTCGTGTTTGAATGAAGAATAACACACACAATTATGCCAAATGTCCGTTTTGTCGAGTATCCTCATAACAACAGTCAGAACAGTCTTAAATGAGTTAAATAAAGTCTTAAATGAACGTAAAGAGTTGTGAAAGAATGAGACGCGCGTGAGATCAGGGTCTCTATCAGCAGCGAAAGGTCTTGAAGTGACAGTTAGCCAATAATTATGTCTGTCAGTAAAGTTAATCAAAGAACAAAGGTAACAGAGAAAATTACTCACTGCTCTTGAGTAAAGAACTTTTGTAGCTTTGATAAGGATTAGACTATATTTAATCTATAATGTATGCATTGTAGACTGTTTGTTGCAGGATTGTTTAAAGTTAAGTTATATTTTTTGAAGCATAATAAAATGTAAAAAAAAAAAAAAAAGATAGCTTTCAATTACACTGTAATGTTGAATGGCTATAATTAATTGTTTAAAATGGGGGGGGGGGGGGGGGGTCATTTTCATGGAGACATAGAGCTGTATTATAATTTCATGACATAGAGCTGTATTAGTATCAGTACCGACCTTCATTCATAAAAAGATGCCATTAAACAAGTATTTAAAATATACTGTCTTTATGTTGTCTCTACATTAATTTGGAGATTAACTGTGAAATGATTACATTATAAAATATATAAACTAAATATAAACCTATAAAAGCTGTGTTTTTAATTGTGATTAATCGCGATTAATCACATAAAAAAGTGATTAATCGAGATCATTTTTTAATCGATTGACAGCACTACTCATAATGCATTCAATCACGTTTTCACCGGTACAGCATCCGTCAGGGCTCTTAGTCCAATGAAGCGCATATTTGGAGAAATAATGATTAATCATAACATGTTAAATATTTCATCATATAGAATAACATTTCTATTCATTTACTACTGAATTATGCGATCTGAAGAGTTTAAACACTGATTTGCGTCAGTTATAATCTCAGCGCTCTCTCATTCGCTGTACAGCTGTCAATCATCTCACGTGGTTCAACGAGACAATAGGATTGTTTGAGATGCGCCTTGCCTGGCCTGACATGTAGTCATAGACAGTATAAGAAGTGGACAGAGCCATCTCATTGGAACTCAGTTGAGACAGTTGAAGCCCATTTTTAGCGATTTCTGAGCACTTCCGTTCCTGACGCGCAGACTCAAACCGACTCAAACTAAGCTTGATGACGTGAGCAACCTGTCTGACAGACGTTAATCTTCTAGTAGCTGTGCGTGAAAATTGCCAATGTTAATCTTGCAGAGACGGGGAACTTGAGCAAAGAGTTCTTTGGCGTGAGTGAGCAGGAGTAAGTATTCCGTTGCTTTTATGGACTCATTATCTATGGGCTTCTCCCTTGACGGGACGTCCCCCCGATTGCCTGCGAGCTTCTCCTCCTGTCTGTACGGTAATTTCTGTACAGCGCGACAGAGAGTCGAGTGGTTATGACGCAATCGTTAGCCTATTTTTACAAAATCTGTTTCTACGGGGCCATAATGTAACATAGAAGGTAATGGAGCCCTTTATACATTGTCGTGTTTCTTTAGAAATAAATAATGGACAAATGGAGTTTTTAAACGCCTCAGATGTAAAGTTATTCGCTGTCAAAGTGATGCCAAAATGAATGGGAGTCAATGGAAATGCTAACGCAAGTGAAGTTCTGCTACAAGATGGCGGCACCCGGCCGGCTTCAACTTCCGGTCGATGGATTACCCCCTTGCATGTAGTCGAGAGTAGGCGGCTGCAGTGAGGGGAGGAGTGAAAAAAGCACAGGCAAGCCGGACAGATCTTGCTTCTCGCAGTGGATCTGACACCTGTGAGATCAAAGGCGGATATCGCGGGATTCACGCTTGTGCACGGTGTTGCTAATAAACTGGATGTAATTTAAGTTTTGTTGCTTTTATATGCAAATAAATATAATGAACAAGATACCCAAAGTACTCATTTAATTCCATTTTAAATAGGCCTACGTGTTTATCAATCATTTTTTCTTTAATACAGACATGTTTATTTAAAAAAAAAAAAAAAAATTATATCACATAGATCGCACTGTCAGAGAGTTTGGGAATATCCACACATAATTTATACACATAAAACATGATATCAGAGTTTTAAAATCAAACATTTTAAAAGAGAACAATACCTCACGGTCGTTTAAACCAATGAGCATTAAGCAGTGTCGTCAGCAAGTCGTTTCCCATCGTGCTTTTGATCAGCGCAGTCGGTGGAGAGCAACTGCGCGCGACTGCAGAATCCGACACGTGCGCCTTGCGGTCGCAAGAGTTTTTTGACATACGTCGGCATTACATCAGAGCAAGGCGGACCACACTCGGACACATTTCTAACCGGCATGCATCTCGCTTTGATCACCGGTGATCGGTTCTGCGCAAATTTTGCTCATCTCAAACAAGCCTAATAATCCTGCCCTTCTGCATGACGCGCTCCTGTGTATTAGCCGTGTACACTTCCTCATTCTGACATCCGTGATAAAGCTAAAGACACATCTCTTCACCTGAAACAAGAAGCTAATAAATGCACGATTTCGAGTATATGTGGTATTTCAGTGTAACAGTAAGATCGTAGGAAGTAACATTACTGTACTAAACGTGTCTGGAAATGTGTATTATAAACAATATGATAGTAGTGGGATGATTGACGTTAGACAGTAGATCTAGTAACGTTACATAAAATAATAGTTACATCCTAAAGCACCTACTTTTTGTTATCCTAGAACAGTCTTTTTTATTCATTTCATGTCTCATATATGTTGTAGTTTACTGCTATTTCATTACAGTTTACCATTATTTCAGCATATCTGAAAACTTGTAATTTATCACAATAAAAATACCGGAGGTCTCTCCATAATTCAAACGCTCTGCCGATGTTGATCCGTGTTTTTGTCCTAAGTCAATCCGATTGACGTTTGGCCTGACGAGCTTCAGCAGATACATTTTTGTTTTGTTTTTTATATTTATGTGGAGTTTGTGTTGAGTCTGTGTTGTGCTGGAGGCAGGAGTTTTTTGGTGTTATCAGACTCCATGTCGTCAGCTGCAGTGCCGTCGCATAGACTGTATATAAAAAGGAGAGAGGCTCGGGAGCGCGCATGCACGTCACATCCGATGGCTTTCGCAGAAAATCCGACCCGGAGACTTCACATAGAAATAGGAATACTGGCCTTCAGATGTAATAGCAAAACCCGACAAGTGGATCATTGTAATGTGTGATTACAACCCCTTCACACACAGGCAATAAACAAAGGATTAATTTTTGAAGAAAAGTTACATATAGCACCTTTAAGTCTTCACAGCATGGATCATTTTAGAGATATCATCCTCAGATTTGAAATGAAGCATGACCACACTCTTCTGGCTACACTTTAAGTTGTGGTTATAAGTTGTTATACTACATTTCATATAATATTTTTATACATTTAATAAATATATTATTAATATTTTTTGTTTTTATGTTTGAGCTTATATATCTCAATATTAATAACAGTTTGATTAATTCTGAGTCTTGAACTGTAAACTCTCAAGGGTTGGCTTTCTAAATATATGTTGGTTATGTGTCTATTCAGAATGACTTATGAGCAGCAACCCTTTTATTTTGGGTATGTCATGTACAGTATGCCCCACATGCCAAAATTGGGTCGGTCTGTTAAGGTGGTTTAATGACTGACAACCAATCAATGGCCAATATTAAAATTCTATATTACATTGTGATTTTTTTTTATAAATAAATTAATTAATGACAAGATTTCAATTGTTATATACAACAATAAATAATTACTGTAAGCGAACACCCAAAATCCAATCTGCGCTGCTTTATTGCTTAACCAATATGGTGACAAGATAGCGTGCATTACTATAAATAATTATCAAAGCAGTGCTTGCAGCTCAAATACAACAGAGACAATTTCTAAGCACTAGACATCTTTTACAAGGTCCATAAATTAATCCAAATGTGGAAGCATAGTCAGTTCAATTTTTTGTGTTGTTGTTGTTAATTGTTCCATGTTTCTGGGCCACTGAATTTAAAACCAATAACGCTTAGTTTTAAACATATAACCAAAATCAGTGTGATCCCACATTGCATTTCCTTAACTGACCGTTAATGGTTCCAGTGTCCATGTGTATCTCAAGTGTGTGCCTGACCTACTCATGCACTTAACTGCACTGCAGAGTCCCTGTGGACCAGATCCAGGAGTTGTTTTCAAGACACACAAACACACACTTACGCATTTAAAGCTGCAGAGCTTAGAAATGCCTGGTGTTAAACATTCACCCACACACACTTGACTCTCTCTCATTCTCTTCTCATAGTTCTGGGTCTTTACAGAGACACACAATGTGGATCCTCAACAGACCATTCAGGTCTGACTCCCACGTTCACACCTGCTTGAGGAGGTGATTTGCATGTATTACCTCGGACGTTAAGCACTGCAACATTGAGGTCTCGCATTTCATTTTGCATGCACAGGCACCTAATAAGCCATTAGTTTATATGAGCCAGTTAGGCTCATGTAACAGGAGCCTACACAGTAGAGAAGATACACCCACTCTCGTCCAATCCTCCTTCTGGACGCTCTCATTTCTCTTTCTCGCTCTCCGTTTATTTCTCTCTCTCTGTCACTATTCCTGGAGGAGAGCGTGGAATTTCTTCCCCATCTCCTGCTCGATGGTACTGTCAGCTCATTTCTCAGAGGCACTCTGAGGTGCCCGTCGGGACTGAAACTACAATACCCAGAATTCCCTGAGGGAAACTTCTCCACAGAGGCTCAATGATAGCACAGGATGACACCCAAGAGATAAACAAAACAGAATCTACATACACACACGAACTGGTGGGATGACTGGAGTTTGTCTTGTGCTCCTCGCTCACAGACAATAACCTTCTATTGGACCAGTGGCCTTTTCCTGTTTCTATTGTATGATTCAAAATAGTGTACGCTTTTTAAACATTTGATTTGTGAAGGAGTTTAACAAAAGCCAAAGGGTGTTTTGGTGAGTGAGCAAAAGGCATGGTGAGGTGTGGAACCGACCCACATGATACCGTCGCAGATGACTGAGATTTTCTTTCAAAAAGAAAAACTAGAGGTTTTCTTTTGCCAAAGCAAACCTGATGGAAGAAACATTCACATAAAATAACAGGAACGGGGATCGATGGGAGGTGGTGCCACATAGCAGTTGAAGATGCAACAAACCAAGAAGTAATTTCAAAATTATTCTGAGAGAAAAGATAAAACCAACAAAAGAAACAGTGTGGGCGTGTGCGAGTCAACAATTGCCTGAATAAAGTCGAAACAAAAGGGCAGAGGCAAAACGCACTGCCTTCGTGTTTGATATGTAATTATGAAAATTTCTGCAAAAGCTGAGGTGATGAGATGTGTTTTAGAGAAAGGCCAGTGTGAAATGGCTCTGACAGCGAAGATCCAGCAGAAAGCTTTAAAATAATTGTATTTCCACTACTTTATAATGTGAATTCAAATAGAGCAGGCGATTCATTGGCATCTGATTAAATGTAGAGAATGGCTCTAATTATTCTTTGTTCATCTTCACTGGTTCCTTCTGCGTGTTGACCTGCGCACTATAGGTGCTCTATTTCTAGAACGTGCAGCATATGTTTATTCTGAGGGCTAAATCTTACGAGAATGCTCCAAAAAAGGTTTAGTTTAGTCTGCTAAAGACCTAAATGTAAGCTTTGCATTTGAACCGATTCGCCCTCCAATTTCACAACAAATAACAAGCTTCCCTGAAAACTTTTTCTTCCTCCTGTGCTTCTTTTTTCCCTGTTTATCATTGACTCGTAGTCTTTCATCAGGACTCACTATCACCACAGGGAGATTTCTTTCTGGTTTCCGAGCTTGACGCAACAGTGTGTGTTTTTGTGAACCATCTGACACTTCACAGGGTGTCACTTCAGTTGTGTGTATTGCAGAAGGGGTGTTAGGGGGCGAGATAGAAGGGCACACCCCTGGGAGATGAGCAGTGTACTGCGAAAATCCGCTTCCCCCATTCCAGCACGGCCGTGGGGGAATCCTGAGCTCTTCAAAGTGTGCGTTGTGGCAGCAGGGGAGTGAGGTGGAAAGCAAGGGGAAAAGAGAGGAGTACTGGAGATCACGGCAGTGCATTAAGAATCATTTAAAAGTTACAGACGTGTGTGTGTGTGTGTGTGGGGGGGGGGGGGGGGGGGTTCTGACTTGTGCTGCTGTTCTGACTTGTTTCTTCCAGCTCTCTTGTAAGCCAACATCACACACCCTACTTGACACTTCCGACACGCAGTGAATGCAGCCGCCATACCAGCCGAAAATAGAAAAACACAATTACATCAGATTCAAATGCAATAGTTCTGTGCGTGAACATGCACTGGCTGTTCTCTCTGGAAACCGTGACAAAGCACGCACCTTAAAAGTGGCAATTTTCATTTCACAATTTTTTTCCCCATTCCATGTCTTGGAATCTCTCCAATTACAATGGGTGGAGACCCGTAACTTACTTTCCAAATCAGTGAGTTCATCTGTAATTAACTCCCTAAATTTTCACTTTCTTCTCCCACTGCTTTTAGCTCTGAGTAATGGAACGAGTCGAATTGGAGGGAAGCGAATGAGAAAGAGAATAAGGGAACGTTTTGAGTAGTCTCTTCCAGAGGATTAGAATTCCAATCATTAATAACCTCCATCAATACTACTTTCACCATCTTAGCTCACCGTTTCCAAGCCAATCCCAACCCGTTTTTCACCCCATATTTGGTTCTGATCAATGAATTTGTGTTGGAAATTGATGCATTTAGGTCTGTTGAATATTTCCAAAACATCATATCTCCTTTACTTTTAGCCATGAATCTTTTCTAAGAAGGGAATGGAGCTTATGTGTCATATAAATGTAAAGAGAGCCAAAGAGTGCCAGAGGCGACTCTTTAGGCTCGATTGAAAAGGTACAAAGAGGGATGGGTTAATATACATCAGGTTTCATTTCGTTATGAATAAGTGAAAGTAAATACTGGTGAAATAAGTGAAAGGTAAAGCATGCAGTTATTTCACATTGAAGTGTGTATGCATTTAGAGTGATTCCTAGGTTAATTACAAGTATATGAGCATATACACAAATATGAGCATATCCATATCAATGTGCTTCCGACAAGCCTTACTTTTTGTTTATGAGCTGCAAGATATCCGTGCACTCGCTCAGCCCTGAGGAACGGTGCGCTGTGAACAGAGAACCTCACATCCAGAGTCCTGTCCCGCACCTCCACCAGACTGAAAATATTGACGTCGTCTGCCCCCACCGACAGCATGTCTGACAGGAAGTCACCCAGAAGCTCGTACCTGCTCTTCAGATTTCCACGACGTTCCATAAACTCTGTGGCGGAGATGTCTGTCAGAGACACAAACATACAAATGCACAACACATAAGGATAACAGAACCGTATAAATTTGAACTAAACTACAAGAACCCCAGAGCATGAAAAAAAAAAAAAACAGCACCATTTTTAATACAGAACTGAGATCCAGAGCTCATGAAAAATGCATGGTCACGTTTTCCCCTCGTCAGAACATCTCCTCGTCATTAAGTGAGGTTAGTACCTGTCAGTAGCTGTTTGCACAAACTCCATCTGACATTCCACGTCAAAATGTCTGGGGCAAGAGCTCAAACTACTGCATGCAGCAAGTCTTTGTCACTATGGTAATGGGTGCCTGTGCTTCACGGTCACGGTTCCCAGCACGTTATGATGAAGCTGGCCATGGCCTCTGAGCATTGTAGGCAAATTGTGACACTTCAGCAACCATCTGACCATCGATTTTCCTGTGCTGGAGGTGTGCTTTCCTTCTAACACCCAATGGACTATTCTAAATGGGATGCTTAGCCTACAGTTTGGGACTGTGCGGGTGGTTGAACGGTGGCCCCAGGGGAGATGTTAGACCGACTGAGAGAGATGCTGAGCTCAGTCTGTCCCCAGGCTGAGTCAGCGTCCCTTGGGGCCAGTGCTGGAGAGTGGCAGGGCTGTCATAACTCTTACTGACACTTCACAACTCACAAAGGCAGAAGGGCATGTTTGGGAAAATTGGGGGCGATTTTCCTATTTTAATGACAACAGTGACATGGAAAGATGGATTTGGACTCGCTGTCAGTAACTTTTCCGGGACCCCCTCACCCTCAAGAAATCATTGGAAACATAGGAGTTAATGTTGTGAGCATAAACAGGCAACAGAAAAGTAGTTCAGAATACGTGTGTGTGTAAGTTTCAGTTGTGTAATCTTATATGGACCTCAGAGGAGACAGCATATTTAAGTTGAATAAAAATGAGGGATGACATTACAGTCAGTACTACATAACATATTGTGGTGTTTTACTGAGGTTTTTGTTGTTCATTTTTTCAATTTATGGAAATGTGAATTTTCAATTTTGATAGCTAAATAATGACACCAGGTACACAACATATTGAAAGGACACTACCAATAATCGTTATGGCCTTTTTTATAATTGGCGTCAAATTACATGGTGTCTATTTGGACTAAAGTCTATAGCATAAGTTGTGTTTGTGTTTTGTTTTACTCTTGCAGCCCTATATTCTCCCTCTCACGACAGTCCTTCAGTTCACTGTGCACATAGCACAAATAATCATTAGTGCTTGAAGAGTGTCAATCATGGAGCTTTAGGTAGGGGCAAGGAAGGAAACCGTGATTAACTTGGGGGGGTGCAGGAAGGGTGGCTGTCTGCTCCCATCAGGAGCTGTGTGTGAAGAGGAGACTCATCATGACAGCTGGAAACAGCCTCACACCTGGCTTTGATCCAAGCCCAGATAAAACCTGCCCCCCTCCCCACAGGCATTAAGCAATGGATGTGCTTACCACTTTTTCTGGATGACACACACACACACACACACACACAATGTATATGGTATATGATACATAAACGGTACAAAATAAGAACTTACTAACTTTTTTTTAACAAATGATCAATCAATGGAGGTGCTGATCCTACAGGAAACCTGACATTACCAAGACGACATAAATTGTCATAAATATGTCATAAACATGACATAGCAGATTAATTATCAAACTTAAGAAACTTTATGGGTTAACATTACATTACACTGTCATGTGGTTGGTTTTGACATTGGCTGCCATGAGGCCATTATAACTGTGTGTCATGAAAATTTTTCTTGACCTCAACTACAGTGGTACAAATTGAATTTGTCATTAAAAGGTTATAATGGCCTAATGACAGCCAATGTCAAAACCAACTACCTGACAGTGTAATGTAATGTCAACCCATAAAGCTAAGTGGTTTCTTAAGTTCGATAATTAATCTGCTATGTCATGTTTATGACATATTTATGACAATTTGTGTTGTCTTGGTAATGTCAAGTTGTCATTACCAAGACACTGACAGGTTATGATGTATTGGTTTATATCAAGTTGTCATAACAAAGACATCTCAAACAATGTCATATTTGCATCCAAAATGTCATAATTGAGCGAATGACACTTAAAGCTCCTGTAGGTAACTTTTGAAAACATGTATTTGCTAAAACTGTCATTATGTCCTGACAGTAGAATATGAGACAGATAATCCGTGTAAAAATCAAGCTCTTCTGGCTCCTCCCAGTGGTCCTATTGCCATTTTCAAGAAATACACGCTCCCGGTCAGAAACAACCAATCAGAGCCAGGAGGAATGTCTTAGCAGTGTCAATCACGCTCGTGTACGCGCTGATCACACCCCTCTCTTGCACAGCGCGAGCGCCGGAGCGCGAGCCGTCGTTCAAACTCAAGATTGCCGGCGTGCTGCAGCTGTGCTTATGACGGAGAAACAACCTAAACTGCCAATTCTCGAGTGACACCTGCTCATAAAACAAAGAGGTAAAAGGAAAAAGACCGATGACGATAAACAAGCGAAAAAGAAAGAATTACACAGAGCCCATTGACTCGGTGTCAAAACTCTAGCCGCATAACATGTAGATAAAATGTCACGCACTCTGCTAAGCAACAATTGAAACCTGCTTATTCACTGGCTTGTCATGTTGCTGAAATAATGTACTAGCACACCTTATCTAGCATTATATATCGCTAGAATAATTACTTACATACTGTAACGTTAGTTACCGTTATATTAACGTTATCTTACTAGCTATTTATAACTTATAGAAAGAGTGCAACGTTATAAAGTTACATGTAGGCTATTGCAAAATACATAATGATTTGAGGACCAAGTTTGTAGTCAAAGTATGGGCAGGCCATAGTCAATGTAAAGCATATTATTGACGTTTAGTCCCTATTAGTGAATGTGCCATATAACTTTTTATCCGCCGGCCCTGTTTACTAGCCTGCGCGTTCACGACGGGCTCCGCTGTGGAGGACGAGCTGTGGAGGGAGGGCTGTAGCGCAGCAGAGAGTAAGGGGGTGGGACCTGTAAGTTGTGCTTGTTCAAATTTTCAGGCTAAGTCAACGTTTTCTCAAAACTCCCTACTGCAGCTTTAATGACAGTTGTCATAAACATGCATGAAACCTAGGCTCCCTCATGCTCATGCCATGTGTCATGTCATGATTATGAAGGTGTCATGTCAGTCTTATGCACACCCCTTCAAGTAAAGTGTTACCAAACTTTTTAATAAAATAGCTAAACATATTTACAAGGTAGATGTAAACAAAATATTAATAGGTCAATATAAGCCTTCTCATTAAATAATAAATTATTGTTTATTATTAGTGACACATTTGGGGAGTTTATATTCCAAACCTTTTTGAAAATACAGTATGAGAATTAACTGCACAATTGCTAGAAATGTTTTCCTTGGATATTATACAATTTGCATGCATACAAAATTTGTGGAAAAAGACTTTTTTTTTCAAGATGTTTCCAACTCTAACTTTGAACCAATTCTGTAGAATGGCCCATATAGCCTATTTGAACAGGATTTGTTTCCATTTATGTACTAAAAATGTGCTTTTGACTTTCATTTATATTTGGATTATATACAGTGTTTCCCCTACCATTGTTTTGGGGGGGCGGCCCGCCCCCCCAAAACGACCCCCCGCCCCCCCTAAAATGCTGACGAAATCCCGTCATAAAAAAGGAATTTACTGTATAATGCGGAATTTCACGGCATTTGTAAATTGTTTGAGGAATAAATAGAAAGCAGTTCAGTACACTTGAAATCAAATCGCGATGTAGACTAGTGTGTGTGAATATTAAACCACAAAGACAATTTAAATGCGAATCCTGCATGTTCTGTGCGAATGACTGGTGCAGCCGACGCGCAGTTTCATTTACCACACACACACACACACTGAAGCACGTGTGACGCTTGCGCTGTTTTTTGCCTATATTAAGACACAAATGCACGAACTTCCTCTCCAGGCTCTAGATCCACTCCGAAAGTCACTTCTTGAGCATTTAACCGCTTCATTTCAGAAAAACTTCATCATGACATAAACACACAGAAACTCAAAAGTTCTTCACGGCAACCCGTCAAAATAAAAGTTTGGTTTAACTTGACAGAAATATATTACTGTTGTACAGTAGAATAGGCTTTATGCCCAGCTGCACTACTTCCTGAACTTCAGCCAGCTCCTTGTTTCCTGTCTGACATTATTGGACAAACTGATTAACCCAGGTGTGTCTGGTATTTGTTACTGGTCAGGCACACCTGGATTAATCAGTTTGTCCAATAATGTCAGACAGGAAACAAGGAGCTGGCTGAAGTTCAGGGGCCTCATTTATAAACGTTGCGTACGCACAAAAGAAGGCGTACGCCGCTCTCTACGCAATAATTGGTATTTATAAAAAGCAAACTTGACGGTAAAATGTGCGGTCCTTCACGCAAGCTCTGACCCAGGCGTACGCACAAAAACGGGTGAAATGAGAAATGGCGACACCGTCGGCAGATGGAAGAAACACGTGAAAGTGTGTGAAACTGTAGACCGTTGTGTAATGGCAATACTGCCTCTCATAAATAACACGAAGACTTCACAAAGCAAGTCTTACAATTAACAGCCTACACGAACACCCGTTTGATCGATCTGCAACAGAAATGCAAATTAACACATATTTGCAAAAAGAAAAGTGAAATATGTTCTGCAATAATATTGGCATGTTATACAATTCATCCTCATAAATAAGATGGTAAACAGAACGAAATAATGTACAAAACTGATATTCTCGCCAATGTGTCCGTCAGGCGGAGCAGATATAGATGCAATTAGATAGATAGATAATTAGGGAGATAGATAGATAGATAGATAGATAGATAGATAGATAGATAGATAGATAGATAGATAGATAGATAGATAGATAGATAGATAGATAGATAGATAGATAGATAGATTATTTGTCCACTGGGGAAAGTTGTTTTCATAGTAAAAATGTCTTTATCAGCTACGGAATCATGGTATTCATGCATATGCCTTTAGTTTGTTTTATTTTTGATAAAATAACGTATGACGTATACTCAATCATTCAGAAAGCAAGAAATTACATTTGCGCTGAACTATTTCCCATTTCCAAGTAGATTATAACCGACATCTGTAGCTTGTCATTTCTTTTTTATCTCGGCCACAGTCCGAGGTTGTGAGGCTACAGCACTACGGCGTCTGCAACCTTTTGCCACTCAAGTGCCTTTTTGGCATTAGTAATGGCCACACTGTGCCCTCCAAACAACATTTTTCTCCTCTTTTCCACCTCGCCAACGATAACTTATACTTCACATTGAGTGAAGTTACGTTTTTTTTTATTTCCTCTCTATGTTTGCCATGATTTCGCAATCGATGAATATTAACTTATGGGCGTTTCACGGACTATTTATGGGCAACTATGGGCGTGACATGAAGCCGCAAAAGCTGCGCTACATTTATAATTGATTGTGATTTATTAAGGGAAAAATGCGTAGGATGTGCGTGCGCACGGTTTTATACATCTGAATATTTCTGTGCGTACGCACGTCCTATGTTTCATCCGTACGCCACTTCTGACGCAAATCCTACGCAAAGTTTTATAAATGAGGCCCCTGGAAGTAGTGCAGCTGTGCATAAAGCCTATTTAGATATCTCCCAATGTAATAATACTAACACTGATCCAAATAAATTATCATCAAAACTACATTTAAGGAATAATCCATGTTTTAATTTTAACAGTAAAGCTCATTGTGCAGCACGTTATTTGACAAAAAGTTTATTTAATTTCATATGATTGAAATTGATGATAAATTATCAAATTTGTGTTTTATGTCTTCATTTTATTACCAGAAAAAATACAACACAGAATTAGTGTGAACTTTTTTTTTCATATATTTTTTTAAATGTTGTATAAGTTTAATGATTCATAATACATGATTTCAATTAATTAGACATGCTTTTTGATTGCTAAAAAATTTACACCATATATCCATAACACGCCCGATCTGCAACAATACCCCCCCCCCCCCCCCACCCCCTGAAAAAAAATCCTAGGGGAAACACTGATATATATATATATATATATATATATATATATATTTCTTTTGTCCTCGCATTCTTTCTTGTGGTACTCTCTCAGTGACATACCTGACTGAAAGGCTCATTATGCAGCTTATTATGCAGGTCATTGTCTTCTCGGGTGTGAATCACAACATTATTCATGATCATTCACGCCCCCCACGCACATTGCCTTTCCAAACAAAAAGTGTCTTACAAAATTTAAATCAATGTATTGTTTTATGTGAATGATCAGGCAGGATGATTTTCAGATAATTTTGAAGCAAAAACTCTAGGTGACAACATCCATTAGTCAAAAGTCTAGTGGACGCATATTTAGTATGTGTTTTGTGGCCTTATTTCAGAAACTTTCATTTTTATAATTTTCAATAACCATGCATAAACATTATTCTCTCAAAAATACAAATATGTACATACATCTTGCTCACATATTATGGTAGCCCTGTTTGTGCTGAATAGAGTGTAATGACACCTTTGCCATTAATATGTTTATAAGCAACTGAAAAAAGCACAAATGTCAGGGCATGTCAAAACATCTCAAGGACCCCAAAAACACCTTAGACCCCAGAGGGTTAAGCTTTATTTACAACACTGTTCCGGAACAGTACAACACATTTTTTTGACTGTGTGCTGCGCATTTTTCGGAGGACTGTTTCCAGAACCTGGTAGAGTACAAGGCCGGCAGTGCACAAAGGCTGATTCTAAAAAGTGGGGCAAATCCATCTTTGCATGTACACTGTAAAAACTAAAGGTGCCTCAAATATCCTGTCGGACACTCAACGAACTTCAAAATGCAATTTAAGTGCCTCAAAGCTCTTTCTCTTATAGTAGGGCTACTGGAGGAGCATTGACCATCTTTGCGGTTCTTGCTGGAACTTATGGGATCCTTTAAGCACTTTGTATTCAGTTCAGAGGTTCTGGAGTCACCTTTTCACTACCACGAGACCTCAAAGTGCTTTGGGAGAAAATAGAGGAACTTGAATGCTATAAAAAGGTTATTGTAAGATCTTTTAACATTTAAGTGGTTACTGGAAGATCTCTTATGTTAACGCCAGCATCTGGAGGAACCCAATGGTTCTGTGAGGCCAGAATAAGATTATTATTATCCTATTATTATTATTATACTTAAGTTTAAAAAAAATAATGAATAAATTAGGTATACTTCTGATTCAGTATACATAGGCTTACATTTATTTAGTATAGTCCTATTTTATTGATTAATTTAAACCTTAAACAACAACAATAAAGAAGAAGAAGCAGCAGGAGGAGAAAAGTTTTATTCTGTCACGAAACTGCTGCTATTCCTCTGCTGTCATCGCTTCAGTGAACCTCACGCGCAACCCAGATCAGAACAGCTGATCATTGTAGCAACTACGAGAATGAACCAAACACAATTGAAGCTTTTAGATGATTGTTAATAAATAATCACACACAAGAGGCTTCACATTCCAGATTACCCCAGGCTCCAGAGTCTGCGACCAAAAGGACTTTTTATTGTTTAACTAAAGGAAGAACGTTGTCAATGTTTTATAATTTGGCAATACAGATCTGTTCAGAAATGGTGAAACAAGAGGCCCTAACAAGAAGTCACCTGACCCCTGCGACTAACAGACTACGTCTTTCTTAAGATCCAAGGTCCCATGACATGGGGACAAAACAGACTTCAGCAAGAATGACCTCAGACTGGAATGGCTTAAACCCCCCAAACTTTACACACTAACACTTTACATATCAAAATCCATAAAACTCATCCCAGAACAATTCTCGATGGACTTATAATCAAACATCATGCAACTACATAATTCTATGTTATATGTGTGTGCCTAATATGCTTAGATGCCATAACAATTCATAATTGTTATAAATAGTAGAGGTGTGAATGAAAGTGTGTCTTGCTTCCTGTCAGTATTCTTATAATGGTAATGTATTCTTGAATTCATGTAGTAATGTTCCTGTATTTTTTTTTAATAATAGTAATAATGTCTAAACTGTAACCTCTTGTTCTCTCCGCTAGTGCTGGAGAACTAGGAGATCACAGATAACCCATGATTTGCGATAAGAAGAAAATAGGTCCACCTCCTAAATTAAGCCAGTGTCTAATTGGCCAGAACCCATCCGGAAGGTTGGACAAACTTTGAGTTTAAAATCTTAGACCCGAACACAGAATCGTTCTCTTGCTCTTGTGTTCTTGCTCTCTGGTTCTCTGGGGCTCTTGCCCTCTCTTGTGCTCTTGCTCTCTCTCTCCATCGCTCTCTCCCTCGGGAAAGGTCTCGGCAGAACAACAAGCCGGGTGGAGCCGACGATGGTTATAGTAGCCATGTAGACGCATAGAGACAAATGACCCAAATCAAGATCAGGGTTAAAACAGATTTATTTAAGCCATCTAACTCGTCTCACCTTCCTTTCTTTTCCTTTGTTTTCTTTTCCGTTAAAATTCTCGGTTCTAAGTTAAGTTTTGCTGTAAAGTTTCGTTTAAACGTTTCGACTGCAACGCGCCTCCAACTTCAAAGACTTTCATCCATCCGGCAACACACCACGTGATTGGCTGCCCAAGATCTAGCAGGCACGAGGAGACCGCTAGCCAAGCAACGGACCCGGGAAACCCCTTTACACCGACAAAAGGAGAACCCCAAAGCAAACCGAAGACAAGCAAGTAGCCTTCAGACTCTTAACTGAACTGGTGCATTAATATAAAATTGAATAACCTGCCTAAGAAACGATAGAAGGGTTAAATCGATGATTGGTGGTTCGTTCAGGTCATGTCTTTTAAGTGCATAGAAACTTGGGATCTCACCATCTGACTCCTAAAACTCATTCTTCCTCACTCTCTGTCTTTCTGCAACTCGTATGAATGTGTGTGTGTGTGCGTGTGTGTGTTAGATATTAGTTTTATGTGTTAGGCTTATAATCAATAAGGTATTGTTTGTGTGCGTTAGATATTAGTTTTATGTGTTAGTCATAGGCTTATAATCAATAAAGTATTGTTTGTATTTGAAAAGAGAAGCATTACTTGTGTTATGTGCTTACAAATTTATTGTCTTGAACTGCGATCTAAGCTACTTATGCTTTTACCCTTGATTTATTTCTTAATTTAGCTGTTAGCTGGGAATTAGTCTTTCTTGCCCAGGAAGATATTATATTTCCTAGAATTAATAATTGTTTATGCTTTCCGTTCATTGGATGAACTGATTAAATGATCATACTATTGATTCTGCTACAGTAAATTCTGAAAATAATCAAATTATTAATTATTGATCATAATCCGTTATTATGAATAATAATTAGTTATATTTATACGGGCGTATAAACGCTACATCATCATCGGGTTTGAAAGTAACGGCTCCCCTCACCAAAGCTTCAGCTGTTTGTTGTTCGGTTTGTAAACTCGCCAAAGAAATATAAATACAGAGTCTACTCACTATATATATTCAAACACATACAAACTAAATAATTTTTTATTTATTTATCGTGTTTACCACTTATTGCACAGTATGTGGAATGAAGGTTTTAGCCGTGATGCTAACTAATCTAATGAACTAACGTTAACGTTAATGAACAAATGGAAATCATTATTGTCTTAGATTGTTTTAGTGATTCAATTCAATGTATTCTGTACAACTGTGTCTTCAAATTGCTGATATAACTAATTAATAGTTGATTCCTGCTGTCATCATTGGCGTTTGTTATGAATAACATGAGGATATAGTTAATGTTAGTTTGGTCTATTTTTATTTACTTGAGGTGCCCTGATTTTTTCAAATACTATTTTAAAGCCATTTAATGGTCAATAAATATTATGTTGTGAATGGATATAATCAGCTTTGTTCTTTTGTTTCCCCAGAACAACCACTGCATTTCTAAAATCATCTGAACATTTCAGAGGCAACATTGAATTACAGTAAGTTACCTGCACCACATGCAAGTAACTTACTTTATTACTATGAAGTTGTCTGTGTGAAATTGTATTGTTTGACTGTGTACTTGTGTTTTTTAATCAGTTATTCTCTGAGAATCTTCCCTCATGCTCTAAAATCTCATTCATGTTACTCAGATTATATTACAGGTTTGCTAGTGATGAAACTAAGTGATGAAACTATAAATAAATACAAAAAAATAAATAAAAAACAACAACAAACTCAGATTGTTTTTTAATGCCACACATAATCCTGGTTCAATTAGGGATTGTCAGAGATTATAAATATGACCAGTGTGTGTGTAAATACCTCTCCTAAGGCATTTGTGAAGGTATTTGTGAAGTCACAATAGGCTTTATGCCGAGCGTCACGTGACCAAACCGGAAAACGGGTCTCATTGCATCCGCTTGTCAGAGAAAGTGTTAACGGCCGTAAGAACTAACTACGATATCTATGGATTTTTAAGGTAATCAGCTAAAGTTCACTTTGTTTTTGGTGTTTTATGCTACTTAAATATCTAAACGTTAGTGTGAAGAAGAAAAATAAAAAAAACTTTTAAATATCAATCTGCACATGCGAGCAGGGCCGTGCACAGACCTTTTGAGGGGCATGTGCTGAAACTGAAAAAGGGCACCCCTTCCCATTTTTTTTATATCAAGATTATTTAGTAAGCCTACATAAAAGGAGGAAATGGTCACATCTTCATGACAAAAAAAAAAAAAAGAATAGTCTCAAAAGCTTTAGATTTATTCACTATTAATAACAACCATAATAATAATAATATAGATATACAAGGTTTTAGGGCTTCTTTAAACCTAATTACAACAGCAACCTTCTGTGAGCCATGCTTGAAGATGTTTATGACTTCACTGTGGCCATGAAGCTCTGAGAGTCTCTGGAGCAAAGGCTTCGGAGTTGGTTCTTAACCGGCTCAGGAACAGACGTGGCGTGAACAGTCTCTTTAATTAACCTAATTTTTGAAAAGAATCTGATTGCAAAAAAGAATTTGATGGCAAAAACTTGATACTGTGGAGGACCAATGTTGGTCTCTTGAAGGTCTCTTATTAAAATAAGCCAGCAATGAAAAAAATCATAAAATAGTGTGAAAAGTACAGTTGCAGTGAAAAGCATTTCTGAAGGATCACGTGACACTGAAGAGTACTGACCTGGAGTAAAGATGCTGAAAATTCAGCTTTGACCAAAGAAATAAATTAGGCTATATTTTAAAAAATATTCAAATCGAAAACAGTTATTTTAAATTGTACAAATATTTCACAATATTACTGTTTTTGCTTATTTTGGATCAAATAAATTAAGCCTTAGAATGAATTAAATCATGAATTACATTCTGCATGATAAAATATAAAGATTTAACAGTGATCTTCTGTAAAAAAATTTTTTTTTAAGTTACTACTACAATATTACTGTAGTAAAACCATGTTTTACTACATTTATACATGTGAGGACGACCGGAGAGTATAGAATAGCCTACTATATAGATTAAAAATTACATTGCGAATACGTGCATATAAACAGCCTTGAATTAACCTTAATTTAATATTATTACCATAACATGATTAAATGTTAATAAATTAAGTGTATCAGCAATCATAAATCAAAGAACACATTTCTTAGAAATATATGTTACCTCCTAGGCGACGAGGATCACTTTGTAGTTCCAGTACGAACAGCGCGGGGGCGCACCTGTGCTTATGATTTTCCTATGGAAACGGCGCCGGCGGCATCATTACATTTTCATCAACAGCTTACCAACTAGATTGTTATAGCTATATATAGGTGCTCAGTTTTTCCTGTTGTAAAATACATTTGGTCAAAATCGCATTTTATAAAAAATGAAATGCTACTGTATGCACAGGCTATTTAAGTGTAGGCTATAATGTATTGGCAATGACTATGGCAAATGCTAGCATAGCCCTCTCTCTCAGGTCCCACATATCTTAGTCAGACATCAAATAAATAAAATATGAGCTTTTATAGACGTGTTTAGTACTTATTCAAACAACAAGATCTTTGTTTACCCATGCAAAACTTCGTTCAGCTGCTGTCTGCTGTGCGGCCGCTGCGGAGCTTCAGTTGATTCAGTCACGATAGAGGGGGCGGAGTTATCAGCTTTACTGACAGTTTAAGATCAAACAAGATTTACACAAGCTCTTTTTAAGATCTTTCATTGGCTAAATATTTTCAAAACAGACAGATAGACTTAAAGGGTGACCAATAGCATTCATTTATATAAAAAAAAAAAAAAAAAAAAAAAAAAAAAAAACACCACCACCAAAAAAAGGGCACTTCGGCAAAAAGGGCATGTGCTCTGCACAGGTTGAGCCCTACCTGTGCACGTGCCTGCATGCGAGGGACATTGGTTATGCTCATTTTTGCTTGCTCCTTTTAAGTTATCTTGAGTAAAACCGCAAAAAAAATTCATGAAGCACATACAAAAGACCTGAATCGAAAGCGATGTGATCTGTTTTCCGGGTTGGTCACGTGATGCTCGGCATAAAGCCTATTAGCATTATATCACAGGTTTGGCGCCAATAAAGCTATGCATTTTTTCTTATACCTTAATCATTTGCATTTGAATATAAGACATTTGAACTAGGGCTGTTTTCGACTAAGGATTTTCATAGTCGAATCTGATTCGTTAGATTATGCCGTAGTCGACTGATAGTCGAACCTTTTTTTTTTTTTTAGATAGCAGCTAGACGTTCGGTTGAATAACTGTTCGTATGTTATAGGACAACTCGCTCTACGTTTATTTAAAATGAACAGCAAGACAACTAGAAGTGAATGTGCTTTCCATTAAATGAATCCTTAACACAAAAAAAAAACATTGCAATGAACGTGCTTTGTTTTAAATAAATCACACACAGTAAACAAAACCTGAACTTTGAAATTTAGATGCGCAAACTGCGTGCCGGTGCGGTGAGACGTAGCCTACATGCTCGGGCAGATTCGGCTTGAAGTCGTTCATCCTCGGATGCGGCGTCGCGTGCGCTGTTACAAAAAAAAGCTGTGCACACAGCCAAGCGAAATGGGGTCTTGCGCACCCAACGCGTCATTTTTTTTGCCGTCCGCACCTTCGCGCTCGTGCGGACGCGTCGAGTATAAACAAGGCTTTAGGCCGGAGACACACTGGCTGCGTGGCGTGAGCGTCTCAGCTGCGTGGCGTGTCCGTTTTTATTTCGGCTCCCATGTTAACAGGTTAGAGCTTGCACACGCGGAAAACGCGTGCATGCTAGAAATAGAACCGACGCCTATTTTTCACGCGACACGCAAGCGTGTTGGAAGCGTTTGCAGGCAAAATAGTATAGGAAAAGATGTTTATATGTCATTTTGTACACGAATACATATTAATAAATTACATTTTGATGTTTGAAAATCTAGGTTTTGACATAAATTCAGATATAAATGTCTTTTTTTTAATCCCATTATTTTTGTCTATATAATTTCATGTCATTTTATTTTTTAAACAGTCGAGTCCTGGTGTCCACTACAGAGGTCATAGCATATGAATAAAATATAGCCTATATATATATATATATTCATTTGTTTCTAATGCTCTTAACAATGTGATTACATGAAAAAAAAAAAAAAAAATCTTTGAAAAAAACTTTCTGGGCCTCAGGAGGATATAAAGTTAGGATAGGCTACAATAACATCGTAGTGTGTCTTCTGAGTGACGGTCCAACATCAGGTAGGCTAAATATAGGCTCTTTAAAGCTACACAAAATTTGTAAATGTTATTGAAATAAACAGACAGCCGCATGTTTCCCTATTTTTCGAATTTTGGAAGATGCGTGATAAAAGTTGAAATTGTTGTCGTAAAGGCAAGAGCAACAGTAATCCAAATGTAGACTGGTCTGTCGGCGCCCTCCCTAATGTCACATATAGCGAATACGTATTCGTGTACGCCACGCAGCGCCGCGTCAGACACGCTTCTGGTGTGCAAAGACACAGAAAACGCGACGCAGCTGACACGCAACAGAAACGCCACGCTCACGCCACGCAGCCAGTGTGTCTCCGGCCTAACTCCGTGTCAGCGCGCGCTCTGATCGGTAAAGGTGCACAGACCTCTCCCGAATCATCTCCAGCACTCAGCCTCCGATCGCACCACTAACTCCGCCTCCGTTTCCCTCGTAAGATGATATTAGTATTTAAACATTCTCTATGATAAAAAAATGTTTGTAAAAAATATTTTAATAGCACGGTTTTGGCGGTTATAGAGTTCTAATGACGGTGTTCAACTATAACCGTCGGTCTCACGGTTATATAATAACATCCCCTCATAACACTTGCCTACTATTCGACTATGAGGTTCATAGTCGAATCAGACCTCTCCGAATCGAATCGTCGAATCCTCGACTATTAGAAGTCAGCCCTAATTTGAACTATGAATTATAACTTCAAGTTGAGTCTTTTTAGTAAAAAAAAAGCTATTATGGCTTCAGAAGACTTAAAGCTGAAGTCGGCAAGTCTGGCAGATTGAGTGGACTTACACAATTTTGAATGTTTACAACTATCATGGCCCTCCCCCACTATCAACTAATACCCTCCCACTGTGACCGAGTTCATGCTCGTCAGTGCGTGTGCACTAGATTTTCAGTGAACGCGCCCGTCTCATCAGCATCCATCAACACCATGGATTATTTGGAGGTATGCTGTCCTGGCTAATCTACCGATAGATTGCAATTGCTAACGTCATACTCTAAATGAGCTTACTTGATTTTCCGCCATCACTCTTCGTTACTGCGCGAACTTCCGCGAACTTCAGGCGTGTGCATGTGATTGTAACGTGCGTGAGGGGTGGTGTGTGCCCGATCTGTGATGTGTCAGATCTCACACCCCCCTGCGCTGATTGGACCCGATGAACCGGGAGCTGTGGATTTTTGCAAAACAAATAACACGCTCCAGGTGGAGTTAGAAGCTCGGGTTTTTTCCTAAAACCACTTTATTTATGTTGTTCTGTCGGATTATAGTGTCGATTTCACTGAATATGATCAAAAAAATGTTGCCGACGGCAGCTTTAAGGCCATTGCACACTGAGTCCGAAATTCGCATCCGAAATTTTCGCACTTAAAAAAACAATTCGACCTCAAAGTTATGTCAATCACGCTTGCACACCGCCTCCGAAACTTTCGTCCGTCATAAAAAAATTCGGATCGGGTTCGATTTTTTGCGTTTTTCGCATCCACAGCCAGCATTTTGAGAGGTTTTTTGACAATTCAGGGCCGGGAGAGCTCGTTCCGCACATCATTGCACATGCGCAGTCCTTTCAGTTTCGGTTTTCAATTCGATCAAGTGTTTATGTTCTCTCGATCGGATTAGAAAAGGAATAAACCTCCCCTTTCAGATCGAAATTTCGGATCGATTAAGGTGTGATTGAGCAGCCATTTCGATAACGAATGTATTATTTGGGTACAATATAGGCATATAACCTGTAGCCTATACAGCTGTTCTGTCTGCTTTCACCGGGCCGCGCGTGTGCCTGTGTGTGTGTGTGTCCATACCTGCTTAGACATACTGCCAGTCTCTGTTCAGGATCGATTGGTTCACATAAATTGGTGGTATTCTTTTTAAAATGTGGCTCCAGAATCGCTAGCAAAGCATCAAACTGTTCCACTGACATTCTGAAGTAAATTTTGAATCGCTCTGGATAAATTCGCAACTCCTTGATAAGGAAGTGGAACTCTCCTTCCTCTCGGCGCAATTTCAGGATTGGATGGACCCAAAATTTTCTCTTTATTCTCATTTCAATAAGATAGAGGGCAACAAAATCATCCTTACTGCTTGAAGAATCCATTTTGTATTTTTGTGCGTTTTTTTCCGCAAAGGTTTAATAAATACACATCGGACTCAGTGTGCAAGGTTTCTGTGCGTGACGAATTTTTAGGCTGACGAACACGAAAAAACGCATACGAAAATTTCGGACTCAGTGTGCAATAACCTTTACAACACAACTCATAACACATGAGTTGTGGACTGCATTTTAATTTTTAAAATTTTCATACTTTTAGGATCTTTTCTGGGACATTTTTGGAGCTTAACAGAATATAAATTTTTACATAAATTGTTGCATTTAATTGACCTAGACAATAAGAATGGTTTCATGAATGATTTACACAATTTTGTTCTGCTTGTGTTTCATGCAGTGAAAGCGAACAGTGACTGCGGTTGCATTATGGCCGAGATCTGCTTTTGGGTTCCACGGACTAAGTCAAATAGGTTAGGAATGTCACAAGGCTGAGGAAATTATTTTACGTTCACAACTATCACTTTAATAACATTACTTACAGTATTTTTTGTTCTTTGCAGGGACCTTGGTAAGCTGAAATACAAGTTTGAACAAGAATAAAAATCCTCCTGTAGACCTGAAAATCATTGAAGTGCATGGACCATCCACCAGAAAAGAGGAAAAACAAACAGAAAATGAAGCTGCTGCATCTTTTCACTTTTCTAACTTAAGTACCTCACATGTCCCTTGTGAAGATTTTATTATTGATTGCATCTTATGTAGCAGCGAGTAAAGGTGCGGTCACATTTGTGAATTTTGTGAAAAACACAGGCAAAAATGTCCATTGACCATTGTCATCAGTGTAGCGACGAGCACAGCTCACACAGGAGTCACTTCCAAGCAGCTTTCTGTTGGTCAAACACAGCGAATTCCACTTGGTCCCATAGTGATATTTTTGACCACACACAAAATTGCTGATCGTGTGGATTCTTATTGAAATGACTGAAAATTCACAGAACAACAGATAATTTTACCGCATCTTAACCATCTATCTTGTTTCTAGTGAGAATACTCAACAACCCTTTATGAGCACTGTTGATTCAAGTCACACATTTAAGCTTTTCAAAAGCCATAGTGTTCATTACAGTCTCCAGTCTCACGGCATCCCAGGCTTCAATATTTTACGATTCAAAATAGCTGAATAACTAACTATCTGAGATTTCAGTTTAGAGATAAAAGTTAGGATCATCATTTTCAGGAATATTACAGCACAATATATATTAGCACCGTTTGTGGTTTGTTTTTGGCATCTGATAGAGCTTTTGGATTTGGAAACAGTGACATCAGACTTAACCAGCTTTACACAACTTAACTTAAGTGAAGATGCACTTTTTTTTTAACATTGATTTATTAAATGGAACATCTGTGTTTCCATGCATTTTGTTGAGATGTCTTTTCTTGTATACCCTATTGTATATACTGTACATTGTTGATTATTCATGTTGCTTATGTATTATACTATTTGTTTGTGTATTCTATTCATTGATATTAATCTATTACAAGCTTCTTTTCCCAAGTGCATGGAAGTGTATGAATTAAAATGGATCTAAAATATGTAATAAACAATTCTTATTTTGTATTTGGTTCAGTTTTTTTATTATAATAGAAGTTAATGCTAACCATAGTAACAACATGAAATAATAATAAATAAATAAAAATTGGTTCCTGGAGGCACCCAAAGCGGTTCCACACAGTGCCTAATATAAGAGTTCCTCAGGAAACCTGTGTGGTTCCTCAGAGAACCGCCCCTTTTTAAAGGGTACCTAGAGGATCTACAGATGGTTCCGCCGGTGTGACAAAGTGAAGAACCCCAAAAGGTTCCTCCAGGTACCTTTTCTTTTTACAGTGTACATTCTGGCGCTTCTGACTCACACAGCCTGTAAGTATGTTTTCCTATTTTAAGAATTTGCTACTGACTAGTCAAACACAAGTTTTGAGCAGTATCGAGCAGCGCTTGCTTGTAAACACATTACATTAAACCAAATACACAAAATAATATTCTTTTAAGAACCATCATATGACCCCTTTAACTATTTTTTTAATGAGAAAATGTTCTTATTTTCGAGCAATAACAGATAAACATCCATCCATTCATCCATCCATCCATCCATCCATCCATCCATCCATCCATCCATCCATCCATCCATCCATCCATCCATATATCTATCTATCTATACACACACACACAAATAGATGCTTTTATAATGCAGTGAAAACCACCCTGAGACAAAGCACCAAAGAGAGTATGTATACTCATAAATAAATGGAAATACACAGAGAAGTACACCACACACACAGCTTAAATCAGAAGTTTAGCTGCGGCTTGGGGAACAGTGTGGTGGTCAATATGTCTTTGTGAATCTGTGAGCTAATCCCACCAAAATAAGGCCAATATATTTCCAAATTTTATTTTTATTGATACCACAAAGTCCCGTAGGGGTGGAAATCTCAGGGTTAAGGGAGATGAGGATCAAAACATATTTTAAATTTTTTATAGATGAGTTCAAACTGGCTTAGCTTCCAAAAGCCTCAAAAGTTCAAATTCAAAAAGCTTTTCAAGTTGTGTGTCCTGCAGAATGTGGGAGTTTATGTATAAATGTCTGTGTGTGTGCACTGTTTGTTTACAGGCAGAGCAGAGGTTATGGGAATAAGCTTGTGTGAGTTAATGCGCGCATGTTTGGTTATCTCCAAGAGCTAGGATGGGTGTCTAAAGAACTTCTCCACATACTTTTCCTCATATTTTACTTTACAATCAGTTCACTTTCCAAGATTCACAGAGCAAGCTATAACCTCAAAGAAGCAGCATTAAACAGGCCTTACGACTCTCCATTGCCTTTAACATTTGTTCCTGAAATCGGATTTCAAATGTCAAGGAGGCAGTAAATAGTACTAAAGTCGAACTTTCAGTTAGCCTAGAATTCAACGCATGTTTAGACAGGGCTCTAGGGAAATAAACCGCTTCATTATAATTTTTACCTTAATACTGACTGATATATAAATATATATATATATATATAGCGAGAGAGAGAGAGAGAGAGAGAGAGAGAGAGAGAGAGAGTGAAATAATGTGAGCAAACTTGCATTTAAATACATTTATGTATAGTTTGTTTGGGAGCAGAGCATGCTCTTGAGGCGGTTGACTGTGCTCATTGTGAGCGGCTGCCGCTGACAACGCTCCGCACCCGCCAGGCACTCTTCGAGGAGGGTGCCCAGGCTCACGTTCCCCGCGGTCCCGGCCCCAATGCTGAGTGGAGTGGAGAGCCTCTGCCGAGGCAGAGTGGCATTGCAATCGTGGGGTTTGCTCTCGTAGAGGGGTTAGAGACAGGCTCATTCTTTTCTCTTCATTCACCTGCGGGACGCACTGTGGTTTATTCTGCCCAGTGTGAGAGTCCTGGTTTTACAGCTGGAATTGTATCATTCCAAAGAAGGACAGGGGGTTGAGTCCAATTTTAGATCTGCGCCTTTTAAATTGCTCAGTCAAAAGATTAAAGTTCAAGATGTTGACATTGAAGAAAATTGTGGCTCAATTCAGGTCAGAGGACTGGTTTGTCACTATAGATCTCAAGGACGCATACTTGCACATATCTATCTTTCCTAAACACAGTTCCTCAGGTGCCCTTTTTAGGGGGCAAAGCGTACCAGTATTGTGTTCTTCCTTTCGGCCTAGCATTGACACCACAAACTTACATGAAATGCATGGATTTAGCGCTGGCTCCTCTGCGACTCTAGGGCATTCGCGTAT
Organism: Rhinichthys klamathensis goyatoka; assembly: GCF_029890125.1. Taxonomy (NCBI): domain Eukaryota; kingdom Metazoa; phylum Chordata; class Actinopteri; order Cypriniformes; family Leuciscidae; genus Rhinichthys; species Rhinichthys klamathensis. The sequence continues at coordinate 1,364,735 of NW_026606573.1, read as the reverse complement.
TAAACTATATAGACAATTGTTTGATTTTAGCTCAGTCAGAGCAGATGGTGGCTTGGCATTGAGATGTAGTTCTCGGCCATATGAAAGAATTGGGGTTAAGGCTGTAGAAGAGTGTTCTTTCTCCAGTACAGAGAACCAATTTTCTAGGCGTGGTATGGGATTCAACGATGATTCAGGCACGTCTTTCTCCTGCTCGTATCGATTCCATTCTTGCAGCCTTGAACAAGATAAAGCCAGGCTTGAGACTGTGGGGTCTGATTGCAGCTGAACCCAACATGATACCTTTAGGCTTACTGTACATGAGACTCTTGCAGTGGTGGCTCAAGACCAAGGGGTTTTCCATGAGGGGCAACCCATTCCACATGATCAAGGTTATGCAGATGACTTCATTCCTTGGTCATGTGGAGGACATCTTGTTTCTTGTCCCAAGTTTATCTGGAGGAAATTCGGCCGGGCGGAAGTTGATCTGTTTGAGTCTCAAGAAACGAGACACTGTCTTCTATGGTTCTCCTGCACGCATCCAGCCACGCTGGGGTTGCCTATGACGTTCCGTCACACCATTGGACTGATTTCACACATGCTTGAAGACGGTCATGCAGAAGCATTCCCAAAGCACTGTAACATCTGACGCAGCGTCTAGTTCCCTTTTCAGGGAACCATGGTTACAGTCATAACCTGAGATGTTCTTTAAAGGGTCACTCCACCCATTTCAACATTAATCTTTATTGAAAGTGGGTTATATATGTAGTCGAAATGTAAAAGAAATTTTAAATTTGGTGCCCTCTTGACCGAGAAAAGACAGAAAATAACTTTGGGGCGCATTTGTATGTAAGACAACAACTCCCACAATGCACCATGTTGCACAGCTCCGCAAGCCACTCCCACTAATCCAGAACAGCGCAAACATCAGAGAAATCGCTCTTCCGTCTACAAGAAGGCTAGCTGCCAAATGAGTTTAAAATTCATTTCACAAAAAATGTCTAGTTAGTTGTGGCGAGCAGGACGAGGGCGAGGGACGTGAGAGGACGACGCGAGTGATAATGAATGGCACCTGTGCAGCGGTCTCATATCTCTCACGGAGGAGCGGAAGCACAAAAGGAACAGGCCTGATTTTATGTTTTGTTTCTGTTGTGTGTGGCCAGCTGGCTTATACTTTTGTTTTGTATTTGTTTATTTTACTATTAAAACGTTTAAATGTTCGCCGGTTCCAGCCTCCTTCTTCCCACAACAACGAACCCCGTTACATTGGCAAACTCATTAGTGAATTACTCGTTTGTATTTCTTTCTATATGGTGAATTATTGCATGATACCTGCATGTTCAGTCAGGCGAAACTAGGATGGTTCACATCACAACACAAACGTCCGTGTGGTCGTCTGATTCAGAGATTTCGTCCAGGAGAAACTGCCTTGTTGAAATTCTCTGCAGCAGACGGACTCTATCTGTGTCCGTAGCGCACAGCGAGAGCACACGCACCAGCAGTCCGCCCAGCTCAAGCCAGCCCGGGCTCCTCGTCCGCGACAGGCAGCCGCCTCCTGTTCCACCATCAGCCTCAGCTGCTCTTCACTATATTGGGGCTCGTAAAGATAGCCACGAACAGCGGATTCGAGCAGCAGAATTTCAAAATCCTCTTCTTCCATATCATGTTTAGTTTCTTCCGTCATTGTCGTAACTTCCTATATCCACAGCGCATGTTAGCTTAGTTTATAAACAAGATGGCTGATATTGCTTTTAGTATCTGCAAGTGAAGTCCCACCCACTGATCTGTGATAGCTCTGTTAGCGCATTAGGTCCAACCCCCTATGGGCGGGTTTGAAAGGGTGGGAATTTGTGCTTGTAGTCTATACAGAAATCCCCCCTTTTTACACTTCCTCCTACAATGACGTCAAATGACGATTTTTGCGTCATTGTAGGAGGAAGTGGAAAAGGTAAATAGTAGATTTCTCTCGTCTCAGGGGAAAATGAAAGAATGTTGCACGACCATTCAATAGTATGACTGGTTGTCTAACAATGGACCTCTTAATGCAAATGGGTGGAGTGACCCTTTAAAGTCTGCCTTTTTAATTCCAACTAGGCAACACTATACCCTGGAGGGTTAGGAGTAAATAGTAACTTTTATTTAGTTTAAAGACTAAACAGAAATATGGGAGAAATATTTAGTTGCACAGTCCACAGTAGATTAAGTGATGAAACTATAAATAAATACAAAAAAATAAATAAAAAACAACAACAAACTCAGATTGTTTTTAATGCCACAGATAACCCTGGTTCAATTAGGGATTGTCAGAGATTATAAATATGACCAGTGTGTATGTAAATACCTCTCTTAAGGCATTTGTGAAGGTATTTGTGAAGTCACAATTAGCATTAATAAACACAGACGACAGAAAACAGCTTGCTGTTGTTTCATGCCTGCAATAAATTCAGTTGCACTGCTGAAATTAAAGAAACATCTCTTTATAGGCTTATGAGTTTGCTATTGGCCTACATTTTATATTCTGTCTCTCCATCTCCCACAAGGCCTTTCCCCCACTTTAATAGTCTTAAAACTACAAAATCCTCAGCTCTAGTCCATTTCATTTCATTTCAGCTCAGTCTTGTTTTCATTAAAATGCTGGCTTTTGTCACCAAATTCAATATTGCCCACAAGTTTTACTGCCACAACACGGCACACAATCAACACAGATCCTGATTCCAGACCATTAAACTATTTTAATGTCTTTGACTGTAATAAGCAATGGACACAGACTTGGCTTACGTCTGGACAGTGCTGTATACAGAGTGCCATTCATTTTGAGTCAAATTAGTTTAAGAGCCTTAGATTATGAGCCTCGGAAGTAGTATATAGCTGCATTACTATATACAACTCCTTTTGCATTTTAGGATGCAAAATGCGAACGAATAGAGGTACAGTACAGTAGTTAAGATTTGGTTTGAGGCTTTAGTTCTGTACAAGTTGCATCAGAGATGAAACTGAGCTTCCATCTTGTTTTTTGTTGACTGTGCATGAGTAACATAGCTTCTGTGCCTTTACATAATCAAGATGGCTAAAGATATATCAACAGATGCAGAAAAGACAAGACCAATCACAACACAATGTGTAAATAAGTGCAAGAACACAAATAACAATTCAGTATGTAAGTATTATGACATCATCACTGATATTAAATGCGATAAATAAATACATCCTTGTGTATTCTATGAAAATAAAGACATTTGCAAACTTTGTCTTTAATCTTGCTTTTGCTTTAAATATTGCTTTAAAAAATATTTATTTAAAAAGGAAGTCACCAAAGGCTGAAATTGACACTGCACTTGTTCAGTTTAATTAATTAAAATGAGCTAAAGTAACATGATTTTTTAACATTTTGACAACTTAATTCAATTGTGTTCAATCAACCTAATATATTCAAAACTGAAGTTTACTTAATTAATTTGTGTTAAAACTACATTAATCATTTTAGTTGACATAACTAAGTTACCAGCATGCTTTGCAAGGGACTGCATTAGGAGAGAAAATGTGGTGGGTAAAGTATTATTGTATGTGTTTTTCAGCAAAGAGAAAGATGTTGTTAGTTTATGTTAGTGTTTAATGTTCAGTTATGTTGGACATTTAGACGAGTTGCTGTAATGTTTTTTAATTTTGTGGTTACCATTATGCAGAAGAGTGTCGCCTGTGCTTAGTCTGTGGGGACTCAGTGATCTATGCTAATGTCAGTACTGACATCAGTCTGTTCTTATATGTTCATTATATACATTGTGTATAATGATGAATGAAACTGCTTTATTGAACATACAAATATTAAATCTCAGAAAATTAATTAAAAAAATTAGATTGCACCAACATAAAAATGTTTTGTTTGACTAATGTAATAAAGTTAAGTTAAACATACTAGAGTAAATTAATTTGACCTAAATCAACTGAATTGTGTTGATCCAACTAAACTGATTTATTTTGAATGAACTAAATTAAATTGTGTCTAAAAACTTTCTTCAATTAAATTAACTAAAGGTAATGAATAAATTTTTAAGTGTGTATGTATGAGGTTCTAGCTGAATAATTTGAAGACAATTGGGGAGAAAAAAAGAGAAAGTGTAAAATTACCACTGATTAATGATAGGAAATCTCTTTTCAACGTCACACAAAGCACTATGATATGATGTCACTAGGTGAATATCACCTGTACCTGCTAATCTTAGAGAGGCTGAGTTGTAGATGGCATCGTCCCGTAGTTCTCTCACATTCACCTTCACGCTAGAGATGGCATCTGGCCACACCCCATCTGACACTCGAACCTGAAAGTCATGACTCCCAGAAGGGGTGTTCTCCTTTATGATCAGAAACCCTGTCCGCTTGTTCAGGATGAAATAACTGCAGGTAGGAAAAATAACAGGATTCAAATATTGATTGTCTGATCGGATACCTTTATCTTTTATTTTATCTGTTAGGGACCGTTCGGTATTTATGGAAAGGGCCACCGGAGGAAAATAGGGGAGGGTCATGTCTTTTTATTCTTTGTTGAGGGGAGGGTCATCCAACCTTTTTTAGTCTATAGGGGAGGGTCACCCAACTTTTGTATTCATCAAAACAGCTAAATTTCAAAGCTTGTTTGGTGCATATTTCTTTCCATGTAGCTACAGCTCTCTCGGTCTCGGCCCCCCATCGCTATCAGATGGGTCTGACCCAACAAAAATCCAGTTTGGCGCTGTCTGACAGTGCGCGCGCGCTTCAGTAGGCTACACACTCAGAAAAAGTGCATTAGAACAGAACGCCAATGAAATGTTTACCCGGCAAAGCTTTAAAGCACGAGCAAATAATGAACTTTTGGGATTGCGAATAAGTGCAGTGTCCCGTGAGTGCTAGTCTACCGCTGCATTAACATGTGATGTGAATGTACGTCGAGTTTTAATGGGACTGAGGCGCCAGAACTGCAGCTGATGTGCGCTGTAGCACGATACTATTTTAGTTTCCATTCTTATTGTGTTTCCACAACAATGTTAGTGAGCAAATCTACTGAAATTGCCACAATAACAGTGGAGTGTGATGTGTTGGACATAGGGCTACCACATTTTTAAATTACTATTCGTATTATTTGAAGTTAACATAATAAAATACGTAGACCTACACCAAAAAAACTTGTTAAGGATAAATTATTTAAAATTGGGCAATTCCAGCGTTGTGGACGTGACATTTGCAGTCAAAACTTGAAATATAAATTCTCAGAAAATGCATTTAATACTGAAACGTCTGTTTATATATTCATACTCCCTTAAGGCGGGCTTAGACGGTGCGATTTTTTGCTGTTTTACGAGCTCGCAGATGATTTTTTTCACTCGGGAGAAATCGCGTGGAAATCGGTTGTGCTCGCATGTTGCGGCTCGTGTGTGCTAGGAAGATACGAGCCAAGCCGAACCTCTCGACCTCACGATAATTTTTAAACATGTCTAAAAAGTTCGGGAGCTTAGGCTTGAATTCGTGAGGTGTGTGCGCTGTGCAGTTGAATGAGCCGATTTGTCAATCTATCTGAATTTGACCAACCAGGAGCTGAAGAAATCCACAGAAGAAAGAATGGCAGCTCCACCGCAAATTTGGACTATTGAAAGGGAACCCTACTACTTTATTATTATTTTAGTATCATATTGATTAATAAATGCACGCACAATTATCAGTGAACTTGATAAATGTTGCAGATATGTTTTACTATGCACAAACAAATGCCTTTCAACTTGTGTGCAAAATTCTGAATTAAATAAATGTGCAGCAATATGTACACTGTAAAAAAATTGCTGTAGTTATGCAGCTGTTTGCCAGTAACTTACTGTAGATTTAAATTGATGTATATTTACTGGCAACAGTTTGTTCAAAGTTAAATGAACATTAAAAATTAACAAGTCTTTGTCTTTACAGAATAAAACTATAAAATAACAATCCAATGCAAAGCATTCTGGGAACCAGAAATCTTCATCAACCTTTTTCTTTTTTTCCTTCAGATTTTGGTTCCCATTAATGCTTTGCATGAGGCTGTTATTTTAGTTTTATTCTGTAAAGATAAAGACGGTTGTGCTCGGTTGGCAGCCAGTAATACTGTAATTTCTACAGATTTTTTTTTTAAATAGAGTCTTTAGCCTATGTGTTGTAGCCATAATAAGCGCATTTAGTTTCATAGTTATTATAATGTTTTTTTTTTCATCTATGTTTATTATGAAAAGTATAGCCTATACGCAATATATCGGGAGACATGGCCAGACATGATTTTGACCACTTCATTAAGTGTTGTTTTGTAGAAAGCCTTTCTTTAAAGTGAATTTCGTTTTGTATAAATTGTATCTTAATTTTAATCAATTTTTCATCAACCAATTTAATTAATAAGAAGCAAATATAGCTGGATTTACAAATGCATATCTTGATTGTTGCATGCAGCACACATAGCCTATGTCGAAATAAGACATAACCAGAACAATCATCGAATTGTCCTGGTTTGAGACTGTTAATAACACAAAATATTCTTTTTATTTTTTTCGTGTTTGCATCATGGTTTGCATTTATGAGGGACATTTTTTTTACTGACGTGACAGTTCTCCGTTACGGACATGACCGCTCTGAAAGTGACTTTAAAACTTTTACAGATAAATATATAGAAAGCTTGACATGTCTACTTTTTAACAGAATAATTCAAAACGAAAGAAAACAGACTACAGACTCTGCTTCTGTAATCCGTAAATGTGCATTTCTCTCTGGCGAGTTCACTACTGCGAAGATCGCGAGTCAGCATCATCACCTTTATATTTGCAGCCACACTGACAAAGACTTGTTTATTAATAAACAATTAAAATGTCCCCTTGAAATTATTCATAATCATTACTTTTGCCGGTTCTTTGTGGCAGCTTTAAGATACTGTATTGGCAGCGCCACCCTTACATTTTACATGAACGCGTCACCATCAGCACCGAAAACATGATTTTTAAAAAAATTATTTTTATTTTTTTCAAATCAAAAATCGTGATACGAACCGAATTGTAGGTTTGGTCTATCGTTACAGCCGCAAGATGAGAAAGCAGGAGTTTAGTCGTTTATCGTGGAATGGCTATCTGAACATCTTTGCCAAAACCAGTACAAAAGTAATTAATAAATTATCGGGGAGGGTCATGCCTTTTTTCACAATCATTTTGGAGGGTCATAGAAAACATTATTGCTGGCGAAGGGAGGGTCAAGTCTTTTTTGATTACAGATCTCAAATCTCCTCCGGTGGCCCCTTAAATAAATAACGAACAGTCCCTTATACATATTTGTTAATGCCCTTTTTAATACAAAATATATAACTCTAATATATTTTCATAGAAGACCTTGCAAAAAACAAAACAGTAAATATATAAACAATAAAAAAAAAAAGAATAAAATGAACAGACCAACAAACACAATTAATTGTCATTTGAACTGTGGCTAGAGTGAATGCTGAGAGATTATTCTGGGACATGGAATGGAAAAACCAGAGAATGAAAAACAGAGTGTGAATCCTTGGGTTCTGCGGGTTTCCTCTTATCATATATTGCAACAAATTGTGAATGGCAGATGAACTGCACTGAAATATATATTTCACTGACCGCAAAATAAACCAATGTGAACTCAGCGGCATTGTATAATTGAACAGCACAATTTATAAATCCACTTCTGACCCCACCTTCACATATACAAATACTTCAGTGTTTCCTCTACATTCATTCTGCCGTGGCGGGCCGCCACACCTAAAATCATCCCGCCACGGCTGCTGCTTCTCAGTGAGGTCCGATATTGTGCATACTATTGTGTTATTGTTAAGCCCCACTAAAGCCATAAAAAAAAACATTTTAAAGCACAATAAAGTTTTCGCACTATATTCCAAGACTTCTAAAGTCATTCAATATCAGGTATGTGATATGAGTGAGGTAAAAATGAATATTTAAGTCGTTAAGTTAAAGTTAATGGAAACTCATCTCTCCTCAGTTATTCTCCATTTACGGTTACGACAGTAACACGACGACACTCTGTTCAAGATCAATGTTCCCATTGTTATACTTTATTTGTAGATAAAGGTCTATGGTTTGCATAAAATGACTTTATCTTGCTGGAGTTTATTGCGCTTTCTAAATCATATTCCTTTGGCAGCAAATCAATGCCAATAATAACCGAGCGCACAACTGATGCTGGCGCGCGCGGTAAATGACTTCCGCGAGAGGATAACAGATCTACACGCGAGGAAACGGGAACTCGCAAGCTCATTTAAAAAACGCGCGCCCGCATTACATCTCCTCTGCACGCAATACAAGTCATCGCGCACGCATGATCATTCCCCACGCTCTCGCGCTTGATCTGCTCTCGCCTGCTGCTTTTGCTCGCTCGAACAGTTTTATTTTTGGCAGTCGAGGGGCGGGACTTACTGTTTTAATAACCTCGAGTGTCATTGGTTACTTCCCCTTTTACGGAAGTCAGTTGTGATTGGACGCCTGTCCAATGACCCGTAATTCACTTGACTTGAGACATGAGACATCACTTAATTTGTTTTATTTATTGTGGTTTATTAATGTGTAATGTGATTTAATGCGTTGTTAATATAGAATAGATTCTTCACAGATACTTTACTAACAGGAAGTCAGAGGAGATGTCATGCGGGCGCGCGGTTATTGAATGAGCTCACGAGTTCCCGTTTCCTCGCGTGTAGATCTGTTATCCTCTCGCGGAAGTCATTAACCGTGCGCGCCAGCATCAGTTGTGCGCTCGGTTATTATTGGCAGTGATTTGCCGCTATATATTCCTTTCTCCCGGGTGTCTGTTAGATTACAGCACTGGAGTAAAGAGCACTATGAATTCTTCTTCATGCGCACTGTAACTGAAATTTAAAACTGTTAAAAGAAAAGGCTCAATAAACTTTCGGATAGATAGAATACACTAAGCATAGACAGATATAATATCTTCTCTTTGCTTTGAACTTTGCAATGCAAAGCGCTGCACGCTGTGACTTCGCGTTGCTTCAAGTGCATCATTCTGCACACGGGATGTGCATAATCGCTTTGCCGCTCTTATTGAAGCCTTTCATATTATAATACTTAGGGGAGGTTTAAACACCTGGGGCAGGGGGGCATGGCCAATGGGAATATCACTCATGGGCCATACCCCCCTCCCCCTGGCAAAATGGGCCTGTCAAAAAATCCTAGAGGAAACACTGTACTTACACTTAAACTTGCGGAATGTTCACGTAAAGAAAATATACAGGGAGCATGGAAGCACAAAAATTCCAGTTACAAGTTAAGACTAACACATTAAGCTTCAATGTAATCATTAAATTTTAATCTGTCCTAATGGAGTTCTGAAATGCATTCTCTCCCTTTTCTCTCGTTCTCAAAGACACTTACGTTCCCTTTCGAACGGTCACTTCGTATTGCGTAGCTATACGCAGAGGGAAAACTCCTTTTTCTCGATTTACTGAAACCTATATATGAAACGCATTTGCAGCTGCACAGCTAGCCCATTGAGCGTCTGGCACGCTCATAGGCTGTGCTGCAGCAACTGCACATCCAATGGCCCGGGCGCCTCTGACGTGCGACCAATGAGATCACTCTACGTCATTACACGTCAGAGCCCGTCAGGGGGCGTGGCCTCAGCCTATATTAGTCCCCGAATTCGCCATTATAGCAGATTTGACTCCTTCAGCGACAACTGCATGTCTCTGACTGTTTTACTAAGCCTTCGCCGTTTGAACAAGGCCTTCAGCCTGAGCGAGCATAATTTAATCGGACTACGCCTTCTCAGCCGTTTTCTCCTGACGCCGTCTCACCTGTGGCTATCCGGCGACGACGCTATATCCTTTCTATTGTAATATTCTGTGTTTGTCTGTGGTGAACGCACGCCGGCCACGTCCCCGCGTGCCTCACTCTTTCCTGCTCAATCAGTACTCCGGTCCTGTTCGAAGGAGATCAGCGACTCCCTCGTCGCCTCGACGGAAGAGGCGCGCAGGTAGATGTTTGCGCGGCTAGCTCTCTTTACGACACAAAAGAGCTACTAAAAATACACCATGCGCTCGTGACTAGCTCTCCCTCAGGACGGCAAATCGCCTCGTGCGCGCCCACGTTTTCTTCCCTCGTCGAGCCTCGACGGAAGAAGCGCGCGGGTAGATGTTCGCGCGGCTAGCTCTCTTTACGGCCTCTGTTTTGCACATCACACAGAAGAGCGTTTTCTGACTGAAATGTTCTTTCATGCGCTTGCCCGCTTCCTTCCCTCATTGAGCAGCGACAGAAGGAGTGCACGGTCAGATGTGCACGCGGCTATCTTTCTTTACGACACAAGAGAGCAGCCGCTCCCTTACATTCTGTTCATCATGCCGCACACTATCACTGCAATCAGTGCGTCCGCTACGAATCGTGCGCTGCCACAGATAGTCACTGCTCTAAATCCCATGACACTTCTCACAGCTCCCTGTCTAACTCAGGCGGCGGGAGATTTTATTATTCTCAACAGGCCCGCTGTACTGCGCGCGCCTCTACAAACAAACGCTGTTGTCATGGCGACTCACGGAAAGCAAAAAAGAGTATGTTTCACAATCACAACACACAGGGTTCACAGTCCCCCTTCACTAGGCGGCCTCCTCCCAGTTGTTACACTGACTTTTCACCCAGGAAAAAGCCTGTGCAGTCAGTCCAACATTCAGTATGTGCACAAATCACAATGTAAGGGTATTAGGTCCCCCTGTGTTAGGCGGCCCATCCCAGACAAAAGACTTCCCACAGCTCCCCGTTCAGTTCAGGCGGCTGGGGATTTTATTATTGTAAACAGGCCCGCAACAGTGAGCGCGTCTTTAAAAACAAACGCCGTTTTCACGGCGAACCAAATAAAGTACAAAAAGAGTATGTTTTTAAAAAAAGAGCATGTTTCACAAGCACAACACATGGGTTCACGGTCCCCCTTCACTAGGCAGCCCCTCCCCTGTTGTAACACTGACTCCCCCACACGCAAATGCCTGTACAGTCAGTCAAATACTCAATGTATGCACAAATCACATTATAAGGATATCAGGTCCCCCTATGTTAGGCGGCCCGTCCCAATCAGTGTGTCAGTCCCTAGCCACACGGGTTCTAGCCTGGCAAGCCATCCCCAATGTGTCGAGTTGGGTCATAAACACTATAAAGCGAGGCTACTCGCTCCAATTCGCTCGCAGACCCCCAAAGTTTCAGGTGGTTATCGAGACCTCGGTGAGAAGCGACGTGGGTCACGTGCTTCGCACCGAAGTACAGAATTTATTAGCAAAAGGTGCGATAGAATTAGTCCCCCCTGCGCTAAAACAGGCGGGTTTTCACAGCCGTTATTTTCTAATTCCGAAAAGAGACGGCGGCCTCAGACCCATACTAGATTTGAGGCATTTGAACAAGGCTCTTATGAGACGGCCCTTCAAAATGTTAACTATCAAACATATCCTCGCGCAAATTCGCCCGGGGGATTGGTTTGTCACAATGGATCTGAAAGATGCTTAATTTCACATTCCAATAAACCCTCGTCACAGGCCATTCTTGAGATTCGCCTTCGAGGGACAGCCCTATCAATACACAGTTCTGCCGTTCGGTCTGTCTTTGGCACCCCACACATTCACAAAGTGTGTGGATGCAGCACTCTCTCCTCTGAGACAGAGAGGAGTGCGCGTGCTGAATTATCTCAACGACTGGCTGGTGCTGGCGCAGTCGAGAGTCGAGCTACTACCTCACAGGGATTTGATTCTCGGCCATTTAAAATGCCTGGGTTTCTCAATCAAGGTTTCAAAGAGCAAGCTGTCCCCCAGCCAGAGTGTGATCTTTCTGGGCATAGTTCTAGACTCGGTGACGATGAAAGCACGGCTCACACCAGAGCGCGCGCTCTCGGTGCGAGCGCTTGCAGCCTCGTTCAGAGCGCATGCCTTTGAAGAAATTTCAGAAACTGCTAGGTCTAATGGCAGCAGCTTTGCCAGTACTCCGCATGGGATTACTGTGCATGCGCCCGCTGCAGCACTGGCTGAAACGCCGTGTGCCAACCCTTGCATGGCAGTCAGGCAGCCTGCGCATCATGGTGAATCACGGTTGTTTAAGGACCCTGATTCCCTGGCGGGCTCAGGACTGGTACCAAGAGGGTGTGACAATGGGGACAATTTACAGGAGGAAAGTGGTCTTTACAGACGCGTCCAACCTGGGTTGGGGAGCGCTACATGAGGGCGCGCCTGCATCCGGCCTCTGGTCGAGCACGGAGAAAAGCTTAAACATCAACTGTCTGGAAATGAAAGCAGTTGGTTTGGCCCTGAAGACATTTCTATCGAACCTCAGCGGTCACCACGTCTTAGTCCGCACGGACAACATGTCAGTAGTGGCCTACATAAATCGCTAGGGGGGCGTCAGGTCAGGCGACCTGCATGCTTTGGCGAGAGATCTCCTCTTATGGGCACAGAACAATCTGAGCTCTTTGAGAGCTGTGCATATCCTGGGCATCCAGAATTTGGGTGCGGGTGCTCACAGGGCAACACTCCCCTCGGCGAGTGGTCCCTGAACCCACAGACGGTCAGTTTGATATGGAAGGTGTTTGGCAGAGCCGAAATCGACCTGTTCGCCTCGAAAAACAACACCCACTGCAATATGTTCTTCTCGAAGGACATGAACGCGTTGGCCCACGTCTGGCCCAACCGTCCCCTGTATGCTTTTCCCCCCGTCTCAATGATCCCACAAGTCATCAAACGGGTCAGAGAGAGCGAGTGCCCAGTCCTTCTGGTGGGTCCTCTCTGGAAATCCAGACCGTGGTTTCCGGAGCTGGTTCAGTTATCGGACACAGCTCCATGGCCTGGCCCGATGAGGAAAAACCTCCTCACCTAGGCGAAGGGAACGATGTGGCATCCGCGGCCCGATCTATGTGCCCTCCATGTGTGGTCCCTTAACGGGTATCCTGGAACCTTCCTGTGAAGGTGTTGAACACTATATCTGAAGCTAGGACCCCGTCGACTCGGCGCCTCTATGCTTCGAAATGGGCGGGTATTTTTCCAGCTGGTGCTCGAAAAACCATATAGACCCAGAGTCATGTGAAATATCAGTGGGAGCGTTTGACCATTTTTCCTGCCGACCAAAATTTTGTTATTTCAAATGTAGGCGCGTCGCGCGTGGAAAGCGCGCTCATAATGTAAGAGACGCTGGCGTGACCACAACATTGCCCAACATCAAATGGCAAACGTAATGCAAGCGGAACGAAAATGAGCTACTCATTATTATGTGGTTTGAATTCGCCACTGAAGTAATAACATCGCTGCGAGATCTAGTGAGAAGCATTCACATTTCTCCGTTATTAACTGATCAAACAGTGCTGACGTGGAAACCAGGAAGAAACATTGTGCCATGAATGAACTATCCAGTGTCCACAGATCAGCAACATTCACCATGGATTTACTGTAGTAACACTACTAACTGTAACCATGGAAGTTTGGCAGGAATAGTAGGCTATAATGCTTTCAAGTAACATTACGTCGGTTTTATTTTGACTGTTTAGATTCAAGATGAATGGCGTGCTCAATTCCTTTTGAGTTTGATTTGGGTGCTCTTCGGTCCAAGGTAGAACATCTAAGAGACGGTGTAGAGAAAGAATTCTCTAATAACCGAGGCACTCCTTAACTAAAATGTCTTTATTGCAAAAATGACATGTCCTAAACGGACAACTTTAAAATGCCCACGGCATGGAGCCTTCTTCAGGGCATAGTGAAGTAGATAGAAAACTGATCTTATAATGACAAAGACACACAAGTAGAAGCAAACACACAGGTGCAGGCAATCAGTGTTAAAGGTCTACAGGTAATTACTAAGACACGCCTCTCACACGGTTCCCAGCACTAAAACTATAAATCACAATAATAAACAGAAACAAAGGCAACAAATAGCATGGATATATATTCATGCATACATTGCTAGGGCACGTCTCTCACATGCTTCTCAGCAACTGATCTGTTGATCACAATAATAAACGAAAAACATACAAGCAACAAAATAGCATGCATATACACTCATGCATATATTGATAGGGCACGCCGGTTTTATTTTGACATTATGAATACAATTGCTGCCCTCAAATGTTAATCTGAACTAAAATAAACCTTTGTTTATAACTACTACAATATTACATTTCATTTTTCCAAGGAGCTGTTTTGTTTTATATACTCCTAAGAAGAGTCAATTATAGCTCCATCATTGCTCAAAGTAAAAAAATATACTTTATGATGTTAGTTTTAATAAAAAAAGAATTAAAAAAATTAAATCAAGGAAATTTATCTGGCATTTCTTTCTTTTTGCCGTATCGAAAACGTACCGAATCGTGACACAGTTGTATCGTATCGAACCGAACCGTGAATTTTGTGAACTGTTACACCCCTAATATATATATATATATATATATATATATATTAGAGGTGGGCATAGATTAATTTTTTTAATCTAGATTAATCTAGATTAATATTGAAATTAATCTAGGTTAAAATTGCTCATTTGAATTCTCCCGAAGGCATTCAGAATATGTGTGCTACCCAAATAATGACTAAAAGTAAGTCTTTGAGAATAGTTTGCCTCGCGTAGGGATGTGCATTTCTGCCAAAAATGCCATTCGACAATCGAGGAGCAAAAGTCGAATATCGTAAAAAAAAACAAAAAACAAAAAACAAAAAAAAACGCAATGACAAAAAAGGAGGCCAATTTCATCTTTAGCGATTTGTCATCAAACAAACTGTTTATTAATTGAACAAGTAACATGTTTTCGTCCTTTTTTTTAACATAGTAGGCTAATTGGAAGAAGAAAAAAAACAATTCGCACGACAGTCCGTTTTTGCATCGCCAATGCTCGTTAGATCAAAAAACAATGTCATCATATGTCATAAGAATTTTATGTGAACCTGCCTTGTTACTGCAATAGCCTCATTTTTAAACAAATTAGTTTCAATCAATGTAAACTATTCGTGTGATTATGCCACTGCGCAATACACGCGCAATACACACACAATGTATTACCTGAATGAAATGAAATCGAATGTATCGTCCTGTGGAATCATTCATTCACAGACAGCTTACGAAGATGTTCAACTAATAAAGATCTTAATCGCTGGCAAAAATATGATGCATTTGCAGATTTGCATTCACTAGACTAGACTGTAGATCGGCCACTTCATCCAACGCTCGATGCTCTTAAATCTTCCTGTTTCGACTCCGAGTGTGAATTGAAAGCGCTTCAGACGATTCAGTGCGCGAGGAACTGAACAGATCAACTGATTCGCGAACCGATTTAGACAGATCATCTGACAACTTGTTTGATGAAGTCTTTGAACAGAATCGACTCAAAAGAGTGATTCATTTGTAAATGAGCATCGCTCATGCCCATACAAAGGACACAGCGCGCTTGGAATAAACTCATTTAACAACGTATTGCATTAAAATAAAGTAACGAGAGGAACGTCGCCCAACGTAACAAAGTAAAAGTACACCTTGTGTCCCTGACAGGAAAATACCCTACTGCGCGATCTGTGACAGTAGGCGCGGCGTCATACTACACATTAGAATTGCGCGAAAATATAACGATATTCGAAAAAGCTATTTATGATCCCAACCCAACTTTGATTAACGGCGATATTTTTTTTTTATCGCCCGATAAGAGTCTCACGTTAACGCAGCACGTTAACCAGGGTTCTCAAGTCTCACGCATTGGCCATGAGACACACGCAATTCAACCAGTTCACACGCTCACACTCCACACCATGTATTTCTCACGCTGAAAAGGCAATGCCAACCAAGTTGTCCTGCAAGCTTTATAACGTTGTATACGAGGCGCAGGCACACAAAGTGAAGTAAATTATAAATTATATATTATACTGTATTAATAGACGAGCGCTGAGCGCATCTTACAACTCCGAAAACGTCAGATCAAATTTTTAAATAGGCGCTATCTTTATAAACAAACCACATATTTGAGCTTTAAACAACTACATTGTCGACTGAAAGACTATTTAAACTACATTTCGTGACACAATAACAGTAGTATTTTTAAATGTATCCTCTGAACGTTACTATTACTAATTAAATCATGACCAAATACAACCAAAAACAAACGTTGATCAGTCTTGGTTGTGAAAGGTAATTCCTCGAAAGCTGTTTTCAATTGTGTGGCGATGTGTACAGCCCCAAACAGCGCACAAAACAGGCATTTTTCTCAATTCCCGGTATGAGAGGTATGGGAAAGTTGCCATCCCCAACATGGCGGCGCCGTTGACGTACGCTCCAGCGGCCAATAGGGCGTCTATGTATTTATTATGTCTATGTTCTCGGCCATCGCGCGAACGTACGCACACACATTCTCGGCCACCGTACGTTCGTTACTAGGTAACCAACAATACCGTGCGAACACACGTCGTGATCATAGGTCGTGATGGAGAAGGTAAGTTGGAAGAAAGCTCGTCTAACATTTTTAGGCTAGAACATTTAATATATAGCCAATCGTATACATTATTATTGATGCAGTCAAAAACTCTACAACTACTTTGCAACCAAGCCAGAAGCTTTTGCTAAGGGAAATGTTAGTGGGTATGGAAAGGAATGAAGTTTATTTAAGAATTGAATTTTATTTTAAATTATATATTATACTGTATTAATAGTCTTTCTAGTTACATTAAGGCTACATGTATTAAGGCAGAGTGCTCAGGGTAATATTTTATATCCTGTCAAAACATACATTATAACCATTGCCATTGCATTTGTATTTTTCAAAGATGTCAGGGAAAAATGCAAAAGATTTGTTTTTCCAAACTGTTTGGAGCAATTTGTTATATTTTAGTAATTTTGAAATATAACATTAAAGAGTATATTTGATGTGATGAATTGCTCTGTCATTTATCAGATTTACCAATTGTTATAATTTTAATTTGTGCTGGTTAATTATGAACAATGGGTAAAATTGGGGGGGGGGGGGGGGGGGGGGGATGGGGGGGCTCCACTGGGGCTCCTCGCCTAACCGCATGTGATCTCACTCCAAGCTTTTGATAAAACTTGAGAACCCTGCGTTAACGCCGATAACGGCCCAGCACTAATATATATATATATATATATATATATATATATATATATATATATATATATATATATATATATATATATATATATATATATATACATATATTCCTTGCATTCTTTCTTGTGTGACACACCTGAATGAAAGGCTCATTATTATGCGGGTCTTTGTCTTCTCAGGTGTGAACCACCTAATTATACATGAGGGGGTTGGGCCGTTCACGCCCATCCGCATATTGCCTTTCCAAACAAACTTTTTTTTTTTCACAATTTAAAACAGTCTATTGTTTTATCTGAATGATTAGGCAGGATGATTTTCAGATCATTTTGAAGCAAAAACTCTAGGCGACAACATCCATTAGTCAAAAGTCTTGTGGACACATATTTAGTATGTGTTTTGTGGCCTTATTTCAGAAACATTAATTTTTAGTTTTTTTCAATAACCATGCATAAACAATATTCTCTCAAAAATACAAACATGTACATACATGTTGCTCACATATTATGGTAGCCCTGCTTGTGCTAAATAGAGTGTAATTTTACCTGTGCCATTAATATGTTTATAAGCAACTGGAAAAAGCACAAATGTCAGGGCATGTAAAAACATCTCAAGGACCCCAAAAACACCTTAGACACCAGAGGGTTAAATAACACAAAGGGTGCAGGAGAAATGTGTGAGAGGAAAGTGCTGGGAGATGTGTATAAACATGTTAACAAGGTGGAGGGGTGATGTAATGATGTGGACAGAAAGGAAAAGGAGAAAGAAACAAAGTGTAGTAGAAAAGAAGAGAGAGAGAGAGAGAGAGAGAGAGAGAGAGAGAGAGAGAGAGAGAGGAGGGGGTGGGGGGGGTCTCACCTAGGAACATGTCCCTCGAAGGCATATGTCTTGTTATCCCAGTCATCTGGATCTGGTGAGTAAACCTTCCCCAGCACATTGGTTGGCATTCTCCCTGTCATCAAAAAAGACTGTGTCAAAACATTGCATGTGCATCAGGTGTAGTACAGTATACAGTATGTATAAATGCACACTATTGCATTTATTTACACACACACACACACACACACACACAACGGGGCTGTTGAACACTTGATTATGATTGCACTTATAAGTATTTTAAAATGTGCAATTATTTTCCAAGTCCATTTCTCAATCACTGTTTTTGAAGCAGGTAAACGTTAGTAGAAAATTAGAAAGACGCTGCTGCCAAATACTGTTAAGTGAGGCTCAGACTCAGGTAATTCACACGCTAAATATCTCTCTCTCTCTCTTTTTCTCATAGCATTTCAATGGTTCAAGCCTCCATTACTAGCTCTAAAATGATTTGTTACATTTATTCAGTAAGGATGGTTGACAGTAAAGACCTTTATAATTTTTCACACAAATTCTATTAGAAATAAATACTGTTCTTTCAAATATTCTAATCATCAAAGTCTCCTGAAAAAAATGTATCCGTTTTTACACGTAAGCAGCACAACTGTTTTCAACATTGACAATAATAATAAATGTTTATTGAGCAGCAAATCAGCATATTAGAATGATTTCTGAAGGATCATTTGACACTGAATACTAGAGTAATGATGCTGAAAATTCAGCTTTGCAGTTACAGGAATAAATTGCTAAAATTGCCGAAAGTATTGGGACACCCCTCCAAATCATTGAATTCAGGTGTTCCAATCACTTCCATGGCCACAGTTGTATAAAATCAAGCACCTAGTTATGCAGACTGCTACTACAAACATTTGTGAAGGAATGGGTCGCTCAGTGAATTCAAGCGTAGTACCATGATAGGTTGCCACCTGTGCAATAAGTCGTGCATTCGTGAAATTTTCTCACTACTAAATATTCCACGGTCAACTGTAAGTGGCAATATAACAAAGTGGAAGCAATTGGGAACAACAGCAACTCAGCCACGAAGTGGTAGGCCACGTAAAATCACAGAGCGAGGTCAGCGCATGCTGAGGCGCACAGTGCGCAGAAGTCAATAGCTACAGACCTCCAAACTTCGTGTGGCCTTCAGATTAGCTCAAGAACAGTGCGTAGAAAGCTTCATGGAATGGGTTTCTATGGCCGAGCAGCTGCATTAAAGCCTTGCATCACCAAGTGCAATGCAAAGCGTCGGATGCAATGGTATAAAGCACACCGACACTGGACTCTAAAGCAGTGGAGACGTGTTCTCTGGAGTGACGAATCACGCTTCTCTGTCTGGCAATCCGATGGACGAGTCTGGGTTTGGCGGTTACCAGGCATAACGGTACTTGCCTGACTGCATTGTGCCAAGTGTAAAGTTTGGTGGAGGGGGGATAATGGTGTGGGGTTGTTTTTCAGTGGTTGGGTTTGGCCCCTTAGTTCCAGTAAAAGGAACTCTTAATGCTTCAGCATACCAAGACATTTTGGACAATTTCATGCTCCCCATTTTGTGGGAACAGTTTGGGGATGGCCCCTTCCTGTTTCAACATAACTGCGCACCAGTGCACAAAGCAAGGTCCATAAAGACATGGATGAGCGAGTTTGGTGTGGAGGAACTTCACTGGCCTGCATAGTCCTGACCTCAACCCGATAGAACACCTTTGGGATGAATTGGAGCGGAGACTGCGAGTCATGCCTTCTCGTCCAACATCAGTGCCTGACCTCACAAATACACTTCTAGAAGAATGGTCAAAAATTCCCATAAACACACTCCTAAACTTTGTGGAAAGCCTTCCCAGGAGAGTTGAAGCTGTTATAGCTGCAAAGGGTGGGCCAACTCCATATTAAACCCTACGGATTAAGAATGGGATGTCATTGAAGTTCATGTGCATTTAAAGGCAGACGTCCCAAAACTTTTGGCAATATAGTGTATGTTAAAATAGAAAACTGAAATTGTAAATTGTAATAATATTATAATATAACAATATTACTGTTTTTTTTTGTATGTTTTTTTTTTTACTGTAGTTTTAATCAAATATCCAGCCTTCGGTAGCATAAGAGAGTTCTTTCAATTTTTTTTTTTTAAATCTTACCAACCTCAAACCTCTGAACAGTACCTGTAGTGTATTAAACGTGTAAATAAACCAGGAATTGAACCATTTTTATAGAATCATTTCCTCTGATAATATCCTCTCTCTCCACCTGTAGGGTATTTCATATGGGGAAACTCGCTGGTGGATTCCACATAACTTTGAAGATACAACTTGTTCTTTGAAGATGTATTATTTTCATGATAATTATCAATGCAATAATACATTTAGAAATGGCTTGATTTATAAAAACAATAAAAAAATTCAAACAATCAGGTCAATGAACAAACTACTGCCATAACAGATATCAAGAATTATAATCAATTTAAAATTGAATTGATTCAGCTCATTCACATTTTTTTGTTACACATTTCTTAATATTAAGGCCATTTTTTCAAAACTCTTTATACAGTTTTCAACAACTCTCAGCTTGCAGTTTATTTCAGATTCAAAAAGCACTAAAGCTACCAAAACACTTCATACATGTCTCAAATCAACTCATTCTTCCATAACACTAGCAAAGGTTTTTACCCAACAGATACACTTTGTCAATCATAAAACACAGACCTAAAATCACTAACACCAGGGTTTTCTTTTGTAAAATTTCTTTAAAAAACAAGAACGACGGCTCTCTACTATTCAGAATCCACCACAGTATGTGTTACATGGTCCCCTTTTGTATGGATGGTAATGAACTTGAAAAACTAACATTTGTGAAGGCGTTGATGTTTTGATAATATTTAATTTTTGTATGGTTCGGAATACATTTCAATATGGTATTACTGTGTAAATGTAGCAAACTGCTATATTATTCAGTTTTGTTTTATGCTAGGTTTTGAACTTAAGTTTAATGATTTTGAAAAGAGTATGTAAATGTGCAAATTGGCCTATAGGTATTGGCCTGTAGGAGTTTTGGCAGTAATTGTGTCTAAGTGAGAAAATACTTAATGTAATTTGAAAGAAGTCGTTATTGAATGCATTTCGTGTCAAAGCAGTGATGAATGATACATAGTTTAGCTCACAAAGACTGCTGTTGTGCTCACTGTGTGAAGAGTTTTGAAAAAGTGACCCAAGTAACAAGAAATGGGTCCTAGCGATTGTAAAAAAAAAAATCATTTAATTAAATATAGGCCTAATTTAAACATTACCATCTCTTTTATCTGCCATTACATATTTATAATGTTGAAGGAATTACCTCTGTGATAGTTGATGAACACTTTCTTCTGTCCAGCTGTGTGGGCGTGGTCATTCTCGTCACCAATGGTAATAGTGAGTATGTTCGTGACAGTCTTCGGTGGACTGCCGCTGTCGGTCATGATGACAGGTAGTAAAAACTGTTTTTGTCTCTCTCTGTCGAAAGCTCTCAGAGCGGTGATGGTGGCCGTGTCATTCCCATTATCCTGCAGGTGGAAGTCATTGCTGTAACGGTACTCCAGAGGCACAGAGAAAGAGAAGGGTGAGCCATTCTCCTGTGAATCCCGGTCCACGGCTATTAGTAACGTGGAGCTCTGGTTGAGCCGCACGACCTGTGGGCCTACAACGTTCTCCCACACAACCGGTGCATACGCAGCCTCAAACTCAGGTCCGTTGTCATTGACATCCAACAGAGCCATCTGGATAGTTGCAGTGCCAGTCAAAGGTGGTGTGCCGTGGTCTGTTGCAAGTATAACCAAGTGATGTTGTGTGGATGTTTCCCGGTCCAGCTCGCTAGCCACAGTAAGCATTCCCGACTGGTCGACAGAAAACAGATGGTACGGATCAGACTCCGAAGCAATGCTATAAGTGATCTCGCGGTTCAGCCCAGAGTCCAAATCGCTGGCAGCCACACTTGCGACACTAGTACCTGGAGCAACATCCTCTCGTATAGCAGGAAGCTGCAGAAAGTGAGGAATGAAGACCGGCACATGGTCGTTGCAGTCTTCGACCTCTAGTGTGCAGTGCAGCAGGCTCGAGTACTGCATATCCTCCACTTTGATGGTGAGGTTAAAGCGTTGCTCGCCTGGTCTTTCATAATCCAGACGTTTTTTTAAACGAAGAGTCCCGCGCTGCTCCTGTCGATGACTGACCATGTAAAACTTCTGTTCGGGATCACCGGCCACCACACTGAAGGTCAGCTGCCCGTTCTCTCCGGCGTCCGCGTCCTCGGCGGCCAGCTCTATGACCACCGTGTTGGGCTCACTGCTCTCAGGGATGCGAACAGAGCATGAGCGATCCAGGAATCGTGGTACGTGATCGTTAACGTCTGTCACGTGTATAGTGGCGGTGGCTGTTCCTATCATACCTCCGCCATCTCGTGCTTCCACCACCAAGACATACGAGTCAGTCTGTTCCCTGTCCAGGCCAGACATTGCAACAGAAACAGTCCCAGTAGCGGGATTGATGCTGAACACATCTGCTCCACTGTTAGCACCATTAAGGGCAGCGTTACCCACAATCCTATAGCCCAACACTGCGTTTTGTCCAACAGCCGCATCATCCAGATCAGTGGCTGTCATTTCCATGACGGAAGTGCCGAGTGGGGAGTTCTCAGCCACATCGCCATGGCAACTGTCTGGGGCACAAGCAAAAATAGGAGCATTGTCGTTTATGTCCCACACGTTGATAATGACATCTGTGAATCCTGTTAGTCCCTCGCCACCCTCATCCGTGGCCAGTACCACAAAACGCCAAACTGCACGGGCCTCACGGTCTAATGTTCTCTGGGCATAAATCTTTCCCGTCACCTCATCAATGATGAACTCACTCTCAGCACCTTGGCCATGAAGGGAATATCTTAATGCCTCCTGGTCAGCATCTTTATCTGGGTCGGACGCTGTTACCTACAACATCAAAGAGAATATACTGAAGTTTCATTCTGCAAACTCTAGCATAAGTTTTATATACATCCAACTATCTATCTATATATCTATCGATCATCCATCTCTCCATCCATGCAACTACTGTTTTGGTTAAAGGAGTTTAAGTTAAAGTTTAATTTAGGAGTGGTAATTCGTGCAAAAATTCCAAACAACCCAGAATATTACAAATAATAATATCAAAACCCTCTAAATTCATTCTTGACTAAAAAATTTAGGAAATAAAATTACTCCAACAACTTTTGTATTAAAAGTGAGCTTCTCACATCTTTATAAAAATATAGTTATGTGATAAGTTGCAATTCAAACTACTAATAATTAACTTAATTATAATGCATGAACTCTGGAGCCTTCATCAAAATGTTGAATGAGTTCAAAATAACAAATCGATCACAGTTTTCACTATAATTATCAAACACAAAATAACCTGGCATGGTAACATAAATGAGTGTTTGGGCAATTTCCAATGAATTGTTGTATTAATTTATCAATGGAAGAATGCAGTAATTAATCTAGAGGACCTCTAACATTTTTTTTTTAATTAAGGAATAAGAGCCACAAAAAGTTGCTATTTTGAAATAACCAATATATGATCTGAAAATGAAGTATTCTGATATGTATAAAACATAGAAACTAGAGACACTACCTGCAGCACAAAGACAGGAGAACCGTCCAGCTCCTCCGTCACGCTGCCATAGTATTCGTTCACAGAGAACACAGGTGCCTCATCGTTTTTATTCACAATGGTGACTATTACAGTAGCGTAATCTTCCCACTTCCCATCAGAGGCCAAGACGTGCAACTTATAGAGCTTGTTCTGTTCGTAATCCAGCGGCTGGGCGATGAAGATGGTTCCCACCTCAGGCTCCATGTCAAAAACACCTCCCACATTACCTGATGTAATCTGGTAGCGCAACTTGGCATTGGCACCTGAAGAATAAGAGCAGTTGATGAAAAAGAGAAAACTTCCTCCTCTGGCCTGAATTAATTCTTAAGTGGAACAAAGCACATGTCTACACTGACATAGGTGTAGAGGCTACTGAACAAAAGGTTAAAAGTCAGAAACGTCTAATAATGTAAAAATGGTTAGTAAGAAAATCATTATCTATTCAAAATATAACAAGCTTTTTGCTGCAGGTGAACAAAAAAAACTGCTTCAATGGCAAAGTAGCCTTGGAAACTCGCCACCATGGAAACATACACCAATAAACTTCAAATTAAAGTGAAGATATGTCTACAATGAAACATTCTCTTATTTTTAACAATGGTCGATGAAAACATTAACTTATTTCTGAAACCTTGCTTTGTACTTGCTTAGCTCTTGCCAGACAATAAATCAAAGGTCCATTCAGCTCAAGCTGGACTTTCTTTCTGAAACACCCAATGTTCGAACTAAAAAAAAAAAAAAAAAAAAAAAAAACTTACTTCAAGACTTACAGCTCACAAAACCAGCCTCGTGTAGCTTAAACCTTTTTTTATTGTCAATGCCGCTGACTTGCCCTCATTCTGCGAATTTGTGGATGTAAATTAGACTTAATTTAAATTACTGTAAATGACAGCTTAGATTTTGATGTTGGTTGTTCTCGTTCTCGTATCCTGTTCCTGAGTCCCGAATCCAAGTTTAGTTTATAGTCTGTTAAATAAAGCGTGTTCTGCATTTGGATCCTGCTTCATCTCTGCTTCAACCGCACCCCGTTACACTTAGTTTGATTAAGCAGAAGAAGGGTTCAAGAGAGTGAACTCAAGCCACAATAAAAATGTGATCTTCCCTTTACTCACTTTCACGTCATTCCAAACCTGTTTGACTTTCTTCTCACATGTGAAAGAATGGAGGATAATGGAGAAATAATAAATGTTTGGATCCCCTGTTGAGCTCTGTTAATTAAACAGTCAAAGATGCAATGCATGTGTTATGTTTTGAGCACGCTATTTTATTAAATGCTTTATTACTCTGCTGTTATTTTGTACTTAGGACTCAGCTCATCTCTCTGAGGTAAGTGATAAATGCAAAGAGACTTCATGTAAACAAATAACCCGGCTAAGCAAACACACTTCTGCTTAACAATCCTTCAGATCTACTTGCAGTGTGTTTGGATATCCCTGCTGGTACGAGGTTAATGAATAGGGAACGACACATTAGGAGCCTTATCGCCGTTTCATCTCCATCATCTCGTGCTGCCTTGGGTACCTCTACAAAATTGCATTAGGGAATATTTGGCTTATTTGCGTTTTCTGCTAATACACAGAATCAAGCATGGCTTCCTTATGAAAGCGCAGATGTACTACGACGGCACGCCAGCTTCCCGTGGCTCTGCTCCAGTGGCTGCGAGGGTTAAGTCAGAGCTGCAGTGAAGGCTGAAATCTATTCATCAGGGTAAAGCTTCATGTCCAGCCACTCCAGGCTGTATTATGATGAATGACTGATACAAGAATTCCCTTCCTCTCCCCTGCATTAAATCCACACAGAGGAGCGTAACGTGGATTCAACTGGACCACAGGGAATTACGCGCTTCAGTAGTGCGTCTGTATACCAAGACAGGCTGGCTGATGAGTTATGTAGACTATCCTCTGTGAGTGTTTCTGGAGTGTGTGATAAAACAAAAATATTATCCAAGGTTTTTGCATTGCTGGTTATCTTGGGAGCAGCATTTGTTATGTTCTCAGGGTATATTGATGAGAAACCAACTGTCTTCTGTGTATCAGTCATGAGTGGTACAGATGTTATTGCACAAAGCAGAAGAATATGAGAGCAATAGCCTGGAGACAAACTCAAGCTCATGGGGACATGTTCCAACTGTGTTTCATTAATATTGTCGTGTGCTAGCCAAACCCTGTGAAAGGTTTAGTATGCCCTAATGTAGTCCAACTGCAGAAACTCTGTAAATATTACAATTTTCATTTGAGCTTTTTTTGTTGATTTTTTTATCTTTTGATTGAACTTTTTTTCCCCTGAAATTAAATATTTATAATAAAAATGTCTAATTTTCACCATAACTTATTATATTGTTTTTTCTGAATGGCCTTTATAATACATTTTGAGGAAAATGTTTATTATAGGCTACATTTCCCTCATACCAGGCCAGGACTAGCCATCGGGAGAACTGGGAAAATTCCTGGTGGCGACTGATTTGGCTAGCTGCCTTTTTTTATTTTTTTTGAATTGAATAGAGTAATCAATGCAAGGGACTCAATGATGGAGAAAGCGGTCAGGTGGAGCAGAGAAGGTCTCTACGAACAAGCTTACCGAAGTATTAAACTGCTAGCAAATGTTAGCAGTAGCACCATTATAATCTATTGTAAAGTTCCATTAGTAATTTAGAAGACAAATATATACATATTAGGGTAGACAAAAATCATCATAATAATGCAATAACATAAAATCTAAAAATATATCGTCATGATGTAGTTACTGTACTAATTTTGACATTTAGGCAATTTAGAAAAATTGGTTTACTATATTTGTATGAAATATGGATTTGTTTAGTCATTCCATGATGAAATTTTTTTTTTTTGCAACAAGGTGGAGACAGTTCTGTTCATAACAGTGGACCTCCTGGACTGGTGAAGAAGTGACAGGAACAAGAAAAATAGAAGAAGAAAAAAAATACACAGGGAGAGATATCAGGAAATCAGGAAAATGATTAAATTGAAAAGGAAAAGGGAAGTGAAGGTACAAGTTCAAGGGAGAACCTTTCATTATTTAGCACGGCCCCAGCCTGAGGATTTATACGTTTTTTATGTGATGGCCATGCAAAAAAAAAAAAAAAAAAAAACGGTTGTCTGTGGTTTCAAATTTTGTTGTGGCCTGAATGAGAGTGAGATTTCCTGGTATGAAATTGTGTCCCCAGTCCGGCCTTGCCTCACACAGAAAATTGATCACCAGGTGTTGAAGATCACACCTTAGCTGTGAAATCAGGTTCTCAAATCTACAGTAAGACTCTCACTTTCACCTCGAGTTAACACCATATTTCCCACTTCCATCTACAAATGAGCATATTGTTCTACCCATCAGCCAATGCCCCTCCTTCATCTTCACCTACCTTCATCTTCATCATTAGCGCTGACTGTGAGGACGGTGGAGCCCACGTCAGCATCCTCATCCACGTCAACTTCATATACAGACTGTGCAAACAGCGGCTTGTTATCGTTCACGTCACTGATGAAAATACGCACATACGCCGTATCTGATGAGAGCAAAAACACATACAAGATTAGCAATCTGTGTTCGGATACTCTTATCTTTCCTTCTCATCTTTCTTACATTCAAGTGTTTGCCTCTCTCTCTCTCTCTCTCTCTCTCTCTCTCTCTCTCTCTCTCTCTCTCTCGCTCTCCTCCCAACTTTGTAAATATCTGCCATTTCTAATTCCATCAGGTTCCTGTGCCTTGTTTGTCTCATTCATTTTCTGTCCATCTTCATCTCTCTCTTTCTCTTATGTGATCTATGTCGTGTCTGAAGTCATCAGATGATGTGAAAAACCCTGGGGGTTCTGTGTTTACTGAATGCAGCAAGTGAAATTTGTGATGCTTGCCCTATGTAATACAATTATGAGAAGACGCATCAATTACAATCTGCTGCTGAAGTTAAGAGCATTAAAGGGATAGTTCACCAAAAAAAATTAAAATGCAGAGGTGTGCAAAGTAAAACTTTGCATTAAGTGTAGTTTATTGTAGTACATTATAAAAAGTATGGAATAATAACATTTTTGTCATGACAACTCTCTGAGTGTTTGACATGGTAATGGGTGTGACAATGTTGATATGTTTGGTCTTGGAGGAATAGATTTGCTACGCTGCTGCTGCAAAGCAAGTAGAGGACTTGTTACTGCCAATACATACACTACACGCTGCTGTGAGCAAGTAAGACATGCTGCTGCTGTACAATATAGCATACATGAATTACTCGTAGCAGATCTATACAGGTGGAGCTGGGGAAGGTGGAGGGTTTCTGAAAGCGCGCTGCAACTGCTACAGCATACCTGAACAAGTATTTGAAGTTTGAGCAGCGAGCTCATTGGCTAGTGATACAGCAGGAAACAATTGGATATGTGATTGCAAGCAGATTGAGTTAAAGACCTATCAGCCTGCACCATCTAGAGTTTCATTACAGAACTTTGTATATAGAGCAGTGGTATTCAAATGGCGGACCCTTTGTTCCATCCGGACCGCGGGACATAATTGCGCCATTTTACCGTTTCTCCAGATTGAAGTGAGCAGACCGTCAAAACAACGGAGAGGTTCACACCACAATGATGTTTCGGCGCTATATCCTCTAATATTTTTATCTAGAGCCAAACGCGTTTCATTCAAGCCCTTTCCGCTCTGTGCGTGTTGCTTCTCCCTCTTGATAAAGACGTAAAGTGATACATGAAAAGCAGCAGATGACACGGTTATTTTAACAACAGAAGCAGAAACACGGTGAGCAGTAAAATAGATGATTTTGCTAAAACACTGCAGAGCAACAATGTAGCAAATATAATTATTTGTATCTGTCATACAGATGACTCCGACCGTTTAACTAAACCAGGTTTGTAACGAGTTAACGCGTGACGCCATTATACGTTTTGTTTTGTTTTTCCACACATTTAGCATTATTAATCAGCATATGAAGAGTTTGGTTCCAAAACGCAATAAATCCATTTAGATTAATTTGAGTAAAAATGTGTTTTCTTTACCAAGAAAGTAGAAAGATGAAAACCACTATTTTCTGTTTCAAACTTTCACATAGTATTAGTAGGTCATAATAACAAAAATAAAATAAAATCCGGGTTTTGATTTTCAAAGATTTATTATAAAAACGGATAATTTTCCCCCCCAAAATGCAATAAATCCATTTAAAAAAAAAAAATCAAAATGCAATTAATCCATTGAATCAATATAAAAGTTTTTTTTTTCATATTGAAACTGTTGAAAATACACAACAACGTAAGTTTATTAGTATAATATTTCTATTAAGAACTGTAAAAAAGATTGAAAACATTTTTCCTTCTCCCGAGTGCCTCATCTTCTTAATCTCCTCACGTAAATAATTCGATTTCGATGCCTTACGTTTCTTACCCACCGCAGAAACAATCACAGGTTCATCAATGCCGTCAAAATTATTCATTTTTTTGTTTGTTTGTTGATCGAAAAGTACAAAATAGATAAGAAAAACTAGGAAGCCGGGTGTATTTAAGGCGCTGCCGTTACTGTTTACATTGCGTGGAATGGTGCGTTGTGATTGGTTGAGCGCGGATATATCGCATTCTGCAGAGAAGGGAGACTGGCGTTTGTCGCGGTTTGGAAAGAAAGGGAGAAAACATGACAGAATAACATGGCGGATATCGCATTTTACTTCAAATTAAACATTGACTTTTCAATACCAACCAGATACAATACTGATTTTTGCAGTAACTCTTTTTTTTTTTTTTTTTTATGGTGTTTATCGCGTTTTGGAACCAAACTCTTCATATTATGAACATTTCATAATAAACAATGTTATAATTTGGAAAATGATTTAGAGATGGCAAGGGAAGACAAAAAACTTTTGATTATTAGATTGTGTATGTTGTTTGTTTTTAGTAGTTTATTACTTTGAGCAATATATAAAAAGGTCCATACTTTTCTTAAGAGGTAAACTTAGAACCCCCAGAATGTTTTCTCAGTCCCAAGGCCTTCTTTGTGCCATGTCTAAATGTATATAATATTAATTTAAAAAAATAAAAAATAATAATAATAAAAAATAATAATAATAGCCTGATAAAACATCTTATCTCACCTTTTTATTTACATATCCAGGTGGGAGAAATATTTACTTTTTTTGGTAAATATTGATAAAAATTCTTAGACATCACTTCTTTGGCTCTTGGGCCCCAATATTCTCATCTTTGATGACTAATTTGAATGTTTAGGTTTTTTTTTTTTTTTTTGGAGGTGTATAACTGTTCTAAAAAAGGAATTGTCCGGATGGACCTCCACTGGAAAGGGAAATATAGAGACTGGACCTCTTGGAACTTTAATTGAATACCCTTTGATATAGAGTGTATACTGTATTTATTAAAATCATATGGTTAAATGGCTGCCTTTGGGACATTACTTGTCCCTATCCCTAAAGGCCACATCTACACTACCTCTTAACCATATTGAACCTGCTGATCAGTACACATGTCTGTTAACTTACATGTATGGTCTGTCTCCTATATTTCATTGTGTTTTTGGTTTATTCCTGTGACCTAGTTTTCCCAAGTCTGTTTAATTAGTTATGTCATTCACCTGTGCCCTGTTAATTTACTATTAAGTTCCTTTGTTTGCTCTGTATACTTTAACCCTTAGTTCTCCCTTAGGCTACGTCTACATTAATCCGGATACATTTGAAAACGGTGTTTTCATTTAAAAAAGTTCTCCGTCCACATTAGCGTTTTCTGACGTTTCCGTGTAGATGAGAAACTTTTGGGAAAAGCCTGAAAAGGCTAAATTCACCTTACTGCGCATGTGTAAAACCTCACAAAAGCTCAATAAGATGATACAGTCGGAAAAATAAATAATAAAGTTATCACACAATTCTTCTGACAGGATAATTTTATTTAGCAAAATATCTCTCCATTCACTGATGCGTCCAGGTCGAACTCGGTCACCATAAGTTTGGTCTAAAACGCAACTGCTCTCGTGTATTGCCGCAGGACAGGAAACATGAGTAAATTTTCTGTCATCTTTGCAGGACTGTGATATGAAGAGTGTGCAAAGTAACATTTTACCAACAGTGTGAAAGTGAATAGCACATAACAGGCACAATACCAGTATAAACATGAATATCTATTGGTACAATATGCGTCACATGACTAAACTTACGTCATCGTTTTTAAACACCTCCGTTTTGCCAGTCCACACTACAACTTTGGAGTTTTCAAAAAGCTTCGTTTTCATTAAAGTAACAACAGGTAGTTTTTTGCTCTCGGGGTCCCCCTACAGTTGGGAAACAGTATTGTCCTCTACTACTGTCGTAAACTCTGTCATCCTACATGCACGTGCAATTGTTGACAACCAGGATAGCCCTGAACACTGTAGGAGGAGGTCACATGCAGGTGTTCTGCTTGCGTCGCGTGTGAAATGTCTTCATCCCAGGTACAGTGGCATATATTTCAGCATGTCATATGAATATAATTTCATGGGTTTTATTTTTTTTCTAACGACAAATGATCGCGATGCTCACGTTTACAAGCCAGCGTCATTATAGTAGCCTAGTCTATTGGTTACCGTTTTACTGGATCTATATGATACTTCAATGCAATGTTTAAGTGGTTGATAATAACCATATATCGTCAATATTATAATATCAAGCTACCATAAATGAATCTGCAAATTTTACAAATCGATTTGCATTATAGCTTGAGGCAAGACAAATAAACAAATATCACAGACATGTTAGGTATCCTAAAATATGATTTTATTAATAATCTTCCTCCTTTCTTTGTACATGTTGAGTAGACTACACTTTTTAGGTCAAACATTTGCTATTTGCATTTCATCGATTGCAAAGTTCAAATCAGAACGAGAATACTAGCGATAGCTAACCATCAAAAACTAGAATATCGTTTACTAGCTACCAGATTGATAATTCGCTACTACTCTAGCGAATTAGAGAGGTTAGAGAGAGGCATTCTTTTTTCGATGGGGCGTTCGATGCTCCCTGCACACACAAGGTCTCTCGCTCGCTTTCTCTCTCTGCCGTCCGCGCGCGTTGGAGCACAGTCTCTGTCTCGCGTGCGCGCTCGCTCTAGATTCCGGGAGATTTGAACTAATTTGCGGTATAACTTGTCGATCACGAGTGGCTCAACAGGTAGATCTATAGATAAACTCATCTTTCAGGGATTTGACCGACCGGGTTGACAATTTAGCGTGAGAAACCGGGGGTGTGGCGTACGTGTGAGCGTGTGAAACCAATCAAATGCGGGTGTCTCACGGCCAATGCGTGAGTTGGCAGCTCTGCAATGTTGATCCTCGTTCTGCCTTTAACGCGATCACTTTCTCTTTTTATCTTTTTGCTTTGCTCCGATAAAACCTTTGCTTTCTTGTTTTTCTGTGCTGCTTCGGCCATGACTATAACATTTGGCTCGCAAGTCCGATTTTAAGGAAGTGGGGGTGGTGGTGGAAGTGACGTATATGCCGTAAAGCAGTCGAATTTTGTAGTTCTCTTTGTTCGCCGGTTACTACCCGAAACCCGAAGTTTAAAAGTACGATTAAAAACGCTACAGACCCCGTCAGGCTATGGCAGACGTGTCATTCAACCTATTGTAAGTCGATGTACCATCACAAGAGACTTGGAAATATATTTTGAAGGTTGAAAAGTTACCTGTTGTTACTTTAATAAAAACGTTGTCTCAGTGTGGACGGAAGGCCAAATCAGAGAGAAAAAGGTGCGTTTTCAAACGAAAACGTATTAGTGTGGACAAGGCCATAGTCTCTCTCCGTTCTCGTTAATGTTTGTGTGGTTTTCTCCTGCGTTTCTCCTGGTTCCTGAATGCTTGTGATTAAAGTCTGTTTCCTGGAATTATTCCTCGTCGTGTTTCTAATATACCACGTTACGTAACAATGTCCTTGAAAGTCCAGGAAGGGAGCCACATTTTTGAGCATATCAATATCGTAACAATATCAGCTGCATGTGTTGTGAATATGCCAATAAAAGCAAGAACATATTTCAATTACAGGCCTATTATATACATTATTTCCAATAATAAATACCCGTTGGACACTTTATTTCCACTCTTTTCAAATATTTTATTCATTGTTTATTTAAAATAAATAACTCTGAGCTGATATGAAGAAATGAAATGGGAAAAGGGAGAAGAATGGGATCGGAAAAAGACGAATTCGAACTTGGGTCATCAATTTTGTCACTCATTTACTCTCATTTCATTCTGATTCTGGATAAATATAATTCTTCTGTGAAACACAAAAGAAGATATTTTAAAGACTGTTAGCCACCAAATATTTTTGGTAACTGTTTAGTCATATTGTATGGACAAAAACCCCCACAAAAAACCCCCAGACATTTCTCAAAATATCTTTTTATGTTACACAGAAGAAAGTAAGTCATACAGGTTTAGAAAGTCATGGAGAGTTTTTATTTTTCGGTGAACTACCCCCTTGCATACAATTGTAAAGAAATGCACAGAAGAACTTAAACAAACAAACAAACATGCAGTGACCTTTTCAAAACCTTCAGTTCAGTCAGGGCTGTGAGAGGCAGATAGACTCGTTGATAAAGTGTCTGATTCGAGTCTTGATCTTGCTCTCTTTCTGGCTTGTTATGTTGTGTAAAAAGAGCACAGCATACGCTTAGCTGCCACTTTGTGACAGGTTGACATGTTGTTCAGAGCTCCACCATGAAGACATGGTCATGTTTTCCCCTCACAAATGCAGAGGCACAACTCTGTTGTGTGATTTTATGCTCAAACAACACGTGTTTTTGTGTGTGCGTTTCCTAGTCACATGGATGTTTTTGACAGCATCTTAGTACAATTAGCATTCACATGTTTCTGTGTAATTATGTGCATGTGCACATGTGACTCTGCTCATCAACACTCTGTCTCCTGTGTGATCGACCATATTTGACACTGCCACGGTGTCAATTTGATACTCCACACATGTATATCTCACTACAGTTGTAAGTGTGTTGGAGCGCACGTCTTTTCCCCTATTTGTAGTGCAAGGCAAACTGTGAGCAGACAGACAGCAGAGGAGCAGACTACTTTCTCTCTCAGACTGTCCTTGCAGCTTCCCAATATCTGCAGCTCCCCTCTGGCACCTTCATCAACATTTAAACCAGCAAGAATGTCACACACATTTTTTCTTCTGTGTGTCTTGCTGACTTCAAGTGTTACAGAGTTATTTAGGCAAAGCAAAGAAGGGAAAGGAGACGCTTTTAATACTCCATACAATGAATGAAAAATACATTTCTGTGAGACTCTGGCTAGCCCTGTGGTTTAACAAATCCAATCAAATTGTTACGCTATCTATATTAAACGAGGATTATGCAATGTAATATTTTACGCAGCTGAACTTTAAATCCCTTTTAGCTCTGTATGGTGAAGTCCCACTCTACATTCTAGAGAACTACAGACCTGTCTCTCTCCTACCATTCATTGCGAAAACACTTGAACGAGTTGCTTTTAACCAAGTATCATCCTTCCTGTCTCTGAACAACCAGCTGGATGTCAACCAATCTGGCTTCAAGAAAGGACATTCAACTGAGACTGCATTGCTGTCAGTCACGGAAGCCCTGCGGATCGCAAAAGCTGCTGCCAAATCATCAGTTCTCATTCTACTGGACCTGTCTGCTGCCTTCGACACTGTGAATCATCAGATCCTCTTGTCCGCCCTCTCATCACTGGGCATCACTGGAACCTCCCTCAACTGGTTTGAGTCCTATCTCACAGGTAGGTCCTTCAAGGTCACATGGAGAGGTGAGGTGTCCAAAGCACATCAACTGACCACAGGCGTTCCTCAGGGTTCAGTTCTCGGACCGCTCCTCTTCTCCATTTACACCACATCACTGGGACCTATCATACAGGCACATGGTTTCTCTTACCATTGCTATGCTGATGACACCCAGCTCTACCTCTCATTTCAACCAGATGATCCCACAGTAGCTGTACGGATCTCAAGCTGTCTGGCGGACATCTCGGCATGGATGAAGGAACATCACCTGCAGCTCAACCTGGCAAAGACTGAGCTTCTCGTCCTCCCTGCCAATCCGTCTCTACAGCACGACCTCACTATCCAGCTAGATTCATCCTCAATCACCCCATCAAGGTCAGTCAGAAATCTTGGAGTAATCTTTGATGATCAGCTGACCTTCACAGACCACATTACAAAGACAGCTCGATCATGCAGGTTTGCAATGCACAACATCAGGAAGATCAGGCCTTTCCTAACTGAGCATGCAACACAACTTCTCGTCCAGGCCCTGGTCATTTCTAGGCTTGATTACTGCAATGCTCTTCTGGCTGGACTTCCATCATGTGCAACTAAACCTCTACAAATGATCCAGAATGCTGCAGCTCGTCTGGTCTTCAACGAGCCCAAAAGGGCCCACGTCACTCCTCTGTTCATCTCTCTGCACTGGCTACCACTCGCTGCTCGCATCAAGTTCAAGGCTTTGACGCTTGCTTACAGATTGACCACAGGTTCAGCTCCCTCCTACTTCCACTCACTACTACAAGTCTACATCCCTACCAGAAGCCTACGATCGGTCAATGAGCGACGGCTAGTAGTACCATCACAGCGGGGCACAAAATCACTCTCCAGATCATTCTCATTCACAGTTCCATGCTGGTAGAATGATCTCCCCACCCTCACCCGGAATGCAGAATCCCTAACATTCAAAAGACAACTGAAAACTCATCTCTTCCGGGGGAGCATTTAACATAAAAAAAAAAAAAAAAAAAAAACCTTTCCTCTAAATCCTCGCTTGCCTGGCTTATGCTACTCCGAGCTATGTCTGAACTTTGTATTTTGAGCACTTCTTGCGTTGCTTTTGCCTCTTCACGATGACTCGCTTGGTTTAGTCCTCAGTTGTAAGTCGCTTTGGATAAAAGCGTCTGCTAAATGACTAAATGAAATGACTACATTCAAACAGTTAGTGTATGAGATTGACAGCTGTAATGAATCTCAAATTCTTTTTTTATTGATAGCACCAGTCACCATTGTGGCAGTGACAAAGATAAACATCAAATATGGTCTGAATGAGTTCTGAATATTTAAGGGAGTCAGTTCAGTTGTAAAATGTGGATATCATAACCAAACGGTGTGTTTAGAAGTCAAAAACAGACTAACGTCACGTCTGCAAGTGTGATTTTGCAGCCTGGTCTCACTATTAATATGTAGGTATTAATACGTAATATTTACAGGTATACATTTTTTTATGTTTGGATGGATGCTAAAACTTACTGTCATGGTATGAATAGCGAACTCGAACACGAACACAAATATGATGAAGGAACAGGAGTATTTTAATACAAGTCTCGGGCAACAGGCCTCTTTAACCAGTGTAATCACAATAATGTATTGGCAGCGGCTATTTGTACTAAGTGCAAATTGCGATGGATGTTATTTACAGTTACACTAAGTGAAAATAGCAACAAGGTTATATTTACACTAAGTGAAAATAGCATATTTTCTTAGTAATATATGCTATTAACACTAAGTTTAAATAGCAATAAGTTTAAATATTAGCAAAATATTCTATTTACACTATAAATGTCAAAAGTAGTCCAAATGATGATGTATTGTAGTTGCAGTTCTCTTTTGTGGTATATAATAGCTTTATATGAGGTACAGAGCACAATTTAAGTTAATCGCTGAAAATGTTACCACGATCCACCTGGTGAAGGCACGGATTTCTCATTCAAATGCACATCACCCAAAACACGGCATGTCGCAATCTGTGATGAAACAGACAGGAGCCAATGAGGGTTTGATATCGCTGTCGTAAAATGTGTCGTAAAGCCCCTTGAGGCGGCAATTTTTTAATTTACAATGAGTGCGGGATTTGAACGGGATTAACGGTCAGTGCTGAGAATGGAGATGAAAATCGCTGAAAAAAGGCTTAAATTTGGGTCTGGTCCTCACAATTGCATGTATTCTAAAGATCTGGATTACAGCACATGAACAAAATTAATTACTTTTGTAAATTTATTTAGCATTTTTGGCATACTTTATGGTTCTATTGTCTATACTGAGAAAACACCTTTGTGTCCCATAGCAAACAAAATAAATATTACATGAAAAATAATCGTTAAACGACTACAGAAATGTTATTCATTTAAAGGTTTTAAAGTTGTGTCTTGTTTATAATCCTTCAAAACAAGTATGCATCAAAAAAAAAAAAAATGTTCAATAAATGCGACTGAAACCAATGTCATTGAAATGACAACTGAATACAATAGACATATTAGGCTTGTTGTACCTGAGTTGGGCTGTCCATGCTTCCCTGGCCTGGCTGATTCCCAGCCATCTACTGACTTCACTTCCAAAAGGTAGGATCCCTTGGTCTCACGGTCAAACACAGCCTCCGTAAAGATGGTGCCCAGCTCAGGATCAATGCGGAAATACTGATAGTCTCCACTTCGGTCATTCAATAGAGAGTATGCAATCTGAGACACACACACACATACAAGAAATGACATTAAGAGGAGAATTAGTGTGAAACCAGTCACAGAACAGTTAACAGGTTTGTGTGAAAAGTGCATATGTGTGTTTAAGAGAACTCCAGAGTACTCATCTAATCCCATGTAATTAAACAATCCAGCTTTTTCCGAATCATTTATTCACCCAGCTCTCTGAGCTAACGCTGAGACCTCCTGTTGCTTGTTCTCCCAGTAATGCCTGTCACGCACATTGGCAATTTCCCAGCAGGTAAAGCAGAACTCAGGGCCATTCAAGTTAAGAATAATGAAGTTAATCTAGATAGCCAAAACTGTTGAATTGATGAAGAAGGGCCAACTGCTGTTTCAACAAGCCCCAAACAACAATTATCATACAAGCTGTTCTGAACGGCCACACTAAACCAGCATGATGGGTATTAAATGATGCCCTGCCGGCCGCATTAGAGCTGAGAACTCAAATAAGAGGCTGAATTAAATGTAAATGGCATAATAAAATGATTGCAGGGGTCAGGTTAATAAAACACGCAACAAACCCCATCTGGCAAAAAAGGGGCTATGTGTGTGTGTGTGTTGGGTTGTAAGAGAAAAATAATGATATTATCTCTCTCTCTCTCTCTCTCTCTCTCTCTCTCTCTCTCTCTCTCTCTCTCTCTCTCTCTCTCTCTCTCTCTCTCTCGCTATATATATATATATATTGAACGCTATATGCAAATGATAAATGGCATAACAATTACAATTCAGTATCAATTCAGAGGGCTGTTGAAAGGCCCCTCTATAAGGAAGAGAGAGAAGAAAAATACTAACAACCTTTTATTCACACCCTTTTGAATCAGCCGACAGAACACACTACCTTAAAATAAATAAAATAGCTTTCATTCACCAAGGCCGCGTTAAATTGATCAAGTGATTGATCAGGTATAAGACTATTATGATGTTACAAAACATATTCCAAGTAAATGCTGTTCTTTAAAAAAAATTCTATTCATCAAAGAATCCTAAACAAAGCACAACTGTTTTCAACATTGATAATAATAAGATATGTTTCTTGAGCATATTATAATGATTTCTAAAGGATCATGTGACACTGAAGACTGGAGTAATGATGCTGAAAATTCAGCTTTGAATAAATTACATTTTAAAATATTAAACTAGAAAACAGTTATTCTAAATGACATCTCAGAATATTGCTGTTTTCTTGTATTTTTTTTATCAACTGCAGCCTTTATGAACATAAAATATGTTTTTCAAATCTCTGAACAGAATGCATGCAGTACAGGATGTTATTTATGTAAACAATAAATAAATCTTAGACGTACAGTATATCATGTTTGCCCTCCCACTGAAATATGACACAAATAATGCAGAGAAACAGTAGTCATGGTTTTATCAGTATAAATAAGCAAGTTTTGGAGGTCATAGTGTGATACAGTGTATAGAGTATTCTATTCATCCTGATTCTATTCATCCTAATTTTACAGCTCTTTCAACAGTGAGCATAATGCTTAGTATAGTTTATATGTACAGTGTTTACAGATTCATTCAAATACAGAGGGTGACTAGCTAATTTAATAGAAAAACACCATTTCATACCTTCCCATTTAGCCCCAGGTCAAGATCATTGGCTGCCACCTGGAGAACTGGAGTCCCAATTTCCACCCCTTCAGTCACAGATGCCTCGTATATGGAGGAGGTGAAGAACGGGACGT
Source organism: Rhinichthys klamathensis goyatoka (assembly GCF_029890125.1). Lineage (NCBI taxonomy): Eukaryota > Metazoa > Chordata > Actinopteri > Cypriniformes > Leuciscidae > Rhinichthys > Rhinichthys klamathensis. The sequence goes on along the minus strand of NW_026606573.1, from coordinate 1,325,969 downwards.
TGTCATTGACATCTGTGAATAACAGACAGCCACACAGTCACATTATAATAAAAATAACTCCATATCGGTGGGCCCAGGTTGAATACCTTTTAAAAAACTAAACAGACAATTGATATAACACTTTTCATCAGTTTTCTATTGTTGGTGGATAAAGAAACACTTTTTTGATGGCTTTATTGGTCTGTTAAACACTGATATGAACCTTTGGCTCTCTGTCATTCAAAGAAACTGAATAATTTGGCCTTGGTTGCAAAGACAGTACTCATGAGACAGTACTCATGCGAATCAACATTGTTTCATTATATAATTTTTGTTTTTTGTATTGCAGCATTAACACAACAGTTTGGCATCTTAAATATGTGAGATTCAGATTCGATTCAGCCACCTGACTATGAAAATGCAGAAATATCATTTGGTAGCTTGAGGGAAATTAAAACTGGCTTTCCATCAGAACAAATCAGACTTATCTAAACTTTGACATTATGTCTTATCTAAGCCTTATTACATTAGAGGATTCTGTGTGTTCAAGAGGAAATTAATACCAAAACTACTCTTCTAAAAAGTGCTTCTCTCAGTACTAGAAGGGACATGAGGACATTGGAATTTAGGGTAAGATCTTTAATGGGTTCAATGATTCCAGACACTAATCACCATCTGATGCACTTTGAGGTTTTAATTTTCTATCAGCCAAAGCCGTAAACCATGAATTAAACAGGAAGGCCAAATCCATTACAACCTCCACCCTCCAGCACTCCCTCGTTTTACTCTCTCTCTCTCTCTCCCTCTCTTTTAAACATGGCACTGGCTGTACTCTTAAATGGAGCAAGAAGCACTGGTGTAAATAAATCAGAAAGATCAGAACAGATTAATTATTTGTCCGTGGCTTATGCTGAACGATAAAGTGTTTTACCCTTCAGATCATGGAACTGATCCTGATCAGGTGCAAGTGTCCTGCTCCTACAACTCCAGATACATTAATATACATCTTGTAAGTACTGTAACTGTAGCTAGATCATTATAAAGAAGCAGTCATAACTAGGGGAGAGCACAGGGTTCATCCATGAAGAGAGAGCTAGATTAACACTGCGGGGCAAACTCTGTAAATTACAGGAGGAAGTGGTAAGACTTCCTGCAGTGGAAGAGATGAACACAGAGGAATACTTAAGTAGAGGCGAACAGGGTGGGATGAAATAAATGCTATTAAAGAGTTGTGGATTTATAGGACACATTCTGCAGTGATCAGAGCTTAAGAGCATGAATGGATTATAAAAAGAAATTAACAAGTATAAGGACAAGGAACTGGAATTAAAACGAGAGATAGATTAAAAGCTGTCATTTTAAATGTATAAAGATATAAAGACACTTCCTTGTAAATTGTTTTGATGTGAAATAATAAAGTTCCTTTAAGAAATATACATGTTTGCAAACAAGCTTGTAAACCAATAGCAACACAGCAACTACACCCACAGTTCACTGTCAATTTGAATCAGTTTAGTCTAACAGCAAATTGTATAGATGTAATGTTTATATGTACATGCGTCGCACGTATTCTGAATATTATCTCTGAGCATGCGAAGAGCTGCATTTCATGTACACACTACCCGTTGGATTTCATTATAATCAACACTGTGCATTTATTTAAGTTCTGCCGGATACATCATGTTGAGATGTTTCTGGTCAATGTAATATCTACATTATGTCCTTCATTTTAATTTAGTTTTTAACCACATGACTAGAGTCCTGCTTGTGCATACAGAATGATGCACTTTTGAATCTGATCTGGGTTCAAAGGTTTACAAGGAAGTAACTTTCTATATTTAATGGTTTAAAAAAAGACCTCTTTTCAATTGGATTGAGCTAAATCCGTTCACATTAAAGCGCCCCTATTATGCGTTTTTGAATACTTTTCATGCAGAGTGTAATATAGCTGTTTGTGAATGTAAAAGGTCTGCAATTTTTTTTAAAGATCAAAGTGCATGACGTATTAAAAAAATAATAGATTCTGAACTGCCTGAAACGAGTCATCAGTATTTTCCTGTTATAAAACCTACGTCACCATTATAAAAATGCAACCATTATGCATAACATTTTCATAATGCCAGCTCATGGTCTTCAGCAGTGTAGGCTCTCGTAAAGGATGGGTTTAGAGAGACTGAATCTTCAAACAAATCGGTTTCAGACTCTGAGAAATGAGGCGATGCACAATGTATATTATGAGAAGATTAAAGTGTTTTTTTTTTTTTTCACCATAGATGCATGTGAACCTATTGTAGGAGACCTCCAAAACAAAACAAGGAACCTTTAAAATAGCATAATAGGAGCACCAGGGAATGTTTGTCATTCTGGTTGACATATATACTAATACACTGCACATATACACTGGCATTAATAAGTGTAACATGTTTCTCATGACAACCTCTCATATACTGTAGATGACCTTTACCTGTGATGTTTATGTGAACAGTAGTGAAGGCCGCCAGGGGTACAGGAGCCACGTTCTGAGCTCGAACCCTGAGCATAAAGTTGCGTGTGGTCTCATAGTCCAGGGGCTCTGCAACAAGAATAGAGGCGGAGCCATCTTCACGATTCGGTGTTAGGTAGAAACGAACAGGCATGTTGCTCTCTGGCACCAATCCATCCTCCAAGTTATAAGTCACCCTCGGATCACCCAGCGGAGAAGTGGCCTTGATAGTCTGACAGGGGAGAATTGGTTTAATATTCATATATACACTACCCGTTCAAAAGTTTGTGGTCAGAATGATTTGAAAGAATTAATCTGTTTTTTTTCGGCAAGGATACATTAAATTGATCAAAATCGACAGTAATGACTTTTACACTGTTACAAAAAAGTCATATTTGAAATCAGTTCTGTTTTTTTGAACGTTCTATTCATCAAATAATCCAGAGTTATTTTAGTAGTCATAGTTATTACAAATTTTAATATTTCACAATATTATTGTTTTGCAGTATTTTTGATCAAATAAATTCAGACTTGTTGAGCATAAGAGCATTTTCGACCGCAAACTTTTGAACCGTAGCCACTTTCAAATATAATATTCATATATTTCATAATATTTCATATATTCACATAACTATACTAGAGTCTATTTAAAAATAATAATACAAAGCAATGTTATAAAAAAAACATATTTCAGCTGAACAAAGCAGGTTGATCTGCATCTTAAACATCAAAGGCTTCTTTTTCTGTCCTAAGAGAATTTAGTCGCTGTCTTTAAATATAACAATTGTGAAACTCTGTTAATAGGGCAACTGTAAAGAAATCACCAGATCAATTAAATACTTCCTATACCAACAAGAACACAAATAACATTTAAATACAAGATCAATTAGGAGAACAGCAAGCTTTATCTCAGGACAGTTTTCTATGTTTGTCTTATTTCTTTTCTTTTTTTCGTCCTTTGTTTGATTATGCTTCTCTTCATAAAATGCGCATCTGCCTTAATAATGGATTTAATGACAATAAATGTATTCCAGGAAATTCAGCAAATTAATACTTTCAGTGCATTTGTAACCAAATGAAAATGGGGGAAAAAAAAGGAAATGTCCATAAATTATCCAATGACTCAGTGATTGGCTGACTTCCTAAATAGTGCATGTAATGAAGCAGCATCCTTAAAAATTGAAGGAGAGAATCAGATGATTAATGGTAGGGATACAGAAGCTCTGGCTGACCTGGGGACTGGAGCTTAAAAAATCCTACAGCATTTTACCATTAGTTTTAAATGGACTATGTGAGTGTGTGTATGTGTGTGACTGTGTGTACTTGTGGATGTGTTTTGTGACAGCCTGTGTGAAGACTCTGTGTGGTCGAGCAGAAAGCACAGACTGTCAGTTGTAACCGCCAGTACATGACAGTAAAGTCGACAGTGTCTGGGAACTCAAGTCCCTCAAGGAATACCCACAACCTTATTGTGGGATTAAAACTTATTCACATCCATCATAGCATTCCTTCAATGCACACATAAAAGACATAGTAATTAATGGAGTGCCTCACAGGTGTGCCTCAAAGGCCAAAGTAATAAATCACTTAGTAGAAGCTATATGTTTGTTTTGCCTCTTGCCTTTGTTCCTGCAATTATAGTATATTTAGCTTTGGTAAAATCGACATCTTATGTAATAAATATCTTTGGAATCACTGAAATTCATAGCTTTTTACCCTGTACGGCGTTGATCCTGTTATTAATTGAAGTAAAAAGCAGCCATAAATCTGCATAACTGACATATCTGTAGAGCTCTAGTAGATTATAAGTGTTCAGCGTTATGTTAAGTACATACCACAACTGGAGTGTCTCTGACAGTGTTTTCAGGTATGACGACCTCGTATTTGTCTTTCTCCCACTGTGGAGGCTGATTCTTCACATTAGTGATTGTGACTGCCAGCTCGACTGAACTGCTCCGATTCCCTCCATCTGTAGCGATGATCTGCCTGCTGATGTAGGTCCTCTGGAAACAATCAAACACATTTATTGATGATAATGTCAAATACAATGTAAAATTGGAAAATTTAAAATGAACTAAGACAAGGGTTTTCAAACTGGAGCCCAGGGTGAAATATTTGAATTAAAAAAAAGAAAACAGAAAAAAGCTTTTACAAATTATTTTAGGGGATCTCAAATTTGGCATGTTAGCTTAAGTTATTAAATACTTTTAACAAAATTAACTCATTTAAAGAATTTGATAATAATCAAACGTAGCGTCAGTTCTGGCAGGTCACGTTAGTCAAGCTCGCATCAGCTGATCCACGTCTACCTGTAGGGATACGACGCCTATCACTGTATTCATATTCATACTCCTTCAGCATTATCAACAGCTATCACGTTTTTCAGGAGCTAATTACCCTCCTCCATCCCCAGCTACTCCTTTCATTAGTCAGGATTTGGCATTCTGATTCCCCTGAATCAGACTAAAATTCTCTAATTATGTTGTATATTAAAATTAATGAATGATATCGGCATACATTCATGTTGGTTCTGTTCAGTTTACCCTAAGGGGGTTATTGCTGCTCTCCCTGCTCTTATCCATGCTAGGCTGCATGGACGCGCAGGGAGTTCTTGCCCAGAACAGAACCATACCTCCAATCCGAACTGTATGCTAACTGTCAATCATATTTGACGATAGTGGCCCTGACAGAAATGCTGTTTCAAAGTGTATAAAAACAGAAATCATGAGATTAACAGTAGTTTTTTTTTTTCTATTGACAGTCACTAGATTTTAACTAAAATACATAAATCTGCATATAAAATTCACACACAATATAGTAAATAATAGTAGATACTATTTATATTTTTTAATATAAGTATATTTCTCTTTATAATATCACACTTTTTTTCACATTTATTTTTTTAAGAAGTGGGTCCTCCGGAAAGAAAATCGGAATATCCTTGGCATCCAAAAATTTAAACAATCCCAGTACTACTTTAAATGGAACTGTGTCAAGTGTGTCAACACAACAGATAGATACATCATTGTATTTGTTGTCATCTCACTGCAGATGCATACATCCGCTTCGAAACAGCAGACCGTCTGCATGCAGAATGATGTGAAATGACAGCTAAACAATTTTCGCCCACTCTCTGTAATCGCACAAAGAATGTATACAAACGTTCAAACGCAGAGAAACAAAAAGTCACCATATACACCAGCTGATCTTGGTAGTCATAGAAACAGTTACAAAGGTCTCTTGTCAAAGGTGGTCCGATATCAGTGGCATTCAAACCGAAACACCTACTCTCACACACACACAAACACCCCATCAATAACCACAATTAATGCTTAAACAAGTCAAGTTATTTCAGATATAAGCTTTACAGAAACAAGCAGAATCCGTAAAAGACCTTGTAACCACCCAATCAATCATCTGAGCAGAGTGCTGTGAGAAACTCTTGTGGACCTGCTAAATCATTCACAATGCGGCATCTTAAAACTTCACACAGGAACTATATAAAATTCATGTTGCAAGTGCAATTTTGGATTTCTTTCCACACACCTCAAACTCCTGCCCTCTATGAGGTTTTAATGATAAATCATTCTGCTTGAAAGTATTCCTGAGAAAGCTCAAGTCTGAAACTTGCTTTTTAAAACTCTTCGACTGTGTGGAGCACCCACACACATTCACACAGGTAAACTCAAAATCACTTTACATTTGAACCATCAGGACTTCACTCGGTTCAATCTGAGCCCAAGCTGGCTGTTTGGAGCAGGACTGACCTGAGAGATAGGCTGGTTTACATAGATCCAGCCAGTGAGTGGATTGACTCGCAGATACTCCGGCTGCTCCTCAGACATGGAGTAAGTGATGACCGCATTAGTGCTGTAATCATCATCGTGTGCAGCCACTCGCAGAAAACTGGTACCAATCATGGTGTCCTCGCGCAAGAAGTCTGTTAGAGGGAAGACAGCAATTATTTAACATGCACTGGAAACTGCTAAAAAGCTTTGATAACTGTCATATCCACCGATCCTATCTTTGAAATTGCATATGAAAGACACTTTGATCAATACGAACCAAAAAATCATAAATTAATCAATCCGTTTCATATATAGTTCTGTGATGTAGTGTTACGAATATGTAAGGAAAATGACTTTCTCAGAAAGATCATGCTGGTCAACCAACAACAGAAGTTAGTCCACCAGCTAAAATTTGGCTAAACCAATACAAACCAGCATAAAGACAATCTCCTTCATGTTAGTTAGTTTTTTTTCTTTTTCTAAGAAGCTGGGACAGCAACAAGAAACTTTTGAAGATTGGTTGGTTTTAATTTCTGTGATGTCCCACCACATAGTCCCGCCCACACTGAAATCTCATTGGACTGAGCTAGTACTGCTCATGCATATAAAACATCAATGGACAAAGACAAACTTCTTGTGAAAGTTTAGAATTAATGTCTTACAAGTTAGTCATCTATTTTTTTTTATTTCTTTAAGATGGGTCTGACATTAAGAAAAAAACTATTTTGAATCTGAAAAAAAAAAAAAACGGATTACCATTTGGCTAATTTCTAGTTGGTCAAACTAGTTCTTAATCTTAAGACACTTAAGAACTACAAAAAGTTCACCCACAACTGAAAACTTTCATCATTTACTCACCCTCATGTCATTCCAAACTCATAAGACTTCGATAAATATTTGAAACACAAATGAAGTTATATATTAAAGGTGCTATATGTAACTTTTCTTCTAAAATGAATCCTTTTTTTATTGCCTGTGTGTGAAGGGGTTGTAATCACACATTACAATGATCCACTTGACGGGTTTTGCTATTACCTCTGAAGGCCAGTATTCCTATTTCTATGTGAAGTCTCCAGGTCGGATTTTCTGCGAAATCCATCGGATGTGACGTGCATGCGGGCTCCCGAGCCTCTCTCCTTTTTATATACAGTCTATGCGACGGCACTGCAGCTGACGACATGGAGTCTGATAACACCAAAAAACGACCTGCCTCCAGCACAACACAGACTCAACACAAACTCCATATAAATATAAAAAAACAAAACAAAAATGTATCTGCTGAAGCTCGTCAGGCCAAACGTCAATCGGATCGACTTAGGACGAAAACACGGATCAACATCGGCAGAGCGTTTGAATTATGGAGAGACCTCCGCTATTTTTATTGTGATAAATTACAAGTTTTCAGATATGCTGAAATAATGGTAAACTGTAATGAAATAGCAAGGTAAACTACAACATATATGAGACTAAAATGAATACAAAAGACTGTTCCAGGAAAACAAAAAGTAGGTGCTTTAGGATGTCACTTTTATTTTATGTAACGTTACTAGATCTACTGTCTAACGTCAATCATCCCACTACTATCATATTGTTTATAATACACATTTCCAGACACGTTCAGTACAGTAATGTTACTTCCTACGATCTTACTGTTACACTGAAATTGTTCAGTCTAGTTCACTAACCGTTTTCGTTATCATATTATACATTCACCTATGTTGACATTGCTGATTGTGAAAGATACACGAATAGTTAGTGAAATGCCTTATGCTAACACCACATGTCAGCTAAATGCAGTCAATGTAACGTTATCATGGTACGAGCATGGAGCATTAGTTCAACGTCAAGCTGATAAAAGTAGCCTATTATTGTAACGTTGCAGTGGGAGTTTACATTAGTTTCCAGCATGTTGTGTGATGCTTTCTCCGGTGTGTTGAAAGTCTCAGTGTGGCCATGTACCATGAGTGCTCGGCTGCTCGCTCTTGTGTTCGAGCACGTGCAAGAGCCACATACAGTAAAAGAACGAGCGCTCTTGTAAAAATTGGTTGCAATCTGAAACATCACCGATAGAGGCCGCTAAAAAATACATATAGCACCTTTAATTGAAACCTGAGTTGTTTCTATCCCTTCATTGAAAATAAAACTTAAAGTAATAAAGGTGTCGTAAAACAAATCCATATGACTTTAACGCTTTAATCAAAGTCTTATGAAGAGATGCAATCCCTTTATATGACGAAGAGATTTAATTTAGGCTTTTATTTACATATAAATACACGTACACAGAGAGTATCACATATGGTAAACACGAAAGCTCATGCATGCAAACCTCATTGGTTTTTCATGCATCACTTTCGTGTTTACCATATGTGTTTGTATGAATTGAAACATAAAGCAATCCTATCTTTTCAAGACTTGGATTAAAGCACTCGATTAATATGGATTAATTTTTACAATGCCTTTGTAGCGTCTGGACCAATCACACACACACAAATTAATCATTAGGCCTATATTTAATGAAGAATCCAACAAACTCACTCTTCCAACAAAGTTCTATGAGACTTCCCCCACAAATGAAGCCTACCCACTGGCAGAACCTGGTGTCCTATTACAGGACACATTAAGACTGATAACAAGCTTTACGACCCAACGGAATTTCCAGAGAGTTGTGACACTCTCTTAATTTTTGCTGAGAAGAAGAAATGAACCATTTGAATCCTATATATTCTATATATATAACCATGTGATAAATGTATTAACATGCATCTAATTTTCCATCTCATAATTTTCCTTTTATGTGGTTTGGCCTATGTATTCATTCTCTCTTCTAAACTATGTTGGTCTGAGACATGACTTGCATACTATGGTAAACCAAAATCATATGTGTAGCATGTCTCTATAAACTCCAATCTTTGTCCCCCATTTGTTAATTTACATTTCATTTTTCTAACTTTATGACGCATTAGTATTATAAGAATTTTGTAGATTCTTTTCATAAACACCCAATGAAATGAAACATTCAAATGCCCTGCTAGAAGACAATGGGTCTTAGAAATTCCCTCCAAAGGGATGGCTTTTGATTGGCTCACACACCTCCAGAGGGTGTGACATCTTCACACATTAAAAACTCTCTTAGCTCCTCTCTTGTCCTCTTGCTCTTGCTCTGGGCCGCTTACGCTCTTGGCCTCTTGCTCTCTGACTCTCTTGGTCCTTCTTGAGAAGTCCTAACGTGAAGATGAGGCTGAACTAGAAGTCCCCCAAGGAACCCAAGCTTGCGCCAGGCTCCGGCCTTGTCTTTCCATTCATCAAAGACCCTCTGACCCCCACTGGTTCTCTCTAATCAAGACCACATCAGCAAAGATCAACTGGAGCCTCAACAAATTGCATCAGGACAGTTTAATGCAAATGGACGAGACATGCAAGTATCAAACTTAAGCTCATCATTTGATACATTAGATATCCTTACCCCTTTCAAGAAGGGTGTGTTAGAACTAAACTGATGGTTTGCTCAGGCTGTTGATCTGCTGAACATCAAACAATGCTATAACTTCTTGCTTTCCTGTATTCTGCTTCAGCTCTCTTTCCCTTGGTAAACTGCATGCATGTATGTATGTGTATGTTAGAGTAGTTAAAATGTTTTAGTCTAGTTAATAAAGTCTTTTTCATATCACACGTAAAGTTGTCTGTGTCTCAAGCTCATATCTGGAGTCACTAATCATAGATCTTGACTACTTGCTCTTAGTAGTACTTAGTAAAAAAAAAGACATTTCCCATGCCCCGGAAATGTACATTTCTATTAATTAATTAATAACCAATATTGAGTGTTCATGGGATGCACCGAGTAATTGGTTGTAATGTTAATGTAGCTACATAAAGTTAACCCGATTAACTGATCCAAATATTCAAAATCAATTATAACAAGTTATGATTGATTATTAATATTTCATAGAGCTAGTTTGCAACACCATTACAAACTTTTTGTATCTTTTGTAAGTTTTGGTTACCTGGACTTTCAAGAGAGGAACAGATACTAAGTTTAATTTAAAATATCTTAATTTGTGTTTTGAAGATTAAATAAAGCCTTTTGAGTCTGGAAGGAAATGAGGTTGAGTAAATGTTGACAGAATTTACATTTTTTGGTGACCTATTCTTTAACATAGTGACCTTGTTTATGCAACTGTGTCCAGATACTATATAATAAACCCCTCAAGTACCATAGGGAAAATCATGAGTTGTGCATAAGAATTCTGAATTTCATGAAAATGGAAGGCATGTGTTTTAGTTTTATACTCTTCAGCTACAATGCGTTGAAAGAAATGTGATCTGAACTGTTCTGAACAGAGATAACTTTTTTAGTGTTTGTGTTTTATGAATGACTGTCACTTCTTATTTTCGTATTTGATGTGAACAGACAATTTTTTTTTTTTTTTTTTTGCTGGAATCTTTCCACAAAGCACCTGGCTAGGAAACGGAAGCTTGGAACAACATGGATATGTAACTATACTTAGTGCCTATACTTATTAGCCCTGTACAAAGATGCTGAAAAGAAGTTGCTTATTACTCACATTCGTAGCGTAAGTTCTCAAATTTGGGGTTGTTGTCATTTTCGTCAAGGATCAGAATGTTGAGTTGGCAAATGCCTATGAGGGGGTCCGCCGCTTGGTCCGTGGCCGTCACCGTTACTGCATACTCCCTCTGCCTCTCCCGATCAAACTTCATAGCAGTTACGATAACACCTGAAATAGTACCTCTGTTACCATGGAGATTCTGTTCACCAATAGACTATTTTTCCAGTCCTACAGATAATTCAATATAGTTGCCTATATTATGTGTCACAGTAATGCTACATCTCCATTTAATCTTATATAATAAAGAACAAAATGATCTTTTGAAATCAAGCAAATAACACTACTTAGACACACAGCAGTATTGTGGGAAATGTTCTTTCCTTTTTGTGCTTTGAGTTCAGAGTGTCAAATCTCTCAACAATTCCCAATTTGCATTTGAGTCATTGCAAACGTGCCTCAAGTTTCTCCCACTGCAATCCATTCCTATTTTCTCTCTTTATTCTCCTCCATAAAAGACACAATGATTGATGTCCAACGAACAGTTCTATTTCATAAAGCATTCCATTTCTTTAAGAAGGGGGCTTGACACAACACATTTAAATACTGTCTTTTCTCTCTCTTTGAGAGTAGGCATGTTTTGAAAGGCTATGATTTAAGGGAATTAAACTCAAGTTAGAATTCATGAAAATACTTCAAGGTAGACAGAGGGAGGGAGGGAGGGAGAGAGAGAGAGAGAGAGAGAGAGAGAGAGAGAGAGAGAGAGAGAGAGAGAGAGAGAGAGAGAGAGAGAGAGAGAGAGAGAGAGATGATGATGATGATGATATTATAAGAGAGTGCTTAATGAGACATATTTAAAAAAGGTTGTGTTAACTAGTTACCCCATCAAAAAAAAAATTCCATTTCAAATCCAGTGACTTATCTCAAATGACATCCGGTGATTTTGAAAAGAATGACAATGTAGTCATCTACTTTCATGCTCTTAGTACAGTAATTGGCTATTCACTAAACCATGAATGAGCTTATTGAATAAGTGTGCTTGAATCGTTACCTGTTTCTGGTTCAATGCTGAAGGCAGGAACAGTGCTGTCTTTATGCATGAAACCATACGTGACTTTTCCATTGGCTCCTTCATCAGCATCATCTGCATGGACCTGCAGCACAAATGTTCCTGCTGGCTTATTTTCCAGTACTGAGGCCATCTCCTTATACTCTGCACACTGTGAGAGGGAAAAAAAAGAAAGAAAAACAAACAGTTAAAGAAAAGGGTAAACAAAACATAATAAGGCTGTTTACACTTGGAATTAAGATCTCTCCCAACGGACCAGATCACAAGTGGCTAGCCTTGATCTCCAGTCAAAATTTGAAAACCGACTTCTAAAGCAGGATCTCTGAGGGCCACTGTGTTACTGTGAACTAGTACTAATAGTAAGTAATTTAAAGTATCAGAAATGGAGTGGCAGGGTAGAAAGAAAGTGAGATGAATAGGAAGAAAAGCAGTAAACATTGTAGACCGGACACACAATGACGGTATGAAGAATGAGAGAGGAGGCGTATTAAATCCTTATTCTCTTTTGTTCTGTTGAGATTCATCTCTGTTTTATAATTGAAGAGTCCTTGAATCAATTCCATCCCACTGAATATTTGGAGACGTCTGGAATAAGCCTTGATAATTCAGCCATGCTCCACCACCCACACACCTTTATCCTTGTGTGTGTGAGTGTGCGTAATCGCAAAAAAATAAAGCAAGCGCTGCCTCTCCATCATTAGTTTGCTCAGCTTAGGATAGCATGAGGTTAGATGTGACTCTGGGAAAACAAATACAGTAAATAAATCAGTTTAAAACACATGGCGAAAATTCCCAAATCAGTCCAACAGCTTCTCCTTTGATGGCCACTTCTGACACCTAATTAATAACAAGGGACCCGGTCCTGTCTGTGATGGTCTTTCATCCTGCAGCTAGCTAAAGCCCGGCGCCTAACTCTGTGTTGTTCAATCAGTAAGGTGAGCGTGAAATCCCACAAGGTCGGAAGTGGAAACATCTCCATCTCATTGACCTCCTGAAACCTGGCAATAAAACACACATGCTGTGGGCCTACAAGTAAGATAACTTCTCAGTGGAGATCCACGGCCACTGATGTTCACAGATCCACAGGAACGTTTTGATATTCCAGAACACAGAAAGGACGGGGGAATGGGGAAGAGGTTCAGGTGCGAGTTTTATAAAACAAACTCTTTTCAATCCTTAAAAAGATCATACAAAGGTATTCTAGGAAGCTAGAATGGCAGGAACAAAATCAAAAGCATGCAAAGAATAGAATGAGCACAAAAACAGAATGGGGTTAAAATATCTGAAGCTGAGCAGTGGCATTTTTTATTTATATATACATAAATTTATTTATTTTGTTTTGAGATGTCTAGCTATGAGGTCTTTCAGCAGAGCAAGAACTTTCACTTTAGCTTCCCCACGCTGCCTCAAAAACTAAAGAGATGTCTTGCATCTCAGTGGACGCTAATTTACTTCACACCCTGCCAAGAGAAACTCAAACAAAATGCTCCACAGACCTGAAGAGAAGTTCCTAAGTACAAACATCGGCCCACGGCCAAGCATCTTCTCACCTCACTGTGCAGCCTGGGAAGATTAAATATCCTCTAAATATCTCCAGTGTTGCACTCAACCCATATTTACTGGAGACATCAAGACGCAAGCAGACCCATAATGATTCAGCACATATTTCAAACACTTAATTAAAACAGTCTTCAGCTGATCGAGCAGCAGCCCATGTTGCCCAGCTAATAATATCTCATGAGGAAAAAGAAAAAAAGGGGGGAGTGGATAAAATGGAGAGAGAAGTAAAGAGGCACAAAATACATAGAGCAAATATATGCAAGAGAGGGAGAAAAGACAAAAACCTACAGACCAAGAGAGACAGCAATTGAAGGTGTCATAGTCGGGTTCCTGATGCAAAGGTTGTTCAAAAGGAAGGCAGCTATTCTATGCAGGGCCTAAAAATAACTTTTTTGCCATACCTGCCAATGGCTGGTGACTTAAGAAAATCTACCGGCCATGATTTAAAAAAACAACAAAAAAAACAAGCAGTTATAATACCAACATTTTCAGATATCAGTGAAAAATCCCAATTCTCTATTCCAATTTTGATACCACAGTTAAAACTACTAGCCTAACTAGTATAAATAAATACAAATATTAAAGACAAGTAACAGTAGAGTCATTGAATAAAGTCATCAAATGTAAAATGATACTGGATACTCTTAACTGTATAAACATTGTTTAATCCTTATTGAAGTGAGAGCAGCAGGCGTAATGATATGACGCAGCGCCTGAAAATAGTTCCATTGTGTTGACGGAAGGTAGCCTATTTTCAGGCGCTGCGTCATATCATTACGCCTGCTGCACTCATGGCACTCATATCAGCCTAGAAAATCTCAACTTTACATTTTCCGTCGGTCTTAGTGCACGATGTAACTACAGAAGAGTCAAGTTTTAAATAGGAAAAATATCGAAACTCTTTGGTCATTTTTTTTTTTAGAAATGCTAATGGTCTTGTCCACTTCAATGATGTATGCTAAGCTATGCTAAAAGTGGTACCACCAGAACCGGAGATCGGCTGAATGGATTCAAAAACGGTAAAACTCAACAGTTTAACTCTGGGGGAGTTGTAAAATGAGCCTATTTCCAAAAAAAGTGGAGTATCCCTTTAACACTAATGTGCAGATAAAATATACTGATACTGTCACACGTGTTGTCTTTCTACTTTCTACTATTTACATTAACTTAAGCCATAACCGACTATGTTTACTAGGATACTTGTGGGGACAGGCTTTTTTGACATAATTTTGTGTGAATTTGTCTGTTCAAGTGCGAGATCATGTAAAAGAGAGCTCTATTCATTATTTGCACAGCTTTTTGAGTGCGCGCTTCGGATGTGTGCACACATGACTTTCCACACAGGGTGCGAGTAACGGATTGAGTTCCCTTTTGCGTCTTCTTGCGCTTGAATATTTAAATTGGCAAGGCTTAAACTTTAGTGACGAAGCAGCCCTGGCCCGTAAACTATCCCGAGCGTCGTTCACGTTTGTTCACAGTCATGGGCTCATAACATTGCATTGTTGTTAGAATTCATAAAAAAATGTACTGGCCAACTGGCGATTGACAAGGTTTTATTTACTTGCCAACAGCGATTTTTACTTGCACTTGGTGAGTGTTAATTTTAGGCCCTGTGTTTTTTGTGTGTGTGTATACGATAGCTTTTTTATTTATATATTATTTATATCATTAGAATGAATGAAGATTTTGTATATAAATATACAAGACACAGATATCTACATGAAAAAAAATAATGCTGCATGAATGAATGATTTTTTCAGTATATCTTACAGGGTTCGCACACCTTTTCCAAGGTAAAAATTTAAGCACTTTTCAAGCCCTTTCAAGGTCCATTTTAAAGCTTTTTCCAGCACCTTACACCACCGTAAATTACATACCAATACATAGTCAAAATTATTATTTAGTGTTTTTATCACATTAAAAGAGATAATACTATAAACAGCCAAAATTGTGTTTCGTAATAGAAGAAGGATCAGATATTTAAGCAAATCACAAGTTTTATTTTTCAAAATGTATCACTGTCTAAGTAGATAATGCCTATGAATAATACTTTTCATTATATTAATGTCCAAATATTGCTTCCCAGATAATGTGATTTTCAGGCTGTAAAACTGAAGTAATTTCAAGGGCTGAAAATATGAAGACATGATTTGAACAGAAATATTTTACAGGCCTTGGTTTTGGGACACATTCTTGATATAGACAAGGTTTGAACAAAATCTGAGACAGTGCAACAACAACCTGTAATTCCATTTGAACCCAGAAGACTCTGAAAGTGCACAGGCACCTGCCTGATAAATAGCCTATATTGATTGAAAGAAAAAAATGTCAATTTAATTGCCAAGACATATACATTTATACAGGAATAGAGCAGTGTAAATATTGCATAAGGCCATCTTCAACCTTACAGTAGGCTACTTGTATGACACTCCATCTGACACGATTTCTGTTCAGCAATCAATGATTGTTGTTATGCACTGGGCTAACGTTTGCAGGTTTTAATTTGCGGGTAGTTAACATTACAGTTAC